>NW_025335761.1:48093952-48152486 GCF_004798865.1 Varanus komodoensis
TCTGGAGGGCCACCATTTATTACCCTGGTTTAGTCATGCTGAACAATGGAGCAATGGTTTGCCATGGCATAAGGCAGTTTTCTGTGTCCTTAAAAAGTGGAGTTCAGGAAGATTCAATGTCTATTAGTTTCATGACTCCTCTGGGGGATTCCTCATGAGAGGAAGAGCTTGAAACTTGGGGGCCAGATGTTTCCAATGCACTGGTCACTTCAGAAGATCTCTATTTAGAATGGTCCTGGTGATGCCTGAAGATGTGCCTCCTCAAAAGACAGAACTAAGTCGGAGGAGCTTGCCAATGCACCAGCCACTCCTTGGAATTGCAGTGTCTTAGGATTAAGCTAGAACAGTGGGCAGCTACAGAAATGTCCACTTGAGGAAGAGTGGTCTTTGTGAGGATGGACTACGTGTGTGCAGGACTCCCTTCAATCAGATGGGATACAGCTGAGTCTTGGGTTCGGCTCTGGGAGCTTCATCATATAGGCTCTCCAGGGAGGCTTACAATCTGCTGCAGCAACATTTTTTCTCAACTCCAAGTGCCTTGAATGGCTGCATCACTGACCTCAGCTCTTGACTGATCCTCTGTGCTGTTAAGCTTTGGCTATTCCTGCGGTATGTTGTTCTTGGGATTTTCCTTTCATGGCTGTTCATCCTGTGCTCTTACTGACCTCACTGGCATGTGTGTGCATCAGAACACACAGAAATGGATTATAGCTTTGATGGGAATGCAAACACAGACAGTGAAGACAAGAGTGTTGAGAATTCTCAGCAAACTCCTATTTCAGACTGCGCTCAGGGAATGTCTGGGGAGCAGGAAGAAGAGCTGTTAGTCCAAGAAGCTGAGGGTAAACGCCAACAGGCCCATGGGAAGGAAAGGATAAAAGAATGGGAGGAGAAATTGCCAGCTGGGACTGGCAGGATCCCTGCTCTTCCAAAGACAGACCTGCAGGAGAAGATGGGGTCTGGTTGGATCTCACAGCAGCAACTGGGCAGCTGGTCTGTCACCATATGCGAGGAGACAGCACAGGCATAGCAAAAGGACTGGGTTTTGGAGTGCTCCACCTGCAGGGATACACAAGCAATGTGGGTATAAAGAGCAGGAAGACTAGGCGATGTCCGAGAACGTTCCTCTAGAGCACCAGCCTGCTGGTTCTGCAGGCTGACTAGAGATGCTTGAGGAATTCAATCTTTGCACGTTTTGATGTGAGCTGACTTGATCCTTATCTTTTGGACTAACACAGAGACCAGAATGTAATTCTCCCTTGGGTTTTGTACTTCTCAGAATTTTACAATGCAATTCTCAAACTGCATACAAGGTCATACTAAAACACATTAACTGATATCTTTCATCCTAAGCTACACATTTAGAAACATAAAATCTATTGACAGATACCTAAAGATAGTTGTATAACATTTTGTGCAAATTTGTTTTAAAAAGCACATTAAAATTGACATGGACTATAAACAGACTAGTGTCTGATCCTAGGGTTGACTATGATTAAAACAGTGAAACAGGTCTGTTTGCTAGGCAAACATTCAAAAGCTACAAATCTAGTTGTTTAGAAAGGAAAGAAAAATACAAATAGTCATGATGAGACAAGTGTCTTAAAATATGCTGGTATTATGCAGTTTAGTTCTGAATCGATTTGGGGTCTCTTGTCCTCCACACTTACTGATGACTTGTCATCTTCCACTTACCCAGTGCTGGGCATTATTTTTATATTTTATTTATTTTTGCACCAGGTGCACAAATAACAGTACAATCCTAGATATGTGAGCCCTACTGGTGAGCCCTACTGGTCCTGTAGAGTTTATTTCCAGGTAATAATACTCCATCTTGAATGTACACCTTAATGTGGTAATGTAGAGATCAAATTGCCAACATACACTGGATCATGGAGAAAGCTAGGGAGTTCCAGAAAAACACCTACTTCTGCTTCATTGACTATGCTAAAACCTTTGATTGTGTGGACCACAACAAACTGTGGCAAGTTCTTAAAGAGATGGGAGTACCAGACCATCTTATTTGTCTCTTGAGCAACCTATATGTGGGTCAAGCAGCAACAGTGGGAACTGGACACGGAACCACTGATTGGTTCAAAATTGAGAAAGGAGTTTGGCAAGGCTGTATACTGTCACCCTGTCTAGTTAACTTATATGCAGAGCACATCATGAGAAAGGTGGGGCTAGATGAATCACAAGTTTGAATTAAGATGCGGGAGAAATATCAACAACCTCAGATATGCAGATGATACCACTCTCTGCCATTAGAAGAGAGAGACAAAGAGAAGTCTAAGTGAAGAGGAACTAAAGAGCCTCTTGATGCGGGTGAAGGAGGAGAGCACAAAAGTTGGCTTGAAACTCAACATTAAGAAAGCTAAGATCATGGCATCCAGTCCTATCACTTCCTGGCAAATAATGGGAAAGAAATGAAGGTAGTGACAGATTTTATTGACAGAGACATCACCCTGCCAACAAAAGTGCGTATAGTCAAGGGTATGTTTTTCCTAGTTGCA
The DNA here is from genome assembly GCF_004798865.1 of Varanus komodoensis. Classification (NCBI taxonomy): domain Eukaryota; kingdom Metazoa; phylum Chordata; class Lepidosauria; order Squamata; family Varanidae; genus Varanus; species Varanus komodoensis. The sequence continues at coordinate 48,096,466 of NW_025335761.1, forward strand.
ATGTCTGGCTGTGAAAGTTGGACCAAAAGGAAGGCTGAGCACCGAAGAATTGAGGCCTTTGAATTGTGGTGCTGGAGGAGACTCCTGTGAGTCCCTTGGACCGCAAGGCGATCAAACTGGTCAGTCCTAGAGGAGATGAACCCTGACTGCTCTTTAGAAGGCCAGATCCTGAAGATGAAACTCAAATACTTTGGCCACCTAATGAGAAGGAAGGACTCCCTGGAGAAGAGCCTAATGCTGGGAACAATTGACTACAGAAGAAGAAGGGGACGGCAGAGAATGAGGTGGCTCGATGGAGTCACTGAAGCAGTCAGCATGAGCTTAAGCGGACTCCAGGGGATGGTGGAGGACAGGAAGGCCTGGAGGAGTGTTGTCCATGGGGTCGCGATGGGTCGGACATGACTTTGCAACTAACAACAACAGCAATGTGGTAACGAGCTCTGAGTGTCGAAGAGGTTAAGAGCGATGCCACCAGGAGGCCAGACTCTCTCACTAGGCTGATCTCTTATTTCCTTCTCTGTTCAGTCTGTTCACATCTGTTCCTTTCCATATCATAAGGAAAGCTGGGATAAGTTCACATCAATTGAAAGGGAAACTGCAGCCAAGAAATTAGAAGACAGAGATGAAGGAACTATCTATCTATCTATCTATCTATTTATTTATTTAGAGTTTTTGTATGCTGTCCCATCGCTTATCGCCTCGGGACGGCTCACATAAATAAATAAACATGGTACAAAATACAATTAAAATTCGGAAACACCCTGGCTGCACAATTAAAACCTATAAATATTAAACGTTATTAAAATATTTTTAAATAAAAAGGTCTTAGCCTGGCGCTGAAAAACAATTAATGACAGGGCCAGATGGACCTCTTTGGGGAGCTCATTCCACAGATGGGGTGCCACCGCAGAGAAAGCCCTCCTCCGGGTACTTTGCCTCCTGATGTCTCTCATGGAGGGCTCCTGGAGGAGGGCCTCTGCTGCCGATCTCAAGGGGTGGGAGGGCAAATAAGGAAGCAGGTGTTCCTTTAGGCATTCAGGTCCCAAGCTGTTAAGGGCTTTGTAGGTGATAACCATCACCTTGAATTGAGCCCAGACTTTGATGGGGAGCCAGTGAAGCTGGTAGAGGACTGGGGTTATGTGAGAGTAACGCCCAGCCCCTGTCAGCAACCTGGCTGCTCTGTTTTCCACCATCTGAAGTATCCGGACTGTCTTCAAGGGCAGCCCCACATAGAGCGCGTTACAGTAGGCCAGTCGGAAAGTAATCAATGCATGTGTCACTGTCGCTAGGCAGTCGTCCTCCAGGTAGGAACGTAGCTGATGGATTAGGCGAAGCTGAAGGAAAGTGCTCCTCGCCACCGCAGTCACTTGAGCCTCCAAAGAAAGCTCTGGGTCGAGGAGCACTCCCAAGCTACAGACCCTGTCCTTTAGAGGGAGTGCAACCCCATTCAGGACAAGGTCCAAGTCACCTACTCCAGAGCCCGAGCCACCCACCAACAGGACCTCCGTCTTGTCTGGATTGAGCTTTAGTTTATTGGCCCTCATCCAGCCCATCACCTTGGCCAGGCACCGGTTCAGCACAGCCACTGCCTCACCTGGATTGGTGGAAAACGAGAGGTAGAGCTGGGTATCATCAGAGTACTGATGATTCCGCAGCCCACACCTCCTGATGACCTCTCCCAGCAGTTTCATGTAGATGTTGAATAGCAAGGGGGACAAAATAGATCCCTGCGGTATTCGAAAACTAGAAAAGAACTAGAAAAGATCATCAAGTGTAAGGATGTTTCACTGCAGACCAAGTTTATACATTTAAAACATGGTGCTAGAAGAGAGCTTGCAAATACCCTGGACTGACAGAAAAATGCACAAGTGGGTCTTAGATCAAATCAAGCCAGATCTAGCCCTGGAAGCAAAAAATGATGAAACTGAGGCTGCTATACTTCAGCCACATCATAAGAGGGCAAGACTCACTAGAGATTAAAAGGAAAGCTGAAGGCAGGAGGAGGAGAAGCAGAAGCAGGAGATGACCAAATCTGAAATGGGTTGCTTCTATAAAGGAAGCCACAGACTTGAGTTTACAAGGACATTTGTAGGTGACTTGATAGCATATAGCAACAAGAATACTAGCAGGCATATATGGGATTGCAGTCTAAATCTGGAACAATACAACAATGAAATAATGTGTTCCCTGAGAATTGAAGGCTGGATTGCTTTCTCTCTCCCCTCCCCTCCCCTCCCCTCCCCTCGCCCCTTGCCCTTTGCCCCTTCTTCCACTTCCTCTTCCTTTGTCCTCTTTGTCTTCAACTTTTTCATCTTCTTCTTGTGTCTGAACTTGCTAATAATTGTACCCTAAAGATCGCCAGATCTCAGACTTCTCTTTGTCTCTTTTCCATTAGGTTTCAGCAGGTTGTTGCTGTTCCAAAGCTGACATTTCACAGACCACAAACTACACCCAAGAGATGCAAAGTCTCTGTTCCTGAAAATGTTAGCTCCTTGTGAATTGTCAAGGGAGACAGAAAAGTTTCCTGTCAATCATAATGCAATCTTCAAAGGCCCTCTCAGTCTCTCTCAATTAGACATGCTAGGCTCAATTATCTTATTGCATACCGAGAAAGCTAAATGCCTTCCCGAAGAAATGGCTTACCATCTATAAAACATTGCAAAATGGTGTCTGGCTGATGTACTACCAGTGTTGACATTGCACAATTGTTGATTCCCCCGGTAGAACATCAATAGGGCAGCAACTGGGCACTACTGGATCCTGCCCATTGTGGGAAAGCCAGTTGCTGGAAGAGAGAAGTCAGCCTTCCATGCACTAAAGGCAGTCTTCCCACAACTTGGTGCACTCCAGTTGTGTTAGACAGAAATTATCATCCATCCCAGCCAAGAGATCTGGAGGATGGCAGGCTGGGAAATCTTCCCTGAGATCCTCATCAAAATGTTCCTTAAGGAAGGCCAATGTCCCAGCTGTTCAGCACTTCATACTTAGTGCAATGTCACCATGAAGAGATGGTGTTCCCGGCTGAGCAAGTTGACATTATAATGGGGAAGGAAAGGCTTGTGTTTGTTGCCCTTGAATAACAGAGACCAGTGTTCAACACTTCCATGTGTAACCAGGGCCAGCTTCAAGGATATTGTGGCCTACTGACAAAAGAACTTGGTCCACTTCTTCACTTCTGAAACCTGGTTGCTCACCTCCTTCTCACTCCAGTCCAGACCACGGAGTGATGGCACATCCTGCTTCCTCACGGTTAAGCCCAACTGTTTCTGCCTGTTAAGCAAGCACATCATCATCATCATCATCATCACATTGCATTTATAGCCTGAGGAATTCAAGGTGGCTTACACAGTTCTCCACCGTTATGCCACGGTTATCTTCACAGGACCAACCCTGTGCGGTAAGATAGGCCAAGTGTGAGTGACTGACCCAAAGTCACCAAGTGAGTGTCATGGCTGAGCGGGGACTAGAACCCAGATCTTGCAGGCCCCCGGTCCAGCAAACTAACCTCTGTGCCATGCTGGTTCTGATGATGAGAGAGTTTGCAGAGTAATATTCCCAGTAGACTGAGAAGAGAAATGTACTGTGGGAGGGGACCTATTGATGGTGTCTTGCCCAAAGGCCCTCCAAAACCTGGAGTCAGCATGGTCTGTGATATCAGCAGCAAAGGGTCTGGGAAGTCTGAGCACTGCAAAATCATAGCTGGTGCACTGAAAAGTGAACCTCATAAATATTAGGGGCAACACCATTTTGATCTCCCAATGTCACAAGCGTCATTTACAATACATCCCTCTCCAGACAATTACATTTCCAGACAGCACTCCACCTTCATCCTCTTAATCTCCCAACCACATGAATTTTAATGTGATGCCAGTACACTCAACAGTCATAAAAATGAGGATTCTCTGAGATTTTCTCCTTAATGGATGTTTTATGTTCTCCCCTCTTTATTTTCAAAGTGTCTTAATGCTTTACTTATGCAAGCCACACAGTACATCAAACCATGGAGATGTTTTTATGTATACAGGGTTCACCACCGAATCTTTGATCATTTGAATAGTTTGCCACAAAGGTATCAGACAAATTCATTAGGCCCAAGGATGCAATTACAAGATGTACACCTTCAACATGAGAAGTGTAGTGTCTTGAACTGGAGAATTCATGTTTGAGAGGATGATCGTGGGAAAAGTGTAAATTGCCCTGATTTCTTCTCACCTTGATCAAAGAAAATTATTTGGAGATTTTTTGCTGTGAATCATTAATCCAAGTAGGGTCCAATATATCGGGAAGTTCAATTCCATGGAAATTACTAGGAAGTGTACCAGAGCACTACTGAGAGGTTGGAACTGATGTACCAGGGCAGGCATTGTCCCTCTGTGCCCAGTTCCTTATTAACAAGGCAGGGCAGTTAAACGCCTTTCGGCCTGGCAGACAAATTCCATTTTGAAGCAGTTTTTGGGGGCAAGATACACAAAGGGTGGGGACAACCCCCCACCCCCAAATCCCAGCATATTTTAGCTTAAAGCTCTTTCTGCCAGTAGGGAACTCTCTGAAATGTTTTAGAAGTGGCGGTGGGGAGAATGCGCAGAAACTGGGAAATCAGTCAACAATCCGAGGCTGGGAGGAAAGGAGCATGAGGCCATAAGAAGGGGGACTGTCACTTGGGAAACCCCTGGTGGGGTTAGATTTAGCCCCCAGGTCTAAGGGTCCCCACCTGTGTACTAGAGCTTAATGAGGCACTACCACCTGGGCAAACACCAGGCATGGCATCGCCCCTTCGCCTTGTACCGTGCCTCCCCTTTCGTTAGCTGCTGACTGCGGGGCTGGAGCAAGGCACAAGGCAGCGACGCCACATCACACGCTGTGCTGCTCAGGACTTCGGGAGGTGGGGATTGAGGCAGGTGACCAAGAGACCTTTTGTGCAAGGCGTTCACTGTGTCCCTTACTCACTCTAGTTTGTGAGTGCTTTACACGCTGTCGTCCTCTGTAGCCTCTCTGTTCTCTGCAGCGATTTTGTGTTGCTTTCTTAAGATTGCCTGTGAAAAGGAACGAGAAATCCTTATGTATTCAAACATGTGTACTATACCAGAGCGTCACCCAGCACTTGAGTAATGGAGCAAGTTGAAAGGCAGGGAAAAGAAAACTCTGCCAGGCCCAGGCCCACAAAGAATCCAAAAGCAAAAGCCTTACCAAATTGGTGAGTTAAAAGCCTCACTTAGAGAAGCCCAGAAGGTGGTGTGACCTATAATGTCTAGTTAAGCTCATGTCTATTTTTCCCCTCTCACAAAAGGAAGCTGTGCTTGCAAAAAGCCTTTTTGGGATGTCCTACTACCACATGGAGGAACGAAGAACATAAAACAATAAAAATAGCTATTCAAAAAATAAAGTGCTTCATGGTTTTAAAAACCCTGGTAATTACTGCTACGTTGTTGCCTTTGCTCCTGTAAAATGCAGGAAACCAAAACTGTGATGTACTGACCCTTAGTATTTTCCCACACATTTAGGAACTCCACCATTGATACTTCTTTCTATATCTGAAGATATAAATATAATGAGAGCCTCAGCTATTGGGAGGTATAAACAGAGAAACAGAGCGAGTCAGAAGGGGCCTCCCAAGCCATCTAATCTGACCCCCGGCTCCAGCCAGCTCTGCTTATGACATGCCTACCATGTGCACATCTAGCCTATCCTTGAACACCCTCACCGATGGGGCTTCAACCACCTCCCATGGAAGCCCATTCCGTACCCTACATGTCCTAACTGTCAGGAAATACTTCCTGGCATCCACCTTAAATCTTGGTTCCCTGAGCTTTGCTCCACTGGAACGCATCCTACCCTCCACTGCAGGGGGAAAAAGGTCATGACCCACCTCTGGGTGGCACCCCCTCACATATCTGCATGTCGCTAACAGGTCCCCTCTGAGGCTCTTCCTCTCAAGGCTGAAAAGACCCAGCTCCCTCACTCTCTCTTCATATGGCTTACCCTGCAAACCAGCCACTATCCTGATGGCCATTCCCTGCACTGAGGAGTTCTGGGATAGATTGATGCACTGTCTGATAGATTAGGGCCTGGCAGATGGACCAAAAGCAGAGGGTTACAAGTAGGGGGAATCATTGCGATGGCAGACGGTGGTGAGCAGGGTCCCTCAGTGCTCAGTCCTGGGACTGATCCTGTTCAGTCTTTTCATTAATGACATGGAAGAAGGGGTGAACAGTCTGCTGATCAAATTCACAGACAACACTAAAACTGGAGCAGTGGCCACAACTGAGGAGCAGGTACTCCAGATCCAAAAGGATCTGGACAGACTATGGAAGTGGGCAGGAGACAACAGGATGGCGTTCAATGTGGATAAGTGCAAGGTCTTGCACTTGGGGCATAGGAATAGCTGTCATAAGTACAAGTTTTTTCCCAAGTGATGCTCTCCAGCCACTTGTCCCCTAACCTGTACTTATGACAGCTATTCCTATGCCCCAAGTGCAAGACCTTGCACTTGGGGCATAGGAATAGCTGTCATAAGTACAGGTTAGGGGACAAGTGGCTGGAGAGCATCACTTGGGAAAAGGATCTTGGGTTGCTAGTTGACTACAGGCTAAACATGAGCCAGCACTGTGATACAGGAGCCAAGAGGACAAAAGCCACCCCTAGTTGCATAGCTTCTACATCAAGAGAGGTATTACTGCCACTCTGTTTGACTCTGGTGCACCCACAACTGGAGAATTGTGTTCAATTCTGCACCCCTCTTTACAAGAGGGATATAGCAAGGTAGGAATCAGTGCAGCGAAAGGCCACTAAATAATTGAGAAGGCAGTCTCCAGAGAGACCTAGACTGGGGGGCGGGGGGACCATAGAGCTGCCAGAACCCCAGAAAAGTAATATAAGGTTGTTTTGTGAATGGTTAGTTGCAGAATGTTTCGAAGATGGCCTCTGAGGAAAAGCTTAGACAGCAACACTGTTTTGCCAGAGCCTTAATAGAGCAGGTTGTATTGTTAAATGTATGGTTGCTTTTACATCACTTCTATTGAAGATAGATCATTCCATGTAAAAGCCAAAGTTTATGGGCATCACTTGGCTGCTAAGACAGGATGACTCACAAGATCAAAGAAATGCCATTAATCTCCCTGGTGTGTGTTAATTGTGATTTCATGCTGGTGCTGATGTATTGAGCTAAATTTGTCGTGCTAATAGACTTGCTCAAACAATGACACTTCCCTCCTGCACCCCCATGCCCTCCAGTTGAGCTCTGGCAGGTCCCCCAACCAGGTATTTTCTAGGACAGTGTGTCCATGAGTATTTCCAAGCAGAAAGCTGAGGAAAAGGTGATACCTGAACCCTGTGTCAGCTGAGTCAGAATTTCCACATAAACTTGAAACCCAAAAGGTGAAGAGAGATGTTAGCAGAATTTAACAGCTGCCTAAACATCTCTGTTCACAGGAAAACTTTCCTTTGTGGTTTCATCCTCCTCAGCATAATATCAATTAGTAAGTCAGCCTTCCGATTGACCCAAATTAAGATGCTACTTCCCAACAGGCAAGCTCCCTGTTAAAGCTAAGAGGGCCGTGAGTTAATTGGATATGCTGGATTTTCTTGGAAAGAAATATGTTCAAAAGAACTAAGGTTTGCCATTCTGCAATATTTTGTTAGTTACTCATCTTATTGTGAGCACTTGCTCACAGTTTTACTTCTGTAGCATTATGACTATTCTTGGGTGGCTGTACCAGAGAAATAAAAGTGCAAAGAATTATTATTTGTCGTGCAATTCAATGTATCAGTTTCCTTGAATAGTTTGTCCATGAGCTATACCAGTTCATAAAGCAGGTTTGGGGGTGAGGGGGCAGTTGTTTGTTTTTGTGTTTTCCTTTTTGTCATGACTGGGCTTCTCATGGGTATTTGGAGGAAACCTTGAAAAAATCATGTGCTTTCTCATCAGGCAAGGAAAGGCAAGATGACCCTTAGGCAGAGCATTCTATGCCTGGGATCTTGGGGTGCTGGTCGACTAAACATGAGCCAGCAGTGTGACGTGGTGGTCAAGAGGACGAATGCCACCCTTGGTTGCATAGCCAGAAGCGTGGCTTCTAGATAGAGAGGGGTATTACTCCCACTCTACCCGACTCTGGTGCACCCGCAACTGGAGTATTGTGCTCAGTTCTGGGTTCCACATTACAGGAAGGATATTGCCAGTTTAGAGTCAGTGCAGCATAGGGCCGCAAGGTTGGTGGCTGGGTTGCAGGGAAAGCCATATGAGGCAAGGCTGAGGGAACTGGGTCTCTTCAGCCTGGAGAAGAGGAGACTCTGAGGGGATCTGTTGGTGACATACAGGTATGTGAGGGGATGTCACACAGAGGCAGGAAGAAACCTTCCAGAGTAAATTTTCAAATAGGCTGCAAGGAGGGAAAAAGAGGGAGAATGTCCTGCCACACAGATGGACATCTACTAGCATGATGTTGGATTTTTCCCTTAGCAGAACTGCTGCCTCAGGAATCCTTAAAAGGTAGACCCACATTGGAAATGGGAGCTGAGTTATGAAAGAAATGCAACTTGCTAGAAGCAACCTAATGAATTCATGACTGAGCTGAAATTGTTAACCACTGGCTTCTGCTTCTGGATTCTTTATGGAACTATGGCTGGATCCTTTTTGTTTCCGTGGCTTTGCTTTCTCTGCCCTTCCATATGATCCGTTACACTTGTGCGAGGTCCAGGACAGAACTGCACAAGTCCAGGAGGGCTTCATGCTGCCATTTATAAATATGATCAGACTTTCCTCAATGTAAAAAGGTTGCAGAAATTGTTACAGGTCCTGATGGATTATAATGGCATAATAAGCAGCCACAAAATACCATGAGTGAGGAATCACGGGTACACAAGAAATGCCTCATGCAGACAGGTTCTTAAATTTATTTCCTTGGTGCATGGAAATACTACAATTTTCTGTCAAAGACATTGAGGTCCAGCGGTTGAGGATCAGATGTGCATTCTGCCCCCACAAGCATATTCAAGTTGTATGGGGCAGTTTGCCACCTTTTATCAGACTTCCATCTGACCAAAGCCCAGAGAAGAGTTTTTGGAGGAGGAGGAATAGGAATCGTCAGCAAAACCAAATCCCAGTGAAGACCTGGGGCAAACCGAGGTGTCCTGCTTGCCAGAGCGCATTGCTGAGGTCCCAAAAACTCATTTGGCTCATCCAGAGCCCTGCCATGGTTACTGACTCACCTACTTCATCTCCAGAAAAACAGGCAGACCACGTTTTTTAAATACTGCACGTCAACATGATTATTGAAGAGGCAAAGATTTTCCCCTTGCAGAATAAGCAAGGATAATCCATTAAGCCATTTTGGCAATCCTGGCATTTGTCTGTGACACCAGCTTCGGCAGAGGCCCATTTCTGCAGCTGCCACTTCTACCCTTTTTGTTAGTGTGGTTTGTGTGGAGAAGCAGCTTCCCGTGCCTGCAGCCATTCCAGATGTGCCATCTGGATCCACACCAACACTGCGATTAGGGATGGAGGGACCTTGTTAAATGCCTTCCATCTGCATTTTGTAGTTTATTAGGTGCCTTTCATTCTGCTACCCACTCATTGACGGAATCATATTTTGCACAAACACCTCCAAAATGCACAAATCCTCAAAAGGATGCATTTTCACCAGAGCTCAGACACTGAAAATATATAATGATAGAGACAGAAGTGCCTTTCAAGCATTCCCAGAGTTTTGCCACATCTAGTGCTATATTATTTATTTGTTTGCTTATTATAGTTATATCCTGCCTTTTTTCCTTTCAAGGAACTCAAGGCTTACATGATTCTCCTCCTTCTCTCAATCTTTATCCTCAGATCCTCATATCTCATAAACAGATACATAATGTCGAGCCTTACACCAATAATTTGAGTTCCAGGCAGATCTGAACCACACAAAACATTGTGCTTTGATGTAATAAAAGTAAGCTCACTTATCATTGTGGTGGGGACGAGGTATTCCTACAAAACCAAGAAAATGCCATAAACAATATGTCTTTTACTTATTATACTAATGTGTATTGTTATTACAAATTATTATAATTTTAAAATATAAAAACCAATAATTAATAAATATGTGGTATAATCAATTAGAATCAAATATGAGCATCTCCTTTGCAATATGGTGCCTACCTCTGCTATATATTTCTTTCTAATCTTGGCAGCAGTCGCAAAGAGAACTACATGCCATATTTAGCCATGTCTGCCAGGAAATAAAAAGTCATATCCAAAGGACTCTGGCTAGAGAATTTACACTTAAGGATGCTGCAAATCATTTCTTTGGGTCCTTTGTAAGTTACAGCACAAAATATAGTAAGATCAGGATGACCACCAATGCAACTGTGCACATTTACTGTTGTTGTTGTTAGTTGCAAAGTTGTGTCCGACCCATCGCGACCCCATGGACAACATTCCTCCGGGCCTTCCTGTCCTCCACCGTCCCCCGGAGTCCACTCAAGCTCACACCAACTGCTTCAGCGACTCCATCTAGCCACCTCATCCTCTGCCATCCCCTTCTTCTTTTGCCATCAATTGTTCCCAGCATTAGGCTCTTCTCCAGGGAGTCCCTCCTTCTCATAAGATGCCCAAAGTATTTGAGTTTCAGTCTACTATGCCTCCCATCTGTAGGCAAGAAAGCATTCTGGTTAATCACAACTCTGAAATACTTTCCAGAGTTGTTCCAGACATCGCTGTTGCTATTGTTATGTCCCACAAAGTCATGTCCAACTTATGACAGTCCTTTGCAAGAACGCCCTCCAAAATCTCTTGTCCTTCACAGCCCTGCTCAGCTCTTGTAAACTGGACACATGCAAACCATACAGTAAAATCATCCTCTTTAAAAATATAATGGTGCACATGTGGCTATATGAACAGAATTCAAGTCATTTTTAATATCAACTAAGGAGCTGCAGCAACATCTTATCTCCACGAATGGAAAATGCAAGGCAAACAATATGAGAATTAGTAAAGAGAAGACTGCAGTGATGGCAATTGGAAGGAAAAAGCACACCATTAACATAGAAATAGAGGAGACAGCCGTAAAACAAGTGTCCGAGTCCCAATACCTAGGAATAACATTAGCAGAAGGTGGGAAAATGGATGAAGAGATTAACATACGATGCAGTAAGGCAAACCAAGTACTGGGACAGCTGGCTCCACTCCTGCAACATAAGGCAATACCAATCAGTACAAAGAAGCAACTCACACAAAGCATATTCATCCCCACTCTATGCTACCAGTGTCAAACATGGACACTTACGAGTGTCCTAATGAGAAGGAAGGACTCCCTGGAGAAGAGCCTAATGCTGGGAACAACTGAAGGCAAAAGAAGAAGGGGACGGCAGAGCATGAGGTGGCTGGATGGAGTCACTGAAGCAGTCGGCGTGAGCTTGAGTGGACTCCAGGGGATGGTGGCAGACAGGAAGGCCTGGAGTAATGTTGTCCATGGGGTCGCAATGGGTCGGACACAACTTCGCGACTAACAACAACAACATAAACAAAGATTAGTCACCACAGAAATGAGATGTTTGAGGAAAGCAGCAGGAGTGACCATAAGGGATAAAATCAGGAATGAAACTATAAGGGAAAGAACTGGAATGGAATCCATCCTTAAACTATATGCAAAGACAGCAAATAAAGTGGTTTGTTCATCTGGAGAGAAAGTCTTGGGAGTCCAAAGCATTCAAGGCATACGCAAAAAGAGGAGAAGGCCAAAGAGCATGGACAGATCAAGAGGAAGATGGAGAGGCAGCATCAAAGACACACCACAACAGCATCACATAACAATGGTGGATGCCACCAGAAGTGCAAGAACCAGGCTTTGTTCTCCCTCGACACCTGAAATGGTAAAAGAGGAGGAGGAGGAGGAGGAGGAGGAGATCTCCTTTATAGCTTAACAGTGTTTTTCCATATGCTTAATGGAAGATTTTTAAATTCAGTCAATAAAAGTCTATATTTACCCATAAATTTAGCACTATGGTTACCCAGTTTTTAATAGGTAATCCAATGGTCAATTAAATCAATGTAACCTAACATTAATCATCTGTTGCACCTCAACAGATGCATAACATCTGTTGTTATATGCCATTGAGTTGTCTCCAACTTCTGGTGTCCCCATGAATGAAAGCCCTCCAAAGTGTCCTCTCCATGCCAGCCCTGCTCAGCTCTGGTAAACTGAAGACTGTGGCTTCCTTATGGAGTCAGTCCATCTCATCATTGGCCCTCCTTGTCTTCTTCTGCCTTCGACATTCCCTAGCATGGTCTTCTCCAAGGAGTTTTGCTTCTTGCATTGTGCCCAAAGCATGACAACCTCAGTTTTGCCATTCTTGCTTCTAGGGACAGCTCTGGTTTGATTTGATCTGGGACCCCCTTGTCTGTCTTTCTGTCAGTCTCAGGAATTTGCAGAGCAATCCTCCAGCACTGTTTTTTAATGCATCTATTTTCTTCATTGTTGTCATGTTGCCCCTGGTCCAGATTTTCTCTAGTCTCTAGATTTGTGATTGAAGGGGAAAAAAACCTCTAAATAAGATTAAATAAAGCCAATAGGATTGCCTCTGGTAATGAGTAGGAAGTGGAGGTTTTATATGTATCCATTTCAAATTTAATAAAAATACTAAACACATCTTTATTAAAAGGGAGAAACAAAGCAGCAGTGAACAAGCAGATGATGTAATGAGGAGTAGTTAAAACCATCCAAGCAGGTACCACTAAAACCTCAAGTCTTCAGAACAGTCCATGGCAAAAGACTATAAGGGAAGGAGCAAGGTGTACCCCCAAGACAGGATGTTCCACAGCTTAGGAGCAACCACCAAAAAGATCCTCTGCTTTATCTTGATTGCCCTTGACCATGTGCAGTGAAGGAGCCCTGTTCTCTCAAGCTGCAGTCTTTTCAATAGATCCATCCTTCCTTCCTTCCTTCCTTCCTTCCTTCCTTCCTTCCTTCCTTCCTTCCTTCCTTCCATCTGCAATTAGCCATAAGGCTTTCCTCAGATTCTGAGGACGAGGCTGAGAGAAAAAGTTGGGCAGATGACTTTGCAGGTTCAGAGTTACTAAATTAGACAGAGCATGAGAATCAGTCCACCTTGGATAAAAGTTATTGCAGGCAAAAGGGCACACAAAATGCAGATATAAGAAGAAATGCACACAAAAGTGCATACAAATTTCTGTGGAAACGTTTAGTTTTACAATGCTCCACATTTGGGCAAAACTGAACTTCAGTTTGAAAATAGTAAGAAACTAGAAGAAATTGACATTGACAGATCGTCTGTACTGTGCAGTCCTTCATTTTCAGCCATTTTTCCTGCCTGCCATCTGTAATATTGTTATAATGGCATTTCCTCTCTGCAACAGTGTCTCTGTACTACTGTTTCTGCATGTGGGAGGTTCTTATTTTAGTGTTGTGTGTTTAGAGTGATCGGTCACGCTATTTAGCCTGTACAAGTGGATTTTCTTCTACCTCATTCAAATGCCCTTTAAAGATATGCTCCTTGTAAACTCATTAAAAACACCAGTGATAGTAGCATTCCATATTTGGCAATGCAGCTGCAAGAATAAATAATGCAATGAACGTTTCCAATCCTGGCAGGCCTCATAGCATGCTTGTATGGAAGTCTGCTTCAAAACATATACAAATAATTTTGCAAGAATAATGTTTGGATTATATATTAGTTTCCAAGAATTACACAGAGCTGGGTTGGAAAGAGGTAACTGAGAAACCTCAGCCAAAATCCAATGCACCATTAGTGGAAAAAAATGCTCTGCTCACCATGTGCAACTTTTCGCAGAAGGACACGTATGGCTGCACAAAATGTGGAGTGTTTCCTTGGCAAAGTTCTTGTAAGTGTCTGTTGCCATTGTATTAGGTAATATTGGGTGCCTTTCACCAAGGGACAAAGGCCCTCCCCTGCTTACTTTTTTGCTGAGGGCCTCTGGTAATGTTCAGCTGGAAGGGAATCTGGTTCCCAGCTCTTCATTTCCTCATGCTTATTGCTGTATTAGGTAAAATTCATGGACAATGACAAAATGAGAACAGCCATCATTTGCATAGGATCTGTTGTCATATCCCCCGTCCTCCTCTTCCTCCTCCAGAGGAAGTTTGTTCTTCTCATACCTTCCCCCTTCTTCATCTCTAAAACTTGCATTCTCTTCATTCACTGTGGTAGAGTAACTTTTGGATACCTCTTCCTGCTCACTGTTGACATTTTCAACCAGGACATTTTTCTATTTTGGGGACCTGTCTTTCAAAAGTCTGACTCAATCTATGATTGATGGGATGGGATGACAACCACATGCATTTCGTCCTCATTTCTCTCAATTCCCTCCACCCAAAGTGATTCTACTGCCTTCCTCTCTTCCTGCTACAAGAAATGCAGTTTGATTCACTCAGAAAGCCTTTCACCAAGGGACAAAGTCCCTCTCTGTGCTTCCTTTTTTTACTGAGGGCCTCTGGTAATGTTCAACTGAAAGGAAATCTAGTTCCCAGCTCTTCAATTCCACATGCTTATTGCTGCCTCTGGATGCCATTTACCTAAATGAAAGATGGAAGATGTCATTGTGACCAGCAGCAGAGTAGGAAGAGAATAAACACAAGCCTGGCCTTGGGGTTGCTGCATTTGTTAATCTGCTGTGTGATTAGTGATGGAGATAGCAAACAAGCATGCCACTCTTCCTGCCCTTGCTTTTTAACTGCTTCGACAGGCCTCCAAGCTTTCCTTTCCTTGCAGTGGTGGAGCCATCCCTGGCACAAACCCTCTGACCCTCTGAAGCAGAAGAACACGTGCCCCATAGCATCACACACCTCCTACCCCTTCTCTTCCTTTGCCACTGCAGCACTGTGGCCCCTCCCTGCGCCCTCTGTTCCCCTCAATTTACTGTCTCCCCTTCCCCTCGCATTGGCACACCACAGTCCTTCTGAGTATCACCCTGAACCAGCCCTTTGGAAAGCCCCATGGCTGGAAGAAGCAGCCAGTGCAGCTTTCTGGTTCACATGGAGAGAATTCCTGTTGGAACCAGAGGGCAGGTGGCCAGGAACCATCACCGGCCCTGTTTCCCCCTGTGGTTCCCTCGGAGCAAATCTGCTCTGAAGAACCCTGTTGGCCCTGCTCACTCCTGCAGAAAATGCCTTGATGGGAGACTGGCTGGTAGGGGGCTCTGAGGCTCCCAGTGGGGACCATGAGTCTTCCTGGTGGGGCCAGAGATGGGCCACAATAGGGCCCCTTCTATCAAATGCATCCCATGCCTTCTCATGGCAGGCACTCCACCAAAAAAGATGGAAATGCATCTGTGCCTCTATCACTCTTGCAGGAGGGTCCATGGTGGGAGGGCTCACATGCAGGTCAGGAAGGCTGAGATTGCACCCTTGAGAAGGCTGTGCGTGTGTGTGTGTGTGCGTGTGCGTGTGTCGTGGAGAGGGCAACACAGTACGCCCAGGACCCCAATGGACTCCATGCACAGATTACACAGAGAAGGACTGCTGCCCCCGAATCCCTCCAAAACACAGGTCCCTCCTTAAAGCTGGTAACCTTAAGCTAGTAACCGTAAGATGCAGTGAGTGCTGCACTAGTCAGACAAATGTGGGAAGGGAATTTCTATAGGTCAGGTGGCCTCTTTGCTTCCACTGAAACCAAATCAGGTAATTATGGCTCCCTGCCCCCCCCCACCCCCAGTGCTACTCTGCTGAAATTTGGTAGTAACTGGGCAGCAGTGAGTTTGGAGAGTAGGGGCCAAAGAAAAGTAGAAGGTCAACTAGCTTTGGTGATCGAGTGGTATAGAAATGAAATGAAATGAAATGGTGATGTGCACTCAAAATTCCTCCTTGCAATTAAATGCAAACAACTGGAGGTGATGATCTGTGTGTTATATTCTGCATCCACATTTTCCCATAATTCTCAGTACTGAGCTCTGCTAAAAAGCCAAGAGACTCCTGTTCCTTACAATTAAACACAATGGCTGAGACCCCTTGACTGCGGTGCCCGATAATAAATTCCTTGTTCAACTGTGTTGTCCTTGTTTTGCCTCTTGGCATTCCTGTCCAGGAAGTCTGGAAAGCTTTTAAGAGGAAAACAGAAGGCTCTTGCTGTGTTGGTCTCTCAAGCCATGAGCTATGGCCAGGTCTAAAATATTTGCCTCTCCAAAGTAGCAGAAATCATCTGGCCATCAAGAGTACACCAGCAGATTTGAAAAGCCGCCCCCTCTCTCTTTTGGCAGAATCTCAGGTTCTTCTTGCCCTCTTTCATCTCTGCTGGCAATCATAACGACGGGGACGTAAACAAGGTAAGAATCACCCATGGACTCCCCAATGGCAGGAAAAAGGACAAAGAGCCGAAACCCATTAGGAGCATACATCCCAAAGCACTTTCCTGAGTTTGAAACTTTCTTTGTGTGGTGCAGCTCAGAAGATAAAGAATGAAGGATATGAGGAATACTTCCTCTAGTGTATGGGTAATCCAGCAGTTCCATAATGGTCTTGAATCATCTGGATAATTAAAAGCTTGTTGGCTTCAGAAACAATCTGACTGCATCAGGAAATGAGATGGGAAATGAACTCTTCCAAACAAAACTTTCTCAAGGAAACAATGAATTTCACTGTAGTTGTCAGACTTGCCCAGGGGTGGCCAGAGGTGGAGCAAGCCAACCATATTGCTGTATACATCCAGTGCCAGGACCGGCCATTTCTTGGCAAGGAGTGGCTTCCAGTTCTTGCTTCTGCTGCCCCTACTCTCAGTTTGGCCTCCTTTCCAGTCTTCTAGCAATGCACCAGAGTAAATTCCTTTATTGGAGACAGAAAGAAGTGACAAGTATAAAACAAGAATTTCCTCTCTAAAACTGGGGAAAGTGAGGAAGGATTAGCACAACCACAGGAAATTTTCATGGCTTGGGTGGACTGCATCTGAATCATGGTTGTGTGTGTCTTTGCTTGCTTGTTTTGGCCTACATCTTACTACCAACAATTACACTCAAAGTAGTTCAGAAGGATATGACCAAGATTTTAAAAAACTTAATTAAAACAATAATAAAGACAAATAATTACAAACATAAAGCTGTGCTGAAACTTCATCCCACATTTTTCCTACCATTCTCATTCTTTTTTTTTTTTTTTTTAATAAATTGGTTTGGAAAAGAAATTGGATACTGAAGAAAGTTGCGAAATATTCCATGGGTTGCATTTGAGTTTCTTGTGCTTGCCTTACTTAGGAAGTGGCCAAGGTGTGTCTGCTTTTTGGTGTACACTCATCTCTCTTGCAGCCTATAGCCTCTTTAGCTTCTCACATGTCTGTTAAAGCCCACGGAAATACATAATGAGGATCAGGCCTCACAGACAGACCGGAAGGCTGCAAAGAAATGGAGAGATGCAGAATAGAAAGAAAACACACAGAACCCATAGCAAGTTTGCTGTGATCAAAAACATTGCAAAAATCAATTATAAAACATCCTGAAATGAGCTTTTTTTCACAGGGCCTAACACTTCCAAGAAACTGGAGGATATGTATTTGGCTCAGCACTAATTCCACCTCCTTCCTGGTGCTGGATACAACACTGTTCCCTACACACTTGCATGGTGGTGGATGCAACCGGGGACCAGCCTACTGGCCCAGCACAATGCCCCCTCCCAAGAAACACCCTTTGGGAAAAAAAAAAGAAAGAAAGAAGCTGTGTGACAACTCCCACCAATGATGAATTCTACCTGTGAGAAATAGTCTCCTTTCCCTGGAGAAATTTGCTAGGATTATCTCTACAGTTTCTCTGCCTACAAATAGGGCAGAACAGCCTCCCAAAAGCTGTAATTACTCATACTTTGCACACTGTAGTAGTACTGCAATATAGAAACATAGAAACAGAGCGAGTCAGAAAGGGTCTCCCGGGCCAACTAGTCTGACCTCCGGCACCAGCCGGCTCCGCTATAGTGTATGGGCAATCCAGCAGTTATATTATACTTGGTTCATGGCTCTTGGCTACAAGAAGGCAAGATGGCAGGCAGAGTTAGTGGGATGGATGAGGAGCAGCTGTTTTCTTGGTCCAAACCAAAAGTTCATCGCACCTGGAATTCTGTTTTCCAACACATTCTTAATTCTTCAACAAGTATAATCAGAGGATGTGGTATAAAACTCTCTCTCCCAAAAATACAGCTGTTGCTAGACAAGTTTACAAGTCAGAGTCACCAACCTGATTCCCACCCAGTCACCCTCCAGAAGTATTTGGTGGCTGAATGAGCTTCAGCAAAGCAGGGCTGCAGACACAGTCCTAATGAGAAACTGGATTTTTTTTCCTGACAACAGTGGTAGCTGGCGCCCATGTCAGTGGGGCAGTATACCAACTCTAGACTTCGGTTTGAAACTTAGCAAGCTATATGTGGGGCATGCCTGTTTTGCAGAGAGGGTTTAGAACTATGGATAGTTCCTTCAGAGTTCAGACTGAAACCCGAAGTGGATACATACACTGCTGGTATTGAAGCTAGTCTCTTCTGCCTTCAGTAAGCTTTCCAGATGACTCTAGATTTTCGAACAGCCACTTTAAAAATGGGTCTAAGCATTCCAAGATGAAAAAAATATTTATTTAACATGATTTAAATAATATTCAGTGCTCTATGTGAACTTTCAGCAAGCCCATTTACATCTGTAGCCAAAGTCCTGAGACAAATGTCTACATCATTGCCGTATGCTACTGTACACTTCTTGGCCAGCATTTATGTGAGATGCATGTTAAATGTTGTCATGATTGTGCTAAGTCTTCTTTTACTCATCCTTGCTCCCAGTGGCTTCCTGCTCAATCAAGTGCTTCACAGAGCTTGTTAATGCCTGCTTTTAAGCTAAGATTGGTAGGGTTCAATTGGCTTTGAGGCAGGAGGACTTCATGAATAAGCAGCATACACCAAATGGCAGTTTTGTGTTGTTTTGATAAACTGCCTTCAATAAGCTACCTCACAACACAGCTCATGCTTTCCCCAATACCATGACTCTGACCAAGAAAAGCTCCATGTGCAGAGTTTCTGCCAGACACTTCCTGCTGGGAAAAAGTGACAGAAACATGTAGATAACTCGAAGCATATCTTGCTGTTTTATACCTTTAAGGTTGCAATCCTGGGCATGTTTAGACTCCCAAAATTCCCCACCCAGCATTACTGTCTAAACATGCCCAGAACTGTTAGTCACCTGTTAGAGGGTGGGAACAAAGCCCTGGCATGAATGGCTGAAAAAACATAAAAGCATAAGAGAAGCTGCACTGGATCAGATGAACATCCATCTAGTCCAGCATTCAGTTTCCATGTTGGCCAACCAACGTGCCAGTGAAATCTCACCACCCACAGCACCTTCGTGCCCAAGTTCCCCAGCAACTGGCCTACATAGGCATACAGCCTCTGATCCTGGAGACAGCACAGAGCCCTCAGGACTAGTAGCCACTGAGAGTCTTCTCCTCCAAGCCTTTGTCCTGGGCCCTTTAAAGCCATTCCGACTGGTGAGCATCACTATAGTTTGCTACATTTTTTGAAGGGGGCAGGGAGTGGAATGCATTATAGGTGCCATTGGAGCTCCATGGGCAACATGTTGAGGTCTCCTGTCTTAGAACATATGAGCCTAGCCAACTATCCTATACCAGGTCAGTCCAATGATCCATCAAGACGAGCTCCCCCAGTTCTCAGAAGAAGTGTTTCCCAGCTTGCCTGACCCACATAAGAGCCTTTCTAAGACTGAAATAGGGACTTTCCATATACAGGTGCCTCCAAGCTATCACCACCAAGCTATGGTCCCTGCCTAAGAGTATGAATGATCAGCATTCTTCAGCATAGCAGTTCACCCCAATTCCTGGACAGTGATGTAGTAGTCAATACTGAAGTTCAGGCATGCATCACAACAGTCCCTGTAGCCCAAAATGGCAAGCACTTTTGTTGATCTAGATCAATAATTCAGTTCTAGGAATTTGCATCTGCTAGGAGCAGGTCTTTCATAAAGCTTATGAACCTTAATTGCCCATTCACTACCAAGGTCTTCAGTACAAGGTTGTTAATTCACTGCATCCAGGCATGGTTTCATCACAGAATTGAGATCCATGCACCACATGCAGTGCATTTTCTTTCCTGCTTTTCTAGGAGGTGCGGTAGCATACTTGGATAGCACAAATATACACAAGGAAATTGCACTTTCTTTCACCATCAGAAATAATACTATATTTTCCCTGATCTAAAATAATTCACAGAAAGCGATTTTTACAAACAGAAGCAAAACCAGAGAGTCATCCCACCATCTAACGTTCCAAGATGCCCCCAAATATTATGCATTCTAATATGCAAGAAGCAATGCACTGTTGCTGGGAAAATTTATTTCCTCCCAGCTACTATAAGGATTGCAGCTAAGCTTAATTGAAGCAGGGAATTCTGAGGGGTGGTAGATGCTGTGAACATCCCTGTTAATAAAATGAGGGCCAATAAACTGAAGCTCAATCCAGACAAGACGGAGGTCCTGTTGGTTGGCGGATCGCGCTTCGGGGAAGGTGAATTGAACCAGTCCTGAACGGGGTTGCACTCCCTCTTAGGGACAAGGTCCGCAGCTTGGGAGTGCTCCTCGACCCGGAGCTTTCACTGGAAGCTCAGGTGACAGCGGTGGCGAGGAGCGCTTTCCTTCAGCTTCGGCTGATCCATCAGCTGCGCCCCTACCTGGAGTACGACTGCCTGGCGACAGTGAGACACTCGCTGGTGACTTCCCGACTTGACTTCTGTAACATGCTCTACGTGGGGCTGCCCTTGAAGACGGTCCGGATACTTCAATTGGTTCAAGACAGGGCAGCCAGGTTGCTGACGGGGACTGGGCGTTATGTTCACATGACTCCAGTCCTCTGTCAGCTTCACTGGCTCCCCATTGAAGTCTGGGCCCAATTCAAGGTGTTGGTGATGACCTATAAAGCCCTTAACGGCTTGGGTCCTGGTTACCTGAAGGAGCGCTTACGTCCATAAGTGCCTGCCCGCCCCTTGAGATCAGCGGGAGAGGCCCATCTCCAGGAACCCTCCATGAAGGAAATTAGGAGGGTAAGAACTTGGAGGAGCATAGAAGTCCCCTAAATAAATAAACAAACAAACAAACAAACAAACAAACAAACAAGCATCAGCACTGCATCTCTGTAAGCCCGGCTCCATATCATCACTATCCATGATGATCAAAACCAGAATGAACATTGCAAAATCCAAAAATGCTTACTTTTTAATACTTGGTTCATAGCATAGAATGTAGAATGTATATTAATCTGTGCAGAGGGTTGACTTCTTATTCAAAGGTCAGAACATACACAATACATGACTTGCATGCACAGCCATTCATGGAAAATATAACTGTGTCTGGTTATATATGACGAATACTGGAAGGCATGCTATTACTAATTTGTAAAGGCTATTTTTGCCAAAAATGCGTTAGGGAAGCATCGGCCCTCCATGTGAGGTATACCCTCTGATGTCACAGATGTTTTTTGTATCCCCAGGAGAATCCTAATAGCCCTATCAATATGGGATAAATGGACTGTGCAGCCTTTTACCCACAGTTAATAAGCCGTGAAGGCTACTGCCGCAATGTCAGCATTATTGGGGTTAGTGGACCTGCCAAGAAAAAAGCACTAGAAGAACTTAAGAAGGCATAATTTTATACTTGTGGAATGGGGAGAATTTCAGAAGCAGCCAAAAGAGCGATGTTTATAAATGATTCAAGATTGCGTAGTTGGCATTCTTTCCTGGAAAGATATGGAATGGTTACCAAATTTCAGAATTCAGACCTTTAGGCAAAGTAGGCAGATAGGAGCATCCGAAAGAGAGCGTGGTGGCTTTTTTGGCCATAGGTGCCACTTTTTAAAATATCTATAGTCCTTTATTGAGAAAGAAATGACATGAACAATATGTAGATGCTGCATTTGTCAGAGTGGTAGCCATGTCAGTCTGCCAAGCTGTATCTGACAAAGCGGATGATGTCCGTGAAAGCTTATACTCCATGATATACATCAGGCCTTAAAATATTTTGGCTCCTCACCCCAATCCAGTTTCCCACGCCTGACACAGAGGCTATCTACAATTCTAATTATTTAACATTTGACTTAATTCTCTGCAGCATATCCAAATATTCATTCTCAGTCAAGAGTTCCTTCTTGTTTTACTCCAATATTACACATAAGATGGCCTTATATAAGACAGCCATCGGAATCCTGCTAGGTGGAAACCCCATCAAGAGGGACACCATCAAAAGTAGGCATGGTCAGGTACTGGCATATGCCACAGCAGGGGCCCACTGGCAAGAGCTCTGAGGACTTTCTCCCCTTCTTTCCATTGCAACCCACCTGTTCACCTGCTTCTTTGCCCTGGCCCAAGCAAAGGGGGTGATGAGAAGGAGAAGCAGCAGGTGCCTCTTCCTACTTGCCTGCTGGTCCTAAGTGCCTGTCAATCAAGCAAGGGGTACCAGTGATGACAAAGTAAATGAAGAGTGATGGCAGCCAGTGACCATGGCAGTAAGAAATGAGACAGCTCACTGAGGTTGTCTCTTCCAGGGACCCTCAAAAACCCGGAGCCTGCACCCTTGGTCAGACGATGAACTGCCTTCAGGAATGGGTGTGGCGCGAGTCATTCCCCTCTCCATTCTAGCATACTGAGCATTCAGCTATGGCGGCTGTTTCAGACTGGACAAGCCACCATTTCCAGAGCCACTGAGGTTAATTTCCTCTTTTCCATCAGCAGGTCAAACTCTGGGAAACTGGACACTTCTAAAGTGGCTGCTGGGAGAGGGTTTTTTAATGTAATAAATAACAAGGTGAAGTGATGGAAGCGCTTTCATCCTCGTTAGGAAACAGTGCGGCTGAATACAGCTCAAACTAGTGGCTGTGTTTGAAAGCAGCAGGCACATTTCTGTAAGATAATGTTCTTCCCTGTGAGGCTTGAGGTGGCTCCGAGTCACCCCAAGCATAGTCTCTGCCAGTTTTTTATCATTCACTCTTTGGACAGGTTCACAAGACATGGCAAGCCACGCTGGCTTCTTTGCTTGGGATGGTCTGTTGTGTTGTCTGAACTCTAACTGTAATCACAATAAGAAGCAATGATCTGCTGTATGGCGTTCATACTTTGCCATGTTCTCTAGTTTTCTGAGCCTGGTATCATGGTCCCTATGGTCATGATGTGCAGCTATCATAGAGTCCCCCAGAAAGAGAGGCAGCAGCAGCAGCTGCCTGAGCCATCCAGCATTGAATTTCTGGTATGGAAGACAATGGGATACGTGAGAACACTGGGAGGACTGAGCCTGGAGAGTAGAAACCACACTACCACACTCGATGGTCTCTCAGATGAAAAACACATGCTGTAGAAAGCACACAGAGTGGCTTGTTGTGATAGTGAATCCAGTTGTTCTCCTTCTTGAATCCAGTTGTTCTCCTTCTTGAATCACAGCTGCTCATGGTCAGCAGGGGCACTCCAGCTTTTGTCTTGCTGCTTCTTCAGTGGCGGAGCACCAGCTGTGATCTGGCCTATCAAAGGAGGTGCTGAGATAGCGGAGATTTCCATCCCTGCCACTCAATAGCGATAAGATGTTAAGAGAGAGGAGGATGTAGGAACAACCAGCCAATTAGCCATCCTACTGCATGGCCTGTTCTGATGGGGAAGCTGAATGTGCAGGCAAGAATACAAGCAACATGGGCCTGCGGTGGAAGATCCTGCATCAAGGAGTCAAATATTATCATTATTACAGAAAAGAGCCATCCAAGAGCCAAGTGAGCATGTTGGACTTTGCCTGCTCACTGGCTAACTAACAAGGCCCTGCCTGGGCAGAATAGAAGAGGATGGCCTGAGAAGCCGCCAGCTAATCCCAGTGCACATCACTTTGTCTTGACTAGCATGGAAGAAAGAGAGCCTTCGACCTTGGTGGGAGCTGCGAGAGCAAAAGTGGCACCTTCTGGAAAAAATAGTGGACAGCACTGACACCTCTGAGGGAGACTCAGGTGGCAGCAGCAAGGTGTCTCCCCCGTTTGTGGAATAAGCTCCACACTTGGCCTTCCCTGGTGTCAACAGGTCTGGGGCCGCAGGGGAGAGGAGATGACTGTCAGTTATTTTAATAGGTCTAATTGTATTAATTAAGTTAAATAACCATTAAACCTTTGAAGTTCTTTAAAGGTGGTTTTCAATTTCAATTTCTGGAGTGAAATTCCACAATCTTTTTATAGTGCATGTTATTGTATTTTATAAATTGTTGTGAACCACCCAGAAAGTCATTGCCATTGGGCAGGATACAAATAACAGTGCATATAAATGTAAAAATAACATGGATGGCAATGATAGTAATGAGAAAACATACCAGAGAGCTATTAGTGGCATGGTCCAGCCTTGTCTTAGGAAAAAATGGAGACTGGGAATAGCAGCAGCAAATTTCTCCCACCCACCATATCAATTAATGCCAGCTGCGGGGGAGGGGGCATGAACATATTCCATATGAATTTTATTTGTCTTTCACATTCATCAAAGTTTTTAGTTTCTATGTTCTCCATTGTTCTGGCAAGAACCATATAAATTCAAGGGAACTTTACAGACAAAACTGTTCTAGGAATCTCAAGTGTTAAGATCCAACAGCAAGTGTGGTAGGTCCCAATGCATTCTGGGCTCCTCCAAGTCCAATTATCCTTTTCAGTAAAGAAATATTTACTCCTCTCAACCCTCCTTTTCCATCCACTAACATAGCCAGAAATATTTCGTTCTCTTGTGTCAGGATTGTAGCACCCATGCACTGCCCAGAAATCCTCACATCTGTTCTAATACCCCTTAAGAACTGAAGACAGGCTATGCATAGATGGCACGTTTTGATCCCATTCTGAGATAGGAAAACATATTTACTTTTTTCAAATTCATGCTCTGCTTTGAGAGATATTTTTGAGGAAAACTACTCCTGTCCTATTCTCTACTAAAAGTCAACTCCCACTATAGTCAGTGGGGTTTCATCTTACATTATCAGCCTTTTTAAAGTATTGTTTAAAAACTTGGTATTGCCCTCACTCTGAATTGGCTTTGTGGCATTGGCAGACAACCAGGCCTGATTGGTTTCATGATGTAATGGCATCACTGAGCTGACTACATGATCTGTGATTGGCTAGGACTACTAACTCTAAATTTTAAAAAGGATGTAAAAACGGTGCTGGGCTGGGGGTTCATGAACAAATATCTAAAAAGTAAACATGGGGGTGGGAATGAAAAACATATCCTTTGAAATTTACACCAATAACGTTCATCTGCAAACAGTGTTCCCTTTGTCACAATAAATGTCTCCCCCTCCCCCCAGATTTCAAAAGGACTTTAGTTATGACTTCTCTAGCCATGGCCTAAGAAAGGACACAGACAACTTGTATTTGCAGCTGATCCTCAATAAAGCCAATGAAAAAGCAGCTCTTGTTTCCACATGGTAGATAATGTGCTGACATAAATGAAAAAGTACATTCTGTTCTATATTTTTCAAACCGTGAGTAGTCATGGTTGGCCCACCTGAGTTAAGTACATTTACAGTGTCAGACCACAAAGAGTATGAGTTTTATTCCTGAGATTATCAACCTCCAGGGAATTTTCCCATTATTCAGAGCTGTTAATCAAATGCTAGTGACTTCATCCTGCCAAAAGCAGCAACTTGGAAGACATTTGAGGGGCTGGGTGTGGAGGTTTTACAGCTTCATCAGCAGGGGGTGGAGCTGCCGTGGCTCTTTTCAGAAAGCACCAGCAAAACAAAGTTGAAATCATTCACAAAGAGAGTGACGCCCGGCCCTTGTGCTCCCTGCCTTACTGAATCCTTCACGATATAAAGGTACGTGAAACTTCTGCTTCTCTTTGAATTCCAAAGTAGGGGTTAATGGTGAAGGTTCCTAAAAGTTTTTAAAATCCCCTTTAGAATTACTTTTCCTCCCTGTCCAGTTTTACAACATTTGCTTTATTTCTGCTCCCAGCATTGTGAAGCAAACAGTTATGGATGATGATGATAATGATGATATTGCTTTTATATCCTACCTTTTTCCCCTTGTGAGGAACCAAAGGCAGCTTACATATCTCCATTTTATCCTCACAACAACAACCCTGTGAGGTAGTTTAGGCTGAGAGTGAACGAATGATCAAAAGTCACTCATGGCTGAGTGGGGACTACAACCCAGATCTCCCAAGTCCCCAGTCCAGGGCTACAACCACCATATGGGCTAGGATGCGCCCACACACATGCACACACAAGTACACGCAAGTGTACATACATACACAAACCTCTTTGCTTTGTGACTATCATGATAAAATTGTATTGTTAAACCGACCCTGGAATTTGGTAAGGGGCGGTCTAGAAAAGTTTTGAATAAATAAATAAAATTTGCATGCATCGCTGGGTTTTGATCTGACAAACCAGGAGTTGCTCATAGGCTGTAGGAACATCAGAATTTCGGTTCTCTTAGGCTGCAGGCATGAACTGCACAAAAAGTAAATCCAGCTGAATGCAGTGAAACTTACTTCTAAGTAAATATGCCCTTTAAGTGGGACACTTCTTCAGTAGGAAGGCTTTTTAAGTGACAAAGTGCGGACAGCCAAGACTTTTTGAGGGAAATCGTCATTTTTGTGACATGACAGACACTGACAGCTTCCATGTAACGAATGACAGCTTGTTTTAAGAACAGGAGCAATTTAAGACCAGGGCCCTCTGAAAACTTCAGTGAATAAGGGCGGGTGAGTACACAAGACAAGCTTCATCTGGAAGAGCCCCCAAGCTGCTCACTCAAGAGTTCCCCCAACTGAGGATCAAGTTTGCATGATTAGAATCATCCTATAATTACTGCGGCAAGCAGTCCTAAAGAAAAGAATGCGGATTGCCTCTGTGTGTGTGTGTGCGCGTGTGTGCGCATGTGCATGCATGGGACGTGGGGACACCAGATTTTTCAGACACCCAGATCTGAGGTTGAAGGCAACACTCTGACCTGAGAGCTGGGGATCTGCACTTTCCCCAGATGGTGTGGTAGGAACTATGCTGGCTGCTTCACTAAGGTCAGAAAAATCGGAATCATAGAAGAGTAGAGTTGGAAGGGGCCAAGAAGGTCATCGGGGTCCAACTCCCTGCTGTTGCAGGACACCGATTTACATCATCCTACTCATCCGCTTCAGAGAAGGAGAAAAGAGGCCATTCCACCTGGCAGGGAAGAACGAGACAAGGGCTGCCAGGATATAAGGTCCCTGGAGGTATTCAATCTTCTCTGTGTCAGAAGCATTGCAGCTGAACTGCCCAAATCAGCCATTGGGCATCAGCAAAGAGGAGGAGGATGGTGCAGATCACCTCCACACTTCCCCTGCTTTGGCGAGGGTGCTTGTACGCCCCTCTTTCTGAGTTTGGAGGCTTTGCAGTCATCAGAGCAGAGTCCATTGGATTGTGCCCTGAGTGATCCTGAAAAAGTAGTCTGTATAGCAACATGAACTGGAGGAGTTGATTGGACCTTCGCATTATGGACTAGAGTTAGATGCCATGCCTTGGGCTTTTCTTTGCTCTCCCTTTCAGTTTCAGTTGCGTTCTTTACCCAGCTAGCGCTAAAGAAGCATGTTTGCCTGCCTACGAGAAGAAAGGATTTTTTAAAATTCTGTTGTTGTTATGATAAATAGATCAGGACTGGTTATTACTTTTTATTTTGTTTTTAAACATTATTAAAACAATACAAATACAAAAATATATCAATAACAACAAAATCCACCCCCCTACCAACACAGCTGGTGTGCCCCACTACCAGGACCTTGGCTACATAATAATTATTCTTTTTCTTTTCTTAATTTCTTCTATGCTTCCCCTCTTTGGGACTACCCCCTTCCCTCCAAAATTGCATTAAGTCACACAAAGTTTTGATACCTTTCCCTTTTATTAACCTGTGTTCAATAAACAACCCCAAAATATCATTAAACACATTCTTATTTGTCAGCCCCTTTTCACCTTAATTCCACATGTTAATTTATCATTAACAGCTATATTCCAGATTTCTTTATATCATTCGCTTGCTTGGAAATCCAATTTCTCCTTCTCCTTCTTTGCTATTATTAATCTTGCTGTCATTACTAAATGTGTTATTAATTCTTTGATATTCCATTTCCATTTCTTTTCATAAAATATTGACAGTATTGCAATTTCAGGACTGGTTATTACTAAATGGGTGAAATAAAGCAATCAGTTAAAGTGCCCTGAAAAAAAAAAAAAACCTACTCTAAGTTATTCTTACTTACTTAGAGCACTGACGGTCATTGTGGTGATTTCTTTTAATTTTTCTCAAGTACTTGGTGAGAAAGGATAAAAATGGCCCTAGAGCAATAGAAGCACGACGGCCAGCTGGCCAGATGGCCACCTAAGCTTTAACTCCTGTCTAATTTCTGATATATGCAGCTTGTGCAGTCAACATGAGTCCATTTCGGGATTTCTGGGCTGAAAAGTCAACTCGGCTGCCAGCAAAAAATGAAAGAATCCAATTGCTTCCCACAATTAGCTTCCAAACACTTAGCTACTCCCTTATATAGCAACTAGTTAAAACGTTTTTTCTTCATTGTCTCATTGTCTAGCAGCAAGGAAAACATACAGGTCAGGAGCAAAACTCGGAAAAGAAACTTCTCAAGGAGAAGTGGCGATCGGCTGGTGAGGAGCAGGCTGGTGCTGAGGTGGCAAAAAATGCTCTGCCTAGACGTTTTGCTGCCCCACCTACCAAGAGAGGCTCTGGGGGTCCTTGCTGCCAGTCAGCAGTGGGTCCTGCGAGCCACTCTGTGACCTGTGCCATTTTCTTTTGTAGTGGTGGTTTGGGATGTTTTTAATTGAGAGAGTCAAAAGATGAAGAGGAAGGACTAAAATGGCTGCAGGTTGGAAAGATGGAAGGCAAGGTGGGAGAGGATTCGGCTGTAGTTATCAAGAGGGTGGCAGAATAACAACGGTCACTTTCAGAGTGCAAAAAGTGGCCTTGATGTAGGATGGGGGTGTTGGGCAGCGTGTGACCCCTGAATATGAGCGTCTGCATGACCTTGCATGGGTTGCTCTGCACTAGAACATCAGCCTCGGATTGAGCCAGACTATCCTTCTGTGAAGCTCAGTGTTGCCCACACCAGCCTTCCCCGATCCAGTGCCCTCCAGAGGGTTTGGAGTTCAACTCCCATAAGCCCCAGCCAGATTATGGAAGTTGTAGGACCAAGCCTCAAGAGGAATCCACCCACATTGCAATTTACAGGTGTATGTGCTCAAGTATGTAATTATCTTTTTCATGGGTACCTAAGGGTTTAACCCCCCCCCCCCCCCCACAACCCTGGAACAGATCCTGCTTGGATGGGAAATCATCTTTGGGAGCACATATTCAGTGAAATTGGTACAACCTGGTCAAATTTAATATCCCAACAGTGCTCAGCGAGTTAGTTGGGTGCAGGCAAGCACAAAGATGTAGCCTTGTAGACCCCTCCTGGAGCCACCTCTGTTGTCTTTTGCATACCAGGTTAAGACTAACTTCTTTTTCCAGGCATGGAATCTGTTTGGTGGCACTTCAGGGTGTTTCACCTGTTTTTGATAGGTTCAGTTGTATTGGAATTGCTTTGGCTGTTTGCTTTTTAAATGTTGTATGTTGGAAAAATAGTTTTGTATTTGGTTTTGGCTCTTTTTTTGCATATTGATGTAAAACCCAGAAAGTTTCAGCTGTTGGGCAGTATAGCTGCACAATAAATAAATCAGTAGCAGTGGTGGCACAATAAACCACAGCTTGTTAAACTGTGGGCTATTGGAAAAGAAGCAGGAGTGAGTGCATGCTTCATGTGTTGTAAGCCGCCCCGAGGCTTCGGCAAGGGGCGGCATAGAAATGTAATTAATAATAATAATAATAATAATAATAATTCCTTCCCTGTTTCACCCAAGCAAAGCTAACAACCCAGGAATGCTCTGTCTCCGGGTTATTTATCAGGCAAGAATTGTAGGCTGCTGGAGGAACAATCCAGACGTGCCATGCAAAAAAAAATATAGTCAAAACAACTTTGTCTGTGTGGTACCTTGGCTTCTTAGGTAGAAATGGTGAGACTCTGGATCAGAAAAAGACTCTGACCTTGAGGTCCTTCCATGGTTGGAGCTTCTTGTACCTGTGTAAATCAGCAAGCTTTGTTGTGATAGCTAAGGGGAGTTCAATATGTCCCCTTTGTTCATATTTTCTAGTCCTTGAAAATGGCAAGCAAGATTCGTTTTTTTAAGAGTGTTCAGCTAGGCAAAGCCTCGGAGAATCTCAGACAAAAGGGAAAGTGCCGGGGCCAAAGATCTGCAAGCTTTTGACTTCAATCACAAGTATGTATTTAACCCTGAGCAAAAAAATGAGATGCACATTTTTGTTTTGCTTTCTGCTGGAAGCTTCATGTCTCTTGCAAGAAAGTGCATGGAGTTGATAAATACAATCTCTCTTTCTCTCTCTTGCCTACCTGGTGGTCATTCCATTCTGTGTCTCCCAGGGGAGCACTTCTCAACTCTTCCCATTTCACATGATTTCCCATCCAGAAACACTTTCTTGTTTTCTGCAGCATACCCTGGCTTCCAACTGAATGAGGAAAAGTTTCACTGAATATGCCCAGATGCAGAACACCATGTGCTTTGGTGTGCAAGTCCTGCCATAAGTGTGTGATTGTCCCTCTGTACACACTCAGAGGAATTCTGCTCTTGGTTGAGTTTTATAACGATATCATTTCTATGTCACCTTTCTGAGTCTGGGCATTTAAATCAGGTTTTTAGATGAATCTCCAGACACTCAAATTAACGGCCATGCAAACATTCTGATCTGGTTCCTACAATTGTGGCAGTAACTTAGTAACCATGAAATCCAGTTGGTGATCCAAGCCTCTGCCATTGCAGCTTCTTGTTATTTGTAAACCTGGCAAGGGTGGATTACTGGGTTGGTTCACCAGCCACCCAGAACCCCTGGACTGTTTTAGGGTCTGGCTTGTCAATATCCCAAGAACCCATCCTCAGCACACGTGGGTGAAACAAGAAGCTAAAACATACACCCACTGCACCTGAAGATTCAAATATACACACACAACAAAAATGATGGTTTCTTGTTACATGTGGATCACAGTCTTCCCCAGCCTGGTGCCTCCAGATATGCTGCACTACAGCTCCCATCATCCTCACCAGCTGTGATGGAGGCTGTAGTCCTATGCATCTGGAGGACATCCCGTTGGGGAAAGCTGATCTGTTGTGGGTGGCACAGCCATCCTGCAGCTGTTCAGTGTGCCCAACTAAATCTATTTATTACTGCCTTGTTTGGCGATGCCCAAGGAGCCCTCATGGCCCATGACACAGAAGGTCCCATCTCTTCTGGGTCCCTGCCAGGTGGTGGTGGTGGTTGCTGCTGGTCGCGAAGAAGTCGTGTTCCACCCATTGCAACCCTGTGGACAGCATTCCTCCAGGCCTTCCTGTCCTCCACCATCTCCCAGGTATGAGGCTCTTTGTCCTGCCTCAGAGACAGACTTTCACGGAGGAAGGTGGAGTTGCTGATTTGGCAATGGCTCCTTGTGCCTTCACCCCTGCCCTTCACTAGGCTTCAGCATCAAGAGAGTCTCCAAAACTGAATTTTGTCCTTGGGCTGAAAGAGGTTCATGGTCCCTGCTTTAGCGATCAGGACTGACACCCTAAATTACTGTAGTGCTGCTTTGTGTACCGAATATACCACAGTTCTTTCACCTGCACGAGACACCCATGCAATGATACCGTTATAATTAATAGAAATGATATCATTATAAAGCTCAACCAAGAGCGGAATTCCTCTGAGTGTGTACAGAGGGTCAGTGGGTGTCTGGGTGAGTGCAACGGCGTGCATGATGCTTCCATCCACAACAATTGCAAGGTTCGGTCATGATAAACCTAGATAGCCTTAAATGGCCACCTTCTGAGTGGGCAATCAGGGCTGTTTTGTTTCATCTTGCTGACATCCTGTTGCAGATTAAATTAGGCCACTGCATTTATTACTCAGACAAGGATCTAGACTGGGCTGGGGTGGGTGGTGCCTTTGGCTGGAGCTAGCTGGGAGGGCTCCTGGGAGTGCATGCTGCACATCTATCAGCAGGACAGAAAGACAGCCTGATCTTCACGGAGAATCAGGCTATTCATGGCCACTGGTGCTCATAGCTAAATGCTTCCTCCAGTGTCAGAGGTAGCATGACCATACTTAGCAGTTGCTGGGGAATATGGGTAGGAGGGTGCCACAGGCAACTGGCTGGTCATCTGTGAACAGACTGCTGGGCCTTCAGTCTGATCCAGTGTGGCCCTTCTGGGGTTCTTATGAGTGCTGACTGCAAGGGCTGGGGCACGGAAGAGAAATCAGAAGTGAGGGCGAGCTAAGAAGCGAGAGCCAATTTTATTTTCAATGGATGGCAATGGTTCATTTTGTTGATAGGTCTAGTTGGTTAAAAACTGGCTTTGATGCCAAGGGGACTCCAAAAAACTTGTATTGCCTTCCTCAGCCTGTTACAGTCCACATATTCAGAACTGCTGCTCCCATCAGTCCTTGCCAGTGTGGCTTGTGTCAGGGATGATGGGATATGTAGTCCAAAGACTACATCTAGGGTGCAGTAGGTTGGGGAAGGCCGATTTACCATCTTTGCATCCTGGTTTTAGGCCTCTTGGCCATGCTACTGTAGAATTGTACTCCTTTGCGCTGCATGGTGGGAGGAAGCAACAATCCTATCAGGCTATCCTAGTATTATTCATGATAAGGGTAGGACATTCTGATGTCTATTTAGGATGTCCATTTAAGTGCCCCAGGGGCTGCAGAAAGGTGAATGGGCTCTCTAAATTGCCCCTTTCTGGTCTGCAATGGGTGGATAAACCAGCTCTGCCTCTTGAAATTACTGTCCCGCTGCTTCCCACCTGTAGCACAACTTCCTGGATGTTGGAGACGCGCAACATTTTACTTGTGGGATAAAAAATCCACCCTGAATGTAGATGACATGAAGGAAAGGAAAGTGGCAGGCAGACTGGCTGCAGTTCAACAAGTAGCAGGGAAATTGCCCCCTTTTATAAAGATCTCCAACAAAGCAGAGATTTTTCTGGCACTTTGTCAGAAAGGTAAGTTATGTGGTCAGTTGGATGGTCACATAATTGTATTGTACAGGAAACCCACTGCCTTCAGTGCTCAGCTCTGGAGCGCTCGCATGGCAGCCTTGTATGACAATGCCAGTGGCGTCTCTGCAGTTGATGACTTCTTTCCTGGTCCAGGAAAAAACTATTCTGCTTGTTAAAGAGAGATCAGGAATTGTTTTCATCAGACCAAGCCGATGTTGCTTTCCATTAGGATCAAAGCTGTTTTGTTCTCTTATTTTTTAACCTACTTTGAAGGCTCTTCTATTTTTCTTGGAGGTTTCTGAATTGCCTGCTGCAAAGTAGTGAATGGTGTCATCTTCCAGCCTAGCAGCTTTTAATAACCTGATTGCAGAATATACAGAGCTGCCTTTTTAGTGAATAAAGTCAGTGGTACATCTAGAGTAGAGTAGTAGAAGAGTTGGAAGGGGCCTATAATACCATCGAGTCCCAGCCCTGCTCTGCTCCCACATTGGTCACCCACCCATCCAACTGCAGGCCTGCAACTTTTCAGCTTAGCAAAGATGACTCAATATGCTAACTCGTAGTTAGCTAAGTAGATAAGCAATAGGGCTCAGCAGAGGTACACAGGAGACAGATCGCTAAGCGTTTCTGATTCTGTCCCCAGAAGCCCCAGTAGGTATGCCAATAGCCAGGAGAGCCAGTGTGGTGTAGTGGTTAAGAGCACAGGACTGAGGCAATCTGGGTTCTAGTCCCAGCTCAGCCATGGAGCCAACTGGATGCCTTTGGGCCAGTCACAGACTCTCAGCCCGACCTACCTCCCAGTGGTTGTTGTGTGTATAAAACGGAGAGCAAGAGGAAGAGAAGGATGTAAGCCTTTTTGAATATTTTGTAAGGAAAAAGTGGGCTATAAATCTAATAGATCTCCACATTTATTGTTATTGATAGATTTATTTTCTGGCCATGTCTGGTCTGTATCAACTTGGCAACAGCCTCTGTGGTCTTCTACCTGCTTTACATATCAAGAGAATCAAACAAAATGAGCACCAATGCAGCATCCAATTAAAAATTGTGTGTGTGTGTGTGCGTATTTAAAATGTTTAAAAGTAACATTTAAAACAATGTAGTGGTTAAAATTAAATATAAAAAATAGCATAATTACAGAGAGAGAGAGAGGTTTTAAAATGTGAACTGTTTCAGTATAAAACACCAACTTAAGTC
The DNA here is from genome assembly GCF_004798865.1 of Varanus komodoensis. NCBI lineage: Eukaryota > Metazoa > Chordata > Lepidosauria > Squamata > Varanidae > Varanus > Varanus komodoensis. The sequence continues at coordinate 48,130,720 of NW_025335761.1, forward strand.
ACAAATTGGATTATGGTACTGTCTCTTCAAAACAGAGCCAGGACGAATCAGAAGAAAGGCCAAAATTCAACATGGATTAACAATCAGTACCTGTTTTCCAATGGACAATCAAGGTGCATTAATATACATCATAGCTTGCTTCGTTTCATCATTGACAATGATGTAATGCTTCAGATGATCAATGAATATTAAGAGATTGCTTAAGACTAACCCCAGTTTAGCAATTCATCAGACTGCATAACTGAGTTTAAACTTAACTCTGCTTAGTAAAAGCAGATGATTGACCCCTTTTTTCCAAGTTCAAGTAGTAGGGCAAATTACACTAAGTGAAAGGGGAAGTTGGGAAAGGGAGGAGGAGAAAGTTCCTGGGAAGAGCCGGAATGATGTTAAACTGGAGTGGGCAGGCACAGGAGAGGGCAGCTTCTATCCCTCCAAATGTTTTGGCCTACAACTCCCATTATCTCCCACCACTGGCTATGCTAAGCAGGGCAGATGGGAGTTGTAAGTCAAACTATCTGGAAGGCAACAACTTTCTGATCCCCGGTTTAGCATTACATCTGGATCAGCCTTCTTCTTTTCCACTGTGACATATAGGATATGGACCTCCTTGCTGTGGGAGAGTCATTTATCTTCCATTTTACTATTGTTTTGTCTCTTTTCTGCCAAGTCTTTAGTTTGCCTGCTGCAAAAGCTTTGTCCTTGCTTTAGTCTTCACTAATTATATTTTTAGTTTTATATTTTTAAATTGCTGTATGTTTTGCTGTGGTGATTAGCTTGCATTTTAGTTTCAGTTATTGTTGCCCATTACCTAATTTTGATAGCCCTCCCTACACAATCAATTCAGACTTCTTGCAAGAACAATCTTTCCTTCTCCTGGCATTGTGTTTGGTGGAGGAGGAGGGGGGGTGGCAGAGTGGGAGAGATCTCATTTGCACTATTTCCATGGGCTGCTTTGGGATTGTGAGTGGTTTGTTAACGTGCCAACAATTCACAATTCACACTTCAACAATTCACAATTCACCAAATGGCAGCTGGTGTATATCACAAAGCCTTGAGGAGATGAGAGACAACAGCAAGAATTCCTCTGCAGGAAGCTAAGGAGGTTTTGCAGGCTGAATGGGAAACATCTCTGGACTAGAGGAGGAGGAGGATTCTTATTATTACATTACAGGCTACAGGCTCTTTTGAGAAGATGATAATACTTCCAGTTCATTGTTAATATTTGTAAATGATGGGGGAGAAGAGAGATTCTTCTTAGATGAGGGCATTGTGGTCGCAAGTATTGTGACACTGATTAGCTCCAAACACCACACCAGACCCATAAAGGTGAGATGGCACAGAAAGATGGCTAGTCACTGCCTGCTCTTTGAATCTTCCAGCGAAATTTTCAGAGACTGGGCTGGAATTTCAGCCTGTGCTGGTGACTGAGAGGAAAATCGTGAGGCAAAGAAGCTGAAACGTGAAAGCACAGAATGCTAAGATTTCTCTCCCTATCTATCTCATTCTCTCTCTCATACACACAGCATCATAACAGTGTCAACCAAATCCATCCAATTTCTGTTTCTGTGCTGGCTTGAATGAATGAACTCAATAGCATGGGGGACTGATTCCACACCATTGTGTGAAAAGGTATTTCCTGTCAGTAAATAACCAGGAGGTGACATCTATTTAAGTCTCATTATCTCAGAATATATGCTCACATTCTCACTGGAATCTCAACATCCTTTGATGCACAATACATCTCAGTAGCGATACTGAGCCTTGTTTCCTTGCTGCATCAAGAGAATGAGGGGAAGCCATGGAAACAAGACTGAGTTCCACTGAGGACTATAATCGACTGATGGGCTGTGTACTTCTGAGCTAAAACCATCTTAGCAGAAGTGCTGGGTAAAAGTCTTGCCTGATCCCTTGTGGAGCTGCTGCCATTCAGAGTAGAAAGCATTGGGAGAAATAGACCATTGTCTATTAGAATTATCAGAATAATTGTTTATAAATTTGTCCCTGTACATATAAATCAATGTATGCCATTTCTGTGCAAGCCACTCTCCTCTGTTTTGCTGATCCATCAGTGGCCACCCTACCAAAGTATTATCTCCCTTCTCCTCCTTCCATCTTGGAAATGAAATATTTTCACATGAGGAAGTTGACTAAACACCCCTTTCATAGTTAAAAAACACCCAGGGCATAGTCTTTCTAAACATCAAATATGCACAAACACAACCTTCAGGTGTCTTGCTTAGCTTCAAGATACAGATCCGCTGTTATATTTCCTTTTCTATATTGGGGGTCCAGAGATTCAAAGCAAGCATGACAGACTGCGCATAATAAACTGCTGCCAAGAAATGTTGAACGGAATAACTATCAACACATAATTGTGTACTGACCTTTGCTTTCTCTCCAACAGCTTTCAGTGATGTTTTGGTGGTAAATGGGACTCCCATATGGCGAGGCAATGCTCCAGGAAAATGACAGAAAAAGACTAGCTGTTGGATAGGGAGCAGACTTGTTCTAGCAGGGTTTATCTATGCATTACAACATACAGACACCCACAGCCTTGGTGCATTCTGTTTTTTAGACATACAGCCAAAATCCAACAATAAAAGAACTTCAGAGGGAGCCTTCATTATTGCGTGAAATTATTGTGCTGCAACTGATCTGTAAGGGCCTCTCGGTGTGACGGCTTTACCCTGCTATGAGGCTGCCGCTTCTGTTAACACTGTGGGAAGAAAAATGCATCCTTTGCACAGCTCCCCCTGCAACCTGGACTTTGTATTTCTATGCCTTTCTATACCTTCGGTTAACCAAGCAGGAGAGCACACCACGGAACAGCTGTGGCATAGTGGATTTGTGATTTTGCATAAATATTTGTTCCATTTTGTTGCAATTTGGATTTTGTCACTCTACCCCCCACCCCACCCCACCTCCGCCTTGCAAATATGGGTGGAAAACATGGCAGAGACCCTGGAGGATGGCAATGTCATAAAAAGGCCAGGCAGGCATCCATGGGTGAAGGATCATCAGTACACAATAAATGCTCTGTGTGGAGAAATTGGATGCTCTTAGTTAGGCCTCAATCCCAAGACGGGGTTTAATTTGTCTTTGCAAAGCTAGGAAGATGCTCTTACTATTTCCAGTTGCTGCTGTTGCAGATGGTCCTCATTTTATCTTGTAGAGGATCAGAAAGCAGCGCCTCTCCAGATATTGTTGGGCTACAGCTCCCATGGTCCCTGCCTATTGGCCATACTGGTTGAGGGTGATGGGCATTGGAATCCAGCAAATCTAGCACACTGTAGTTTTCCTGCAGCCACTTTGAGTTATGCACAGATATGTCACAGACTGTACCTTTTTTCCTCTGCACATTCTAAGAGTATGGGGAAATGGACCACATATTCTGACCTTGCACCTAACTTCAGTGCCCCCATAGGGCCCCATGCTCATCCTTCCCACACTGGGAGGAAGGTCTGAAGATCAGACTGAGACCCATACAGTCTGGGTTTCAGTCCCCACTCAGTCATGAAATTCACTGGGTGACTATTATTATTATTATTATTATTATTATTATTATTATTATTACATTTCTATGCCGCACCTTGCCGAAGCCTCGGGGTGGCTTACAACACAATAAAATACATTGAAATACAATAGAACATAATAAATTACCATTAAATACAAAAATACAAAAAATACACTGAGTTACAAACATAATGTAAAATTAAAATTATCAGTATAAAATAAGTAAATAAATAATATAGGAGGAGAAAAGAGAAGGAAGAAGAAGTTGCCCTGGCCAGATCATATGTTTTAACAATTAAAATGATGTTTAAATAAAAAGGTCTTTACCTGGCGCCGAAAAACCAGTAACGACGGTGCCAGGCGGACCTCTTTGGGGAGTGAATTCCATAGGTTGGGCGCCACCTCAGAGAAAGCCCTCCTCCGAGTACTTACTCTCCTAATTTCTTTCATGGAGGGTTCCCAGTTAGAGACTTTCATCCTAAGCTACCTCACAGGGTTGTTGTGAAGATAAATTGGCGAGGACTAGCCTACAGAGCCTTTCACAGCTCAGGACCACGGGTTGGCCTCTTTCCATCTATCCCTGCCTGTGCCCTGAGATTGCCATTCAAGGCCCTGCTCCAAGCACTCACATGCATTGAGGCCTGGTGGCAGACTACTCATGAGCAAGCCTTTTCTTCAGTGGCTCCCAAATTATAGATTGCCTACATTGTTGACATTTTGGTTCCTGGCGACAACCTTTAATCTGAGGCTCACAACTGTTGCTTGCATTATTTTTAATATGCCAAATACCATTGTTTTTAGCTTGATCTCTTTCCAGAGTTAAATTAGTTGCTGCAGGTGATGAAATACTAGTCAATATGTTTTAGTTTTTTTAATCTGTTTGTGTGCATGAGAGAGAGAGATACAAGCAAGCGAGCAAGAGACATTATTTTTAATTTATTGCATTTTGTACACTGTCCAATCAGTGAAGTTCTCTGGATGGTTCCAAATTACTCCAGGTATTATTTACTTGAGAGCTTCTGTGAAAAGATGACTCAAACCAAATAATAAGAATCAGAGTAATATAAGCAAGTACAACCACCTAAATGAAATTACGAGTAGTTAAGGGTGGGCAGCTTTGGGCTCACACAACTCTCAGCAACAAGCACAGTTGGCCCTGCTGACTAAGGCTGATGGGAACTGCAGTCCCACATCTTGATGGCTGCAAGTCACCTACCCCTGATTTGGCTGAACATGCACAAGCCCCTCCCAATGGCAGCAGATAATGGGGAATGGTCACTGCTAAAATGCAAGTGCCAATGACTTACGGATCACATGAAAAAGTGATTAAGATTCAAATAAATGCTAAGGTCCCCATGACTTCTCTCAGTACAGCTTTAGGCACTGAAAACTGACCAGTGCATGTGTCCTTCTCAATAGCCTGGATGCATGCAACTTACCTCGGGTGTGCCTTGAACCCACCCTCTTCCATAGTCTCCATATTCAGCGGACTCTACGGCAGGGGTCCTCAAACTTTTTCAACAGGGGGCCAGTTCATTGTCCCTCAGACTGTTGGAGGGCCGGTCTATAGTTTGAAAAAAAAATGAATGAATTCCTATGCACACTGCACATTAAAAAATTAATTAAAATTAAAATTTAAAAAACAAAATTAATTTTAAAATGTTTGCCTGCTTGGAGAAGGCTGCAGCGAAGGCACGGGAGCCCAGCGGTTTTCTCTGAGTAAGCCGCTCTGCCTCAGCCTGTCCACCCTGGGCTCAGCAAGGCAGTGGCTTTCTCGCGAGGAGAAGGCCGCGCAGCTGGCCGCCCCATGGCTTGGCGAGGCAGCTTGCTCATGCAGAGAAGGCCTCATGGCTGGCGGCCCCAGGGCTCGAAGAGGCAGCAGCTGGCCATCCTCAGGCTCGCATAATTAAAAATAGATTTTAAAAGTTATATTTCACTTACTTTCAATCTTTTTTAGTTTCTTTGTCTTTGCCTTCACTGTCTTCGTTTCTTTCTCTTCCGCCTGACTCTGTTCTGTTTCCTGCTCTGTATTCCCTCTCTGTATATGTGTGCAATGGGGGGTAGCCGGAGTATGCGCAGCTGAGCTATTGCAATTTGTGCATGCGCTGGCTCTCTCTGCTCAGTTTCTGAGAATGCCTGCGCCAGCTCAGAGGTTTTGGACTTGCTTGGAGATCATCTCCAAGCAAGTCTAAGACCTCTGAGGCAGGCCAGATAAATGGGCATGGCAGGCCGAATTTGGCCCATGGGCTGTAGTTTGAGAACCCATGCTCTATGGGAAGCACAGTCTTTATTTCTAAGCCTTTGCCTCCAGTTACCAAACTGACACCCAGCCAGCCTAGAGATTCTTGCTCAGGGCAAAGACTTATTAATTGATTAATGTTTATGCTGCCTAATAGCCAAGGCTCTCTTGGTGGTTAATAAAAGTTAAAAACACATCAACAAGAAAGCAGGGGAGAACCTTAAGTCTCCCTTCCCCATTTCCAGGCTTTACATCAACAAAAAGTCCAGTCTCCTTTGCTCGAAGTACTGCCCTAATGGAAGCACTCCTTGGAGCAAGGCTTGGCTCTCCCTGCAGGAGAGGCTTCCCCAGCCTGCTGCCCTTGAGGCTGCTTCCACACAAGGTATTAAGTCCCAGTTTGGACTTACCTGCATTCCTTCTGGCTCTTTCTGCTGGGTACTTTCAGGCTCCTTGCCAAAGAAAGTCAGGGCAGGGGGCGGCAGGAGGGATCCTCTTCCCCTCCTGTCATGGCCTCAGCCTTTCCCTTTCTTCTTCCTGCCACATCCCATTAATAGTCTGCTCTTGATGAAATCCAGCTGCTCTGCCAAAGCTTCATTCTCCCCCAGCTGGGCTAGCCTACCCTTTCAGGCTGGCCTCCAGGTTATCTTTATCCTTAGACCTCACTCTTTGCGTGTTCACAGGCAGAGCATGAGGATTTATTCATCTCTTTATTTAAAAATTTTGTATCCCGCCCTTTACAGTGTCTCAGGCTGACTTGGTCTTGAGTCCTGGTGACTTGTTCTGGTAGGAAAGCAAGTGCAACATACCTAGACTTCACAACATTCACAGTAGGGGTAAAGTTATGGACATTATTATATGGACTTGGTTTTATCAATGTGACTTTGTGGGTATCCCTACTAACAAATGGCAGGTTGTGTTTGACTCAGCTCCCTCCATTGTTTATTATGCACTCACTAAGTGACAGTGTTTTTTCACACATCCATCCATGTGTGAGCACTGAACGCACAATGGAGTGGACCCTAAGTGTACACAGATGTACACTTGAGTCATCCTCCCACCCTTGCCAACTGTGTTATTCATAAATGGGTCAACATTCTGCTTCCCTTTAAACCCACAGCAATAATGAACATATGAATGTTCCACTATGTGATGCAACAAGAAAGGTTACAGGGGTGCATTCGGGGATAGGAAAAACATTATAGTTAGGTGAACGGGGCCATGAGGCAGAGTAAGGCAGCTGTCATAAAAGGCAAGTGCTGAGGCTTAAGGAATGTCTGGGGTGCCTCTTAAGCTACCTGTCTGCCCTTGGGAGACCTGCTGCCCTCAGTGCTGAAATAGGATTCAATTGCTCACAGTGCTGGATGAATTATAGAATACTAGAACAGAGCTGGAAGGGGCCATGAAGGCCATCGAGTCCAACCCTCTGCTGTTGCAGGACACCACATTACACCATCCTATAACATGATACCTTCTTGTCCTTTGCTTCAGGCAGAAAATGTATTGGGTCAGCCTCAAGAATAGATAATTCTTTAAGAAAAATGATTTAGGGTGGTTAAAACCAAAAGGGATTGTGAGGAGCTTCAAAAGGATTTCTCCAAAATGGAAGAACAGGCATCAAAATGGCAAATGCAGTACACTTGGAAGCACATGTGAGTAAAGCAATGAATATTAGGGGAAACAATCATAACCAAGTCTAAGCGGATGGGATCTGAGCTAGAAGCCAGAGTGAGTGATGAACTGCACAGAAAGCTTCAACTGTTGAGCAGAATAGAAATAAAATAGCTTGTGGTTAACATCGTGATAAAAACATTGGCCCAGTCTGTGGTTGCTGTGAAAAAGACAAGACTCCGTGATAAGCAAGATTACAAAATGAAATGAAAATAAACCTGCCCTTATGCAAATCTGTGGTGTGACCACACTAAGAGTACTGTATCCAGTTCTGGTCACAGCACGTAAAAAAGATATCGTAGATCTGGAAAAATTGCAAAAAAGAGCAACTGGAATGATCCAAGGGCCAGGGCAGCTTCCTGTGAGCAAGGCTGCGACATCTTTGGCTTTGAAAAAAGGTGGCTAAGGGGAGACATAATAGAGTGAGTAGAAGGTGGAAAAGGAGACAGTTTTCTCCCTCTTATAATGGTCAACTCCAATGGGGTCATCTCATGTTGCTAATTGCGGGGAGATTCAGGCCAGCTAAGAGGAAGCACTTCTTCACAGAGTTTATGGAAGTTTGTTTCTCCAAGATGTAGTGAGCACCACCAATCTGGATAGCATTAAAACAGAGCTGAGCACATTCATGGAAGATCAGGCCATCAATAGCCACTAGTCCTGTTGGTTATATTCTGCTTACGGTATCGGGGGCATTATGCCTACACACACTTGAGTGCATCAGGTTTGTTACTGTGACAACACAGCACAGCACTAGTATCCTTCGTCTGATCCAGCATGGCTCTTATGTTCCCCCTGGGCCCCACTGCATCTGTTAGATCTTCCCGATCAGTATTTATGTCTTACCAGACTTGCTACCACAAGCATCCACTAACTGACCAGAAGCTTGGAAGAGCAGGGTGGTTGTTGTTTTCTTTTATCGATGATCTTCACCCTACGGCACTTACATGATGTAATGGCAGGAACACAGCACTTGACTTTGTGGACTCTTTTGTGTAGGCTGTTGTAAACAGCCCTAACCTTGTACTTCAGCTAGAGTTGAGCAAATGCAGAGTGATGTAAGATTGGGAGCCATTTTCTGTTATCCTGTTAGTTTTCTTCTTTAAAAACACATTTCTTCCAGATTATGATCAGCAATGATAATATAAACACAAATGTTAGTGAAAAGAAGCTGAATAAAGATATATTAAATGGCAGAAAATATTTGATGTTGGGGAAGGATGTGGGCAGACAGAAGAAGGATGGTTATGTCTTTTTAACAAAGATGTGTTCCCTCAAAAGCACTTTTCATTCAGAAATTTCACAGAAGTAGACATACAACGTAATTCTCCCATGACATTGTTCTCTTCTGTTACCTGCATAAAATACCTAAATTTCAGTCTTTTGCTCTGTATCATTTTATTTCTGTGGCGAGAGGAGGAACTGGATGTGAGACATAAAATATACCCAAAACAACTGATTTTTCTACAGGGGAGTTTTTATGTTCCCTCAAACCAAGCAATGGTCTGCTGTGTTGAAATATTTCCAGTCTTTTCCCCACCCAAAAAATAAAAAAACTGGTCTAAGGATACAGGCCTAAGTATGACGAGGTGTCAGTAGGTTGACACAAAACATGAGATTTCACTGGGGAACATTTACCTCTTAGGGACTGGGAAAAACATCCCATGTGACCAAAAATGTAATAATGTATTACCAACATTTTTGCCTTGACAGATACTTTTCTAATATTTCTAGCATGGTGAGTTTAAAATATACTACGTATGACACCCATGGTTGTGGGACATTTCACCACAAATATACTGGGAAATGGCTTGGGGTGGTAAAATGGCCCCAGAACACATTTGTCTGTGTTTTTTTGCCCAAATTCTTGCAAGCTCTGTCTTTCTGGAATAAGCTTTGGTTTTTTTCTGGCCCCAGTATTGTTTGCCTCAATCGGTCTTATTTTTCCAAACAACCATACTTCATTTTACACTAATGTATTGCACTGTGTTGTGAAGACCATTTAATGTAGGCATCTAATACATCTTACATTCTCCTTGTCTTTGCAGTTTTCACAGATGCACCACAGGGAAGACTAAAAGGGATCGAAGCACTTTTTCTGCCTAAACATGAATGGAACTGCATCCTAGCCAGTCTAGACTCACAATATGGCGTGCCAGCATGGTGTGGTGGTTAGAGTGTTAGGCTGGAGACTGGGGGATTCCTGGTTCTAATCCCTGCTTAGCCATGGAGCCCTCTGGGTGACTTCTGGCCAGTTACTCACTCTCAGCCTAACCTACCTCACAGGGTGGTTGTTGCGGCCATAAGATAGAGAGCAGGAGGAGAAGAGGGATATAAGCTCCTTTTTTAAAGGAAAACGGTGAGATATAAATCTAATATAAATAAATATGTGAGCCACTTTGGGTCCCTCAGCAGGAGAAAAAAGCAGACTTATAAATGCAATGTACCAGTAATAGGAGAACGCTTAGAGCTTTTGAAGGGTGCTAGCTTACCAAAGCTTCTTTCATTTTCTGGAACAACATGCCACCCCTCCCAAAAAAAAATCCATAGGGCTGTGCACTCTTCACTGAAAATCAGTTGCTGCTGTGTTATGTCTTGGTGTGTGTGTGTGTTTTGTAAATCTAGTTTAATAAGATAATTTGGCTGGGGGCAGTTTATCTCTTTCATAAAAGTCGAGTTTCTTTCACTCTTTGGATGTAACATTTCACAAAGCAGAGGTGCTGTAGATGCATCTGGAATTTACAGCTTTTGGCTGTTCTTCCTTGTTAGTTCAGACACTGGGCATGTATTAGGATTCTTCTGAGTTTTGAAATAAGGGATTTATGGTCATCCATGCCTTTATCTGTGGTGTTTGCTATCAGCATTTGCATTACTTTGGCATTCACTTGGTACCATGCACTCTCTTTCCTCTATTGCTAAAAACTGAGGTTTTAAAACTAAATGTTAGCAATTTGAGGAAAGAAAATTTCATATGGGGGACAAAATTGTCATTTGTGGAGGCACTGCTTCAGCTTGCCTCGCAGAAAGGACATCCCTGGTTTGAGTTGGGATATTGCCCACCCTTAAAGTTATGGACTACAAGTTTCAGAATCCCATATCTCTGACCACGCTGCCTGGAGCTCATAGTCCAAAACATGTGGGGGGAGGGGGGCAGCCGGTACCCAATCCCTTACACACACCATTCACACAAACTCACACAGAAGATTTATGGTGTCAGAAAACCCCTCACTGCTCATGCCTGGAAGCAACCTATGGTGTAAGTTGGTCTCCAATGCAGTAAGAGGGTCTCCAACCCTAACCCTGTGGGACCTCCAGTGGCACCTAAAAAACTCTCCATTTCCTGCATCAGTGAACCAGACAAATGAAATCCTTGAAAAACATTTTGGCACCAGACATTTCTTCCTGTTCCTGAAGCTGCTGAAGATAAACTATTCACCAAGCAAGCAGAGAAGCAAAGGGTTGCTTTCTTGCTTTGCTCAGTCTTTTGCTCTCTCTCCCCACTCCCAGCCTTGGCATTTCTCTCGCTGCTCCAGTTCTTTTCCTTGCTATTTCTTCTCCTCCTTGCCTGTCCTTGGCCTTCTTGTTTGTTTATTTTGCTGGCATTTAGCCTTGTCCTTTCTCTTTGCCTGTTTCCCCTTCAAGCTCACTTTTTCTTTCCTCCCACCCATCTCTTCAGTTCACTGTTGACTAGCCAGGCCTTCATAGCAGGCATGATGTGCCTACCCACGGGAGGTATTTGTGGTGATGCCCACAGCAGTTTCTCAAATTGCAAGATACACCCATGGCTCCGAGAAGGTTGAGGATCCCAACTGTAACGTGAGAAGGATTTGGAAGAGGTCATTGTTTGTTTATTTATTTATTTAGGGGACTTCTATGCCGCCCCATTTGCTGAAGCCTCGGGGTGGCTCACAACCATAAATTGTTGTCATTGTCATCATCATCCTCCATCATCATATTACATTTCTATACTGCTCATAGCTGAAGCTCTCTGGGCAGTTCATAACATTTAAGTCACCCATCCAGAATTCAACCAGGCCTGATCTTGCTTAGCTTCTAAGATTAGGCAGGATCAAGCACTTCCGGCTATACAGAAGGTTGCAAGGATTCCCAGCAATGCACAGAGCATCAGCTTATACCAGTCACTTAATATCCATACAGCAAATATGAGCATTACTGCATTAGGGCCAAACTTTATGATCTAAAAGATTGTTTTCTGTGTTTGGTATGCATCTGGTTGTCAGGGTAAAAATCTCTAAAGAAATCATTCTGGCTTTCACGCTTCTGAAGCATGTTATATTTGTGTGTGAAGGCTCTGCATGCTTACATGATGGATGCTGCATTCCATGGAAATGTAACAGTAGTTTTGATTTCCTTTTCCATTGTTTTATTCCTAAAAATAGGCTTCCTGCACTACCATATAAAATGCATTATAGCTTTAATTCCTGAGCCATTTTCCTGTACAAGCACAGTCCTCAACAAAACATCCCAGTACAGGGCAGGGTGTTCCTCTGGAGAGGATGCCAGACAGACATCCCTTCTGTTTGTTTGCCCCATTTTCTGTCCTGTTCCCAACAGTCTCTCAGAATTCCACACCCAATGAGGGTGCTCATTCCCTGTTTCCCTTCCGCCTTAGGATTCCTGGCTCCAGAGATGTTTCACACTTTTGCAAATACAGTGGTGCCTTGGCTCACGAGCTTAATCTGTTCCATGACACTGGTTGTGACCCAAATAAGGGTCAATGTAAATAAGGTTAATCTGTTCTGTAACTATTTTTTTTTTAATCACAAAAATTTGAAGCGGTCGTGCTGGGGTGGGAAGAAGGGTTCAATCGCGGGCACGTAGGTTTCCCATCCCCCCCCCCCCCCCCCCGCATGCCTGGGATCATCACCTGATGCGGAGTTCATGACCTGAGGCAAAATTTTTCAGAAATTTCTGTTCGCAACTCAATTTGGTTGTGAACTGAGGGGCTCGTGAGCCGAGGTACCACTGTATTTGGGTTCTGATGTAGCTGAACCTGCAGAACTGAATCTGAGAGTAGTATACATGATTCAAGCATATCCCATTGCTTCAGTTCAGCAGTATTGGGTTAGCCTGCTGAGGACCGCATTACATCCTGTGCTGGATTCCTTGTTAATTATGTTATGCAAATCTTCCAGTAAATTGCACACCTTGCTGAAAGACCTATGATCAATCCTCTAACTTTGGGGTGGTGGTTGTTTTTACAAAATGAAGCTGCAGAGGCTAACAGTAATTTGTTTGGAAAAGAGGTAGAAACATGTAACCCCATCCTCTCCACCCCCCCCCATGCACACCGCTATTTTCACAGACACGAGAGATGCTGAATGAATTCACTTGACACATTAAGCTGCCTGGGTTTATATGCTTAGGTGGCTTAACATGCTGTCCAAACCTGCCACAGCTTATTTGCAATGGTTTATAAGCTCAGTTGCTGGGTTTATAAGCCACTCTGAGAAGCCACAGCTTGCAGGAATGTTTATAAGCCTCCCCTGGGTCCAGGCAAACCTTTGCCTGGACCCAGATAATACTTTAAGCCTGGGGTGACAAAACCCCTATACAAGCACTCAGTGAGAATGACAAGAAAGGCTTGCCACTCTGGCCGAGGTGCTCAGGCATATGGCAGCCACCCCAAGGTCCCCACCTGAGGGCAGTTTTCAGAGGCTCCCCGTGATGCCACCACCTGCACAGGACAAATCATGTTCTGCTAAGCATCTTCTAGGGAAGGATGAGCCAAACACTCCCACCTGCAGCCTTGGCCAAGCAGCCTTTGGCAAGCGAGACAGGTGGCAAGCTGCCTTCTGCTGGGCTAGAGGAGGCCCCCGTGGGGTGGGAGGGCCTGTTTGGCCTCTTCCAGAGGGGCTGAAGAGCAGGCAGTTCATCCCCCACCTCCATTGGGGCTGTAGCCCACCCAGGCAGAGAAGCAAGTCCCCTTGGCCAAGCTCTGTAGCAGCGTGGGACCACGAGGTGGCCGAGCAGAATGCAGCTTAACTCACACTGCTGACAACCCTAGTAGTGGCCAGGTGTATCCCTGCCTGACTTTGCAAGCCGGTGGCAGGAGGGGGGGGGAGCGATTTCCTCTTCCCTGCCACACTCACCAGCCTGAAACAGCAGGCAGGAATTGTGGGGGAAATGAGGTGGATTCGGCAGGTGGTGGGGACAAGCTCCTCTTCTCCCACCCTCACTTGCTCTTTTGGCCAGCAGTGGCAACAGCCCTCCCCATGGCTCGTAAGGTCCACTTGGCACTGGGGTGGAAGCAGTCAGTGAACCCTATTCCCCACTCCTCCTGCCTTGGGAGGGATGATGGGGTGGGAGTGGGAAGGGGCTGGCTCAGAACCCCCTCCCTTTTTTGTGGGACACAGTAACATCCCTAAGGATTGTACGGAGGTCTATAGCTGGGGCAGCTGAAATTGTTCCAGTTCAGCAACACGCAGGTTGCTTTGTGTCCTGCTTCTGAGAACCCAGAGGCACCTGGCTAACAGTTCTCAGAAACAGAGTCTTAGCCTAACAGACCGCAGTGTAGTTCAGCAGAGCAGTTCTTCTACACAGCTGCCTTTCAGCTTGAGACTTGCTCTGGGTTTCCCCCTTGCAAATGCCCAAACACCAGTTCATGCAAAAGTAATATTTCCGGCACCTGCGTCAAAGCGGCTCTTAGCAGTGGGAATGTATGCCATAAATTTATCCTGTGTTTGATGTGGAGTTAGGCGGTACACTGACCATTTACATTCCTGAGTATATTGTTTACTTAATGGAGGGATCCTGTGTGATTTGTAACTAGGCAGGAGAAGAACTTTCATGTTGCATAAAAGGACTGCTGTCACGATGGCAATTCTCTCTTCTGCGCAACAGGAAGGGACTGCTTAGCAACCCTGCCCAGTTCCACACTAACCCACTACCTGTCTTTACCTTAATCCTGTCCTTCCCCACCTCGCATGCAATAGTAGAGACAGAAATGAAGCCCACTGTGTTACGAATGCATTAAGACACTCCTTTGCAATGTCTAGTCATTGGTTGCCATTACTAGAGCTACTGGTTGGCTGCCCCGTCACCAGCTGCCGTTGTCTCATAGGGTGGTTGTGTGTGACTCTTCCAAAAAGAGGAGCAGATTGGCCTATGATTGGCATATGCTGATTTGCATGTATAAATGCAACTTTAGAAATAAGTATTATCAAGGTCAAGATCTCTTCTTGCTAATGCCAGAGTGTAGGATACAGAATGATCAGTTTAAGCTGTGACAACCCAGGTTCAGGCTGGACATCAGGAAAAGCTTCCTCACTGTCAGAGAAATACGAAGTGGCACCAGCTGCCTAGAGAGGTGGTGGGCTCTCCCACCCTAAACAGATTCCAAAAGATCTTGGACAGCCATCTGAATGGGATGGTGTGAATTGGTGTCCTGCAACAGCAGGGGGTTGGACCTGATGCCCTTCATGGCCCCTTCCAACTCTTCTAGTCTATGATTCTATGATTTAAATAGAAATCTGGTACCTCCATAAAGGAACCCAGAGCCTTGAACTTAGAAGAGCTGAGCAGGGCTGCCATGGATAGGGCATTTAGGAGGGCTTTCATTCATGGCATCACCTAAGCCAGAGATGAATGGACAGCACAGAACAGCTCTCATCAGAGTGTGGAAGACAGCAGCCAAGTGAGCAACCTGCCTGCCTGTTCTGTTTACCGTTAAGTTGATAACTGCAGGTGGGCAAGAGGTTTCCTTGGTGCTGTACTGAAAGTTTCTGCCACATATTTCAACTCTTGTCTTTGAGTTGGCAGGAAAATAAATTGCTTGGAAATTTAGAAGTGGAAAAAATCGGATAAATGTTCCTGGGTTGGGTTTGCATTTCCTGCGCTTACCTTACTCAGGTGGAGGTTGAGGAGTGTGCATCACTGCCCCACTGTCATTGTACAATCCTGATTCTGGTAGTCTGTCTCCCCTTCAGTTTTCCACAGTTCAGTTAAAACCCAGGGGAAGGCTTGGGGAGATCCTTCTTCCTGCAGGTTCTTTTCTGGAAGATAAGGATTGGGCAAAATGCAATGTAAAACACTCTGAGAGTGGGATAGACGGACACAAACATTTTTCATGGGAGAAGAAGCCTTTTAGGAAGTTTTAGGAAAGGTGTTTGCCTCAGCACTAGCTCCGCCTCTTCCCTGGAGCTGGACATGAAATGGGCAAGGGCAGAGGCAGGAAAGGCAGAAAAAGAAGAGAGCTAGAGACAGGGACAGGAGATAAACAGAGGGGTGAGGGGTTATGGTGGGGAGAGGAATAGCAAGACAAAGCAGTGGGGATGGGGAGTGTGAGGGAGCAACAGGGAAAGGTCAGGATGGGGCTTTTCAGCCTACCCAGCAAAACCTGATCTGCAGCCTAGTTCAGGAACAGGAAGGAAATTCTGATGTCCTGAAATCTTTTAACTAAAGAATTTAGTTTTGAGAGATCAAAGAATGTGGTTAGTGGATGCCACTGGAGGTCCTCATGCGTTTCATGGTGCTCATAAGTGCTGCACTGAAGAACCATGTTGTAAAAATCTTGAGTAAGAACGCTGCCTTAGAAAGCATTTAACTCCTTTAAAAAGGGAAAGATTTAATGGGAGTTCTCAATCTATCCTTTCTTCCATCCATCTGTTCTCTATCCTTCCAATGATGTCATGTTAGTCTTTTAGCTGTCCAAAGGATGTGGAGAATCCATTTAAGTTGGCCCTGCTTCAAATTCCAGGGGGTGGGTAGATAGTTCAAAAGAATACCCATATCTGTAAATATTAAAAAACTTTCCATCATAATGTTTATCTACACTATCTCCTCTCAAAAGAAAGCAGCCATTGGACATTCCAAATGCATGAATAAGAAAAGCATTCGATGTACTGCACCTCCAGTAATTGGCCAATTTGGATCCGGTGCTTTGGTTCACCAATACGGATATTTATAAACATGGATTGTGGGTCAGTATAGCTGTCCAACCTAAATTAGTACTCCCAGTAACAAAGAAAGCTCAGTAAAAGCAATAGGACTGAACCTGGATTCTAACAAATGTTTCAGTTCCACATGTTGCCATTCAGCCATAGCTGGCAAATCGTATTTAGCATGCAAAACAGCGAAGGCAGGAAGTTATCACTGGGACCTACAAACTGATCCAAAGTAAAAATCTGCCTGCGCATCCAAGTCTGCCAGACAAACATTTCCTTGCCTATCATTTATTGGCAGGATTTCCAATTAATAGATTTCCTCATATGGTTAAATCAAACTACAGTTGATCTGAAAGATTGTTCCAGACCACTCTTTTCACTGTAGCTATAGGAGGCACCCTATGCAATGCAATCCATTTGGGAAGATGATCCAAACACGAAGAGTCACAAACTGACCAGGGAGAAAAGCCTAATCTGAGTGGGAAGGAACAACATTTAGTAAAACACATCAAATATACCCAATAATATAAAGAGAGATCAGTGAAGTCAAATCCATTATCTCTAATGGAAAGTTTGAGTCATTTTCTAGGATATTCATGGAGTGGAACTCAGTAAGATTTATGAAGCAAAGCATTAAGTGTCTGAAATACTTGCCTGATATCAATAGAGGAAAACCATGTAAAACATATGCAATTTGAGGAATTCCATTCATTTAAGCCTCTATTTCTGCATGTCTCTGGCTTCTATTAGGAGAAACAAAATGCAGAGTTAGATACTGTTCATCTCTCCTGAACTGTGTGATTTAGGATTTGCCACTCTGTTTTAAGCTGTTTTGAGCAAAACCTGTTCCTATGGAAGCCACATGGTTTCATTCAGTCTGGGACTTTTAGGCAATTCAAGGTTTTCAAGTAGAATTCAGGGCAGGTCTGACCTAACTGGTTATTTTAAAAGGATGAGGAAGCCCTACCTGTCCTTGGCTTTCTTCAATCCATATGAAGAAAGGAGCACACAAATAAATGTGTAAATAAATTACAACTGTTGTTTCTAGACTATAATAGGAGGCAGAAACTCCATTTCCCATAAGGCTGACTTGCTGGGACTCTTCCCTTTCGCAGCAGCCCTGCCTTCTGAGGTAGGTGGGTTTAAAAAGCAAACTGAAGTTTGCATTGTCCCAGATGGCAATTTTATCCCCCAACAAGAATTACAGTTATACCAAGGAAAAAGGATATACCAAGATCTGACCCAACAGAGTGGGAAACAACCAACAAACATGGAAAAGTGAATGGGGTATTTTAAATCAAAGAATTCAGCTTGGTGTATGTTATCTTGTAGA
Source organism: Varanus komodoensis (assembly GCF_004798865.1). Lineage (NCBI taxonomy): Eukaryota > Metazoa > Chordata > Lepidosauria > Squamata > Varanidae > Varanus > Varanus komodoensis. The sequence continues at coordinate 48,148,376 of NW_025335761.1, forward strand.
AAGAGTTCCAGAATTAGAATCACGCGAGGCTGCTAAGAATGGGAAAACATGTGTGCACATTTCCTGTGGACTGTGTCAAGAATATATAGAGGACACAAAGAAACACTCCAAGAATGGTACTTTCCCAGTTACATGATGAAGAAGGTAGATTAAAAAGATTTATGTTTCACCTTAGCTGAAAAGTTCATGGAGTAATAAAAGTTCAGCAGACAGTGGTGCTGCACTTGGAGAAAGGCCGTGATAAACATCCCTCACCAAAGACTCAAAATGCAGAAAATTCAAACTATATCTGTAGTTATGCCCTTTGTGAGTCTACCTTTCCATTTTATGGCCATTCAGATCCTTGGCCACTCTTGCTGCCAAGCACTTAGTGGGACTTATGTTGAATTACCCCCTTGGTGCCCCCCTTGGGTATCTCAGGGGCACCCCAGTGGGATGACTTGCCTACCGCTTCCAGCTGCAATGATGGGCTGGGTTTGACTCACTGTGTCTTTTTGTCTTTTCACCCCTTTTCCCTAGAAATCGCAAAATCCAGCTTCACAGCTGGGTTTTTTTAGCTTCCATCTTGAAATCCACTGACAGTCTGTTCCAAGGGCTCAAGTGCACCTTAGAGGGACTTTCTGTAGTTGGCAGGCATTTTTGTATGTTTTTGCCCAGAGTGTGTGCGCAACATGTGTTAACTTAGCCACCCTTGTGAACTGTGCTGGATTGCCCTTGCACAAATACAGGAATTGGGACCCATGGTTGGCCAATGTCAGAGGGGTTGCCTGCCTGCTACCGTAGTATCAACTCTGCCCAGTATCAGTGCTGGACACTGACTGAAGGATGGTCCAGGGAGGGCATTTTTCCCTTTGATTTGTCTTGAGAGCTGTCAAAAGGCAAGTCGTCAAGGAAAAGCACAAAGGTCCCAAAGAGTGAACTGTGTAGGAAAGTAGAAAAGTGCATCCCACTCCCTTTTCTGAGGAAACTGAGTTTTGACAGCTAGTTGTCAAAGATTCTGCTGCAGGGAGGTTTCATGTGGACATAGAGTTGTATGTATCCCAGTCACCAAAATCCCATTGCTTTGACAGCTAACTTGTGGCACAGGTGCTGACCTTGAGAAAGCTTGGCAAAAGCAATGAGGGGTTTTTGCCACAGTTGCCAAAAAGCTCACTCACTGGTTCCTGGGACACCCAATAGGGTGAGTCCCTTGAATTCAGGAGACATGATAACCCATCATGAGTGCAACAAGCTCTACCTTTGTATTTATTTATACAGGCTTATGTATACCACCCTCCATAGACAGTTTGACTCTCAGAACAGTCGAGTCATGTGCTGTCAAGCTGGTTTGTTGAGGTCTGGATGGGGATTTAAACCCCATGGCAACCTATGATGAGTTCTTGTGTTGAATGCTGACCCTGTCAGTGGATGGGACAGCAACTAGTACAATAACACAAAGAATTGACACAGTGCGAAACTTAGCTTTGAATGGGATTGGTAAACCCTATTATGATCTTTGGCCTGCTGATGTCCATTTTTTTCCCAAGCAGTGACTGGAAACAACCTCAGTCTGTTCCAGAGATTTATGTTCAGTGGGATTATGAAATAAACAAAAAATATGTCAGACTTCTGGACATTTTAGTCAAATTTTAAATTCCAAGAGTCTTTAAATTACAATCCCTTATTATTAAAACACATGTTTTGTGACATTTATTTAAATGTGTTTATTTGAAGTGAAGCTTAACAATGCCCTTTCACATGATCTTAAAATGTTCTTTTGAGTTCACTCCTCCTAGTGAAAATTCTTTTTAAAAAGCCCTGGTTGCTAAGTTATCAAAATGGTGGCAGGAATTAGCTGTTCTGACATCCCATGCATACAAGCCTTTCTGTCCCTTGAGAATTTTATTTTCTCTTTGCTTTGTTAATCTTTCTTCAAGTGGAGCTTAACTGCACATTTTCCCCCAGGGTGGGGAATCTCAGGCCAGGATTCCAGCCTAGCCCTTGAGAGATTCCAGGGGCTACAACCCTTTTCCCTCAACCACAGACCATTTGGTGTTTTCCTGGTTTCTGTACAGCTTTTATTCCCACAGTAAAAGGATGAAATGCTTCTTGTTAAGGCTTCACACTGGCAGAAAGAGCTTTAAGCTAAAATTTGCTGGTTTCCTTTGCATTTGTGACTCTGTCTTTTTTCTTGTTAGCCCTATCTGCCACTGGACTAGAATCCTCAAGAGCACCTCCAAAATTAAGCCCAGCACTTGCACCCAAAGAGGTCCTTCCCCTGTTGTACCCTATGCAGCTTTTGCTGGACAGTAGTCTAAATTTCCTGTTTATTTTTCAGCACAGAAGCAACTGCTACCATCATGGCCGAAAACGTTACCACCATTTCCAGTGTCACAGCCACCGGGAAATCTGAGATGATTCTGTTCACTCAGCAAAGTGCAACTGCCTACAATTCCTCCTGTCCTTGGCCAGAGGAATGGAATTGGCTGCTGCAAATCCAGCCCATATTCCTTTGGCTCCTTGCTGTTGTTGGAATAGTAGAAAACATGTTCGTCCTCAGCATTCTGTGCCTCCATAAGAGCCGCTGCACAGTGGCGGAGGTCTACTTGGCGAACTTAGCAATGGGTGACCTCCTGTTACTCTCCGGTTTGCCTTTCTGGGCTCTCTATATAGACAATAATTTTAATTGGCCCTTTGGGCTCACCTTTTGCAAAGTCATCAATACGATCCTTTATATGAACCTGTACACTAGCATTTACTTCTTGGTCATGGTGAGCATTGATCGCTACCTGGCCTTGGTGAAAACCATGTCTCTGGGACGTTTGCGCCGACCTTGGTGTGCCAAATTGAACTGCCTGATCATCTGGATCTCTGCATTGCTCCTATGTACTCCTGTCCTGATGTTCAGGTCATTAGCGTATATGGCAGATTCTAACACTACAGTCTGCATCTTGGATTACCCATCCCTTGATGTGTGGATAATTCTCACAAACACTTTGCTGAATACCGTGGGCTTTCTGATGCCTCTCTGTGTCATTACCTTCTGTACCATTCAGATCATCCAAGCTTTACGAAACAGCGACATTCAAAAGATCAAAACCTTTCAGAGGGAGAAAAGAGCCACCATCCTGATTTTTGTTGTCCTTCTTCTATTTATTGTCTGCTGGCTTCCTTTCCAGCTCACCACATTCTTGGCAACATTGCATCAAATCAAGGTTTTTTCTGGTTGCCCTGCTGAACAAGCCATCGATGTGGCTTCCCAGATAGCCACCTATTGCAGCTTCAGCAACAGTTGCCTCAACCCAATAGTGTACGTCATTGTTGGTAAACATTTCCGAAGAAAATCTAAGGAAGTCTACTCAAATATGTTTCTTCGGAGACGTAGCAAATCACCATCTGTCCAAATGGGGACTACCATGGAAACTCTCCGAATGTCCTTTTCAGTAGAACAACAAAGGAAAAAGTCTGCTGTTAATGTGCTATGATATAATCATTGTCTTGGTCCTGTAGGAAAGACAAAACCTTCATATGTAGCAGGGAGTTTTAGATGGTGCCCCCATTTTCGAGAATGCAGCCTCATTCATTACCAACGGCACTTTGGAAATGATGACATTAGTTGCAACATTTGCATAGACCAAAGGTGGGGAGAAGAATGGGATTGACTGGTAGCTTTCTGAATGGTAATCCCCTAAAATTGGATTGCTGAAAGAAAGGCTTGGAGAAGACCAGGAGTGGAGCTTTTTGTGAATGGAATTGTGAGCTTCATTCTAGCATTGATTCCCAGTTCCTGGTCTGAGCATATGCTCAGAAGACCACTCTTTCTTCATTACTAGAGTATGTCCACCCAACTGAACCACAGTATTCCCCCTGGCTCAAGTTCTTGGATCTCAGGGTCATAATTAAAAAATGAAGTACTCAAGATAAGCCATGCTGGATCACAAGGGGGCCATCCAGTCCTGCCATTCAAATGATTAGCTTAACCTCTACATGTAGCCTCAGCATATCTTTAGCACAACACCCACATATGAGGATGTTTCTTTCCCAGAGTTGTTCATTCCGAGAGGGTTTGCGTATGTGCTTAAACATTATGTGCAGATGGTGAATGGAACAAATGTAGGGCAAGGAGTGTGGA
>NW_025335761.1:48152586-48170111 GCF_004798865.1 Varanus komodoensis
TCCACACTCCTCTCAGACTCAGCCTTGCCTGCCGCACTGTTTGTAATAAGGAGACAACTGCTCTACCTTACAGAGTAGTTCTAAGGAGCACTGAGAGAATGGATCTGAAATGCTTTGAATACTTTAAGGTGCTGTGCTGACATCTGAGGCTCTCCCCCAAGTTAGATTTGGAGGAGGCAACAAGGGAGAAAACCAAGTGTGACTTGGAGGAGGCAACAAGGGAGAAGGCCTTGTGGTGGATTGCCAGCTGAAGAAGACTCGCCCAAGGGAGCTCTGCCTCATTGCCACTATTATCTTTTGTCAGCACCAGGTTAAGACTTCACTGTATTCTCAGATATTTTGACATTCTCAGACATATGATGGGGCTTTTTATATTAGTTGTTTTATCAGTTCATGCTTTTTATTATTAATTTTTTTCATGTTTTGAACTGCTTTAATTTTGTGTGTATAGTACAGTTGTACATTAGTATTTTAATTTTTGCAAACTATCCTGACAGCTTTGACTATTGGATGGTATAGAAATTGAATGAATGAACAAATGAACTAAGCTATTATTATTCCTTTGTTTAATAAGAAGTTGCCAGACCTATTTGTACAGTAACTTCTTTGTGGGTTCCAAAGGAATAAAGGATTAGAAACAGGCCTTTTCCACAACACAGCAGATACATACTGGTACTCTAACCATCCCAAAATCACCTTGAGTTTGGTGCTAGATTTAATGAATAGCTTGATGGAAATATTTAAAAGAATACATGGGCATAGAGAAGTATATACAGACCCACTAGCTACACATACTGAAATATCAAAATAAATAAATATGTAGAGTAGCATAACAATGCCATGAACAAGATGCATCCTTTAACCAGAGCCCCGTTTGGTGAAGCATACTTATTTTTTGACAGCTTCTGACTTTCCCATAGCTGGCACTTCTGTAACAGACGGAGTGACCAAGTGTTTTTATTATTTTAAGCTCTTTGAGTGGTGTTCATTGGGGTTACTCCACCTCTGCTGGTTCTGTTGCACTTGCAGCCCTCATGCAATGGGGCTTTGGCATCCCAGAAAGAGGGGGAAGAGGCTCGTTTTTGGATGGGAACAGACCAGCAAAGATCCCTTCTCTGAGCTATGCTGCCGTATCTTGTTTTGAAATGATTATGCCTGGCTTGAGGGGTGGGTGACTCAGAAGATCACCCTGGGTGCTAAGCAGAAGGGGATGCCAAGCTGAAATAAGTGATTTCGTGTTTGTTGAGTATATTGGCCTCAGTGAAATAGGTTGAAAGAAATCAGGCTCTCTCCCTCCTTCTCTCTTTCTCTTTCTCCTTTTTCAGAGTTCTACAATTTGGCAACTAATTACGAAAGTAAACTTCCATCAAGTAGCTCTCCGGCAGTCTTCTATCACCCAGTATTTCCAGTTGTTTTGAACATTCCTTCCCATCGGCCCCATCCAGACAGCCAGTGGTCACAGGAGTGGAGTTAAAACATCTGGAGAGGCTCAGGGCAGGGCTGCTTTAAAGTTCCCTTCGTTTTCAGTGCCTGGTTTGATGTCATTGGCACTAGATTAAGTAAGCAGTGTGTGGCTTTACTTTGAGGCAACCTGACAAACCACTACAAGCACTACGGAGACTGCAAACACTACATGCACGAGAAATGTTTATTTAAAGGAAAGTTGGACATTCATGGGCACTGTTCATTGTTGGGCTAGCCCCACTTGCCTGCTTTCTGTTCCATGGGCAACGGCATAACTGGGGCCTGAGCTTGATAATGGACTGGATGAGAGTCAATAAACTGAGGCTCCATCTTGACAAGACAGAGGTGCTGCTGGTAGGGGGTCATCTGACAGGTTGGAGGGGCATTGCCCTGTCCTTGATGGGGTTGCACTCCCCCTAAGGGACAGGGTCCGCAGTCTGGGGCTGCACCTGGACCCTGGTTTGTCCCTGGAATATCAGGTGAGCTCAGTGCCCAGGGGCGCTTTCCTCCAGGTGCAGCGGATATGCCAGCTTCACCCCTGTCTGGACAGACAGAGCCTAAAAACAGTCAACCGTGCACTGGTAATATCCAAAATAGATTACTGCAACACAGTCAACCCGCTCTACATGGGGCTGCCCTTGAAGAGGTTCCAACAATTACACTTGGTACAGAACAGGGCCACTTGGTTAGTGATGGGAATCCCTAGAATGGCCCATATAACACCTATATTGAAGGAACTGCACTGGGTACCAATTGTGGCCCAGGCCCAGTTCAGGGTGCTTGTGCTGACATATAAAGCCCTAAATGGCTTAGGCCCCGCTTATCTGAAGGAGCTCCTGCAGCCGTATGTGCCCACTCAGTCTCTGAAATCTGTGCAGGGGGCCCTCCTGTGTGAACCATCCCTTAGGGAGACTAGAGGGATCGCTGCCAGTAGGAGCAGGGCCTCTTCTGCAGCTGCTCCCCATATCTGGAGCGCTCTCCCCAAGGAGAGTCGCCTGGCACCTTCCTTATACTCTTTTCAGTGCCAGGCAAAGGCCTTCCTTTAATTTTTTTAATAAACTGCGCAGAGAGCAAATCCAGCAGTTGCAGTGACAAGGGAAGCAAGAGAACATGTGGGGTGATGGGAAAATGGCCATCGGGGGCCAGTACAGCCGGTTGTCCATTCTTGCAATACGCAGTCTAGACTTCTGTGCTCTTCCTGTTCTACACATGTCGGTTTGTAAGCCGTTTGGAGATGCACAATGTAATTGGACGGGATAAAAATACCCAAATAAATAAACAAACATGTGTATGTATCTCTTCCTAACACTGAAGTCAATGGAGCAACATGTGCGAACTAAATAAAATTCTTCTGCTGTTTTATTTGAAAGTTCAGCATTTTATTCTTCCAATGAGTTAGGAAAGATCATTCAGGTGCAGGAAACACAAGAGGGACACCTAATAGGCATTTTACCAGTCCTCTCCCAGGATACTCCATTACATTCCACCTCCTCCATATTTATGTTTTCCTTTTCCAACCAAACCCCAAGATTATCTGGTTTCTCAGCATCCTCAGACCACATTAGACTGTTTTTCAGGCAGGGTGGCCCACTTATAATTTGCTGCTCATCATTTTTGTACTTATTCAAATCTTGGGTTTCCCAAAACCATAATATTTCCTCTTGATTTTTCATGGACACCTTTGGAGTACATAGCTGCTGGCATGCCCTCCCACCCCCCGAGTTTAGCACAGAGGTAACCAATCTTTTTGAACTGAGAGAAACTTTTGGGAATTGGTGAAACTGCTGCAGAGACTGCAGCACAAACGGGGAAACCACCTGAGTGAGCCACCGCCAAGAAGCCTGGCTTATCCAAAGTGAGCTGAAAAGGTGGGGAGAGAAACAGTAAGGCTAGAAGATGGGAAGGGAAAGATTCCTTGGGAGGTTGAGAAGAGAGAATTGTGTGACTAGGGATTGGGGACGGGGAGCAAGATGGAAAAGAGGAAAAGTCTGTGCTGGATGAAGTTTGGGTGATGCAAGAAAGCAATGTTGCTACATCACCTGCACAGCAAACAGGCTTGTGTTCTGAACAGGAAGAAGTGCCTGGTGCCCTTACATTTTACATTTTTATTGAAAAAATGGTTACCATTTGGGTATGGCATGGGCTTCCATGTGAAGTGGTTGAGGGCCCATCGGTGTGGGTGTTCAAGGATAGGCTGGACATGCGCATAGTAGGCATGTCATGAGTGAAGCTGGCTGGAGCCAGGGATCAGACTAGATGGCCCAGGAAGCCCCTTCTGACTCACTCAGTTTCTATGTTTCAATGTTTTGAAGGAGACATAGAGGGGAGACCTGTATGGCCACCACTGGAGGCCCCCATAGATAGGGATCTACAGGGCTACACATTTCTAAGGAAGTTCTTATTACTTCCTGACTCTGCTAGTTAAATTATGTTATATACTAGGGCTCCAAAAGGCAGTAGCCCAAGAGCCAAGTTACATGGGGTGGCTGCAGCTAACTGAGTTTAAACTTGGAATTGGCTCAATCCCATCAAGAGGGGCTGAGAACACCATTGCACAGACCAGTTAAGAATTCCTTCTTTTACAGTAACAGCAGCACTAAACAGTGACCTGGTTTGGGAATTGAGTGCTTTCTGTGAAAGGGGTGCAGGCATTTCATAACACAAAGGCATACAAGCAACCCTTTTCTGCCAGGATTTATCTGAATTTTCCCAACAACTGCCGCTTTAGCAATTCCGTACAACTGTCATTCCGAGTGTTGACACTTTGACTTTACCCCTAGCCAAATCAATTGCTTGGTGGAGGCAGGTGGATCCTCTGTTTTTTAAATTGCAAATAGGCATCCGTGTGCCAACTAGATGCAGATGTTTGGCTATCAGGGAGAAAAAAACATTTAAATGTGAAGTGTTATTTTTTTCAGGTGTATATACAGGTAAGAATGTAAAAAGAGTCCCTCCTGGATCAAGCCAAAGCCTGTCCGATCCAGTAATCTGTTTCCACAGTGGCCATTCTGCAGCCCAGTCGGAAACCTCTCTGGCGTGACCTGACCTCAACAGCGCCCTCCTGCTCGCATTCCCCTGCAACTAAGCGCAGGTACTAAAAGCCCATGCAGTGAAATCTGCAGGGCAGGACAATACTCTGCCACTTCTCCCACCCTGAGTTCAGGGGCTCCTAAACATGGTTCCATGTTTTCGCCTATCTTGCCCCTTGCCCTTTGCTCCTGCCTTTTGAATTTCCCCTAACCTCTGTTTCCTGGCTCAGTCTGCTTGAAAGGCCAGACCGCAGGGGTGATGTGCTGTAGTCCTTTCCCTCCAGTCTGGGGATACCTGTCAGACTTTAACATCTCTCCCTGCAACTTTGGTAAAGCACCGACGACTTCACATAAGCATCGTCAGGTTTGTATTACCATCTGCAGGAATTGTCATCTTTAATGACTGCACCATTCAGTCTCTCAGAGTTCAAGAAAAGTTGAATGAACAGAAGCACAGCACCAATGTTTTCTCCATCGTGCCGCTTACTTTCCTGCTGTGCTGAGCTCCCTTCCATATGTTCTAATTGCCAGATTTCTTTTTCAAAGCTGTCCAGGGATTTTTGTGGGGTTGCTCAGTTTGGGTACCCAATTTTTTCACTTGCTTGGCTTTTACAGGCAGATGCAAAAGGAAGAACATTGAATAAGATTAGCGACAGGACAACAACATTTCTAGGACAATAGTCATGCAGTGCTGGAATCCAGCTACTGGTGAACTACAGTCCCATCGTCCATCACCCTTGACTGCCCCAGTTTGCTGTGACTGATGGAAATCGAAGTCCAGCAACATCTACCGGGCCACAGGTTTTCCGGCCCTGACATAATACAAATCCAAGGATCTGTATTTAGTCACACCAAGAATAGATCCACTGAAATCAGAGCAGCTTACATAGTACTCCTCCTCCTGCTCTCAATCTTATCCCCACAACAACAGCCCTGTGATGTAGGTTAGGGTGAGAGTCTGTGACTGGCTCAAAGTCACCCCTGGCTCCATGGCTGAGTGGGGACGAGAACCTAGATCGCCTGAGTCCCAGACCTAGTACACCACCCTGGCTGTCAATCTTTTATTTGTAAAAGGGATGTACGGCCAAGGGGAGAGGAGGGTGTTTGATTTCCAAAAAAGGCTTCCAGCAGAAAGATTCATGGGGTGGGGGCAGCTGGGGGTGATGCACAGGTGGGCAAAAATCCAGGCAGCTCAACAGTCTGATGCAACAGAGATTCTGAAGGCTTTATTGCAAGAGGTGCCCATGGGCAGCAGGAGGTGAGACAGAGACTCAGGGCTCCAGAGGGAAGTTTTGTGGCTGCAGCCCCAGTGGGCCACCTATAACACTGCTCCTGGTGTGCAGGATGGAACCCTTCCTGCCTTGTGTGCCATGAGCACCGCTCCTGATCATGCTTGAATAATGAAAAGCTGGAGAATAAGCGTGTCGATCGCTGTGATGCCGCACAAACTGAAGTCAGTGGAGTTGGACTCGCACGACAGCTCTCTGGCCGCACATTTCACATTTTGACTTATTCTTGTTGGGAGTTTTTAAAGCAGTACAACTGACCTGACAGAGCAAGCTTGAAAGCCAATATTGCAAGAGTGAAAACAGAGCTGCCCTCCCAGTATTAAGTGTTGTTGTCATTATTTTGGTCTGCTGGCATGCCTGGAAGAAAGAAAAAGAAAAAATGCTTCCTGGAAAAAGGCTATTGAAGCCAAGTGTGTGTTTTAAAGGAAATTATAGGTGTTGGTTGTTGTGAGGAAATACAACAGTGAGTCCTTTTACCTTGGGGTGAAATCGGAAAGGTCTATGCTGGAATAGCAGGAGAGGTGACCTTTGCATATAATAGCAGAGAACATCGCTTGCATGACTCAAACATCCAGCAGTGGCAGAATGCTAAATGTTCTGCATAGAGTAGTCTAGCACTAAAATCAACTCAGAGAAACTACAAAATATCAAAGCTAAGCTGTCAAAAACTAAATGTCACTGAAAAGACCTTAGAAAACAACAGACCCATTGTGACTGTGATTGTGACCGGGAGACACTTCCAGTAGTACAGAACTCAACTCCTGCACCTGAGAATGGTGAGAAAACCACCAGAAAACCGCCAAAGGAATAGGTGTTTGCATCAGCAGGTGGAAATGGGAGGCATGTGGTCTCTCAAGAGAGTTGCAGGAGCACTGCAAGGTGTGGACAGGGGTGCAGCTAGGCCAGACAGCAGGACCCGAGTTCAGGGTCCAAGTCCCAAGTTTCTCTTCCCTGCCTCGAAGACCATCCAGAGAGTGGACAGTAGCACACAGACATGCTGGGACTCACACGAGTTGACACCAGGCACGTCAGCATCCCTCCTCCTCCTCCTCCTCCTAGCAAGCAGCGTGGTCTGCCAGTGATGATATTGTCACAATCAACACCATCAGTTTAAGAAAATATAATACTTGTCTGCAATGAAATGTGTTTGTCAAGTGCCACACACCCATGGTAGTTTTTAGAACAAAGCCGTGCTTGTTCCCAGGTAAACGTGTTTGCTGGGCGAGCAGCAGAAGGAAATGCCATTCTACTCTGTCGTCATGAAGTTGCTATTACTTAAGAGCACAATCTTATGGCCTCCCAGTATATGCCTGAGAACTCAGTGGGGAATCATAGAAAGATGTGGAGTCTCAGCAACAGTCCGGCTGGAACTCCAATGACCAAGTTCCTGATTTGCCCCCATCACAGCTGGAATGAAGAGAACCATGCTGGCTGCCTTCCCATAGAGCAAGTGTGCCTTCCAGAGAAGAAGGGGCAGGCCAAGAGACGGGGAGGAGAGGCGGCCCGGGCCACCTCCCTGAGCCAGTTCCTGTCCCGCCACCCCTGGTGCCTTATCTAGATGTCCAAAAACAACCATCTAGGCAAAATATACAGAGTACAGTGGCAGGAGAGGTTGCGGCAAGTACTCCTCCCTGGAACCACTGGAGGTGTGGAAGTGTCTGTGTTCAGAGGCGTATGCACATGGAGGGCAGAGGAAACTCAGTTGCAGCCTAAGTGAGCTTAAATTGTGAATCAGATAGTTTCATTTCTTCCTTTTGATCAGGTCTGGCAGCCTGCCTTTTCTTTAATATTTGCACAACATATCAGGAATGTAGAAGTAGTTGCAAGACATGAAACGGCTGTGTTTGGGATGGGTGGAATGGAAGGAAAATGTTATTTGTGTGGTTCTCCGCTAAAGTAGTACACACAGTCATCAAAACACCTCCAGCACCTATAAGACCACTCAGTCCAGAGCCTAACATTTCCTCTTCGCACACCACTGGATGGATGTAGGTCTCATATTCAGCTTGATCCTTAGGAATGCAGGAAAGTGCCTTACCATACCATGGGTCCACTTCAGTTGGTATCGTGTCCACTGATTTGCAGCAGCTCTCTGGATTTCAGATGAGAGAGCCACAGACCGAACCAGGGGCCTTTGGGGTGCAAGACATGCCCCCTGCCACTGAGCCACAGTCCTCCCATCCACTTCTTCAGCCCCCGTTGACCTTGGACGGTCAGAAGCACACTCCGTTCTGAGTGTCACCTCCCCTGGCAGGCAACCATCAAAGCCCTCCCAGTTCAAGTCCCTTGATTACTTCTCTGGGGCTGCTTATTTATCCCTTTTACAAGACCCCATCGAACTGATGTGCAATGCCCATTCTCAGCCGAGTCAGGGCCAGCTTGGGGTTGAATATGGTCTAGGGCAGGGGCCCTCTGGGTGACCCTCCTTGCCACTGACGGGTTCCCTCAGGCCTATCTGGCAGTTGTGGCAGCAGCAGAAGCAGCGCTTCAAGGGTTTTCATTCCTAGGGTGTTTTCAAGCCCAGTTTAACCTGCTGCTTTTGACCTTTAAAGCCTGCCAAAGCTTGGGATTATCTTCTTTGAAGGACCACATAGTAGTCTGCCTACACGTTAAGATCCACAAGATAGATCAGTTAAGAGCTGGCTGACCACACACATTGAGATGTCTGGAAAGTAGCAGCTAGCACAACCACAAGTGTTAAGGGGAAGCAGTTATCAGAAGAGTCCAGCTAACTCCAACTGCAAATATCTCAGGAAACATTCTCAGAAAAGAACCAACAAGTCGCCTAGCCACAGGAGCTCAGTGATGGCTCTGTGAAGGTGCCATGATGGGGGAGGCCAGGACTGGCTGATCCGGAAGTGGAGAGCATGTGGACATGCACAGTCAGAACTGTTTGCCAATCTGTAACTAATAAAGACCTTGTCCAAACCTTTGCTTTTTGTCAGCTCCAATTTTGGGCATAAGCCATGCAAAATAAGTGATTTAAGGCTCTGCTGGATATTGCTTCCCTTTTGCCTGACAATTGAGACCCTCCAGGAAAAAGACCAACAGCAATTTTGCAACAAGATGGCCCTGAAAGCATAATTATTTGCTGATTTCTGCGGATTTATGTTTCATCTGTTTGGGTTATAGCTACAATTGAGTCCTATGCTGGTGCTCATCATTCTTTGATGCATTCACTATTTTATTACTAAATTGGTTTTTATTACATGAATATTATTATACACATGTCATGGTGGCATGCTGCCTTGGGAGGGCTCCTGCCCTGAAAGGTTTTAAATAAATAAAAAGCTTTTCACAAGGCTCCAGAATACTTGATGTAGCATCGCTCCATGGCTCAGCAAAAACTTAACATGGAGGCTCAGAGACCCAGCCCCCCATTGTCAGCAGGTCAAATGTCAGCATGAATGGGCCCTGCTGAGGCATTGGCAGCTGCCCAAGGTTGCCACAGGTTGGTACCAGATCTGAGCAGATGCAACCAGCACATGGCTATTACAATTCAGACAATGTTCAAGCTATATGCTGCATGGTGATCTTGTTTGGTTATGCCCAAGTAGCCCTCATGGCCATGTCACAGAAGGCTCCCATCTCTCCTGGGTCCCCGCCAGGTGTTGTTGCTGTTGTTGCTAGTCGCGAAGTCATGTCCAACCATCGCGACCCCACGGACAGCATTCCTCCAGGCCTTCCTGCCCTCCACCATCCCCCAGAGTCCACTTGAGCTCACGCTGACTGCCTCAGTGACTCCATCCAGCCACCTTATTCTCTGCCGTCCCCTTCTTCTTCTGTCATCAACTGTTCCCAGCATTAGGCTTTTCTCTAGTGAGTCCTTCCTTCTCATTAGGTGGGGTTTCTTAGGGGGGTTTACAATAACTCCTTCCTTTTTAAAGGAGTTAGCATCTGATGAAGTAGCTGTGAGTAAAAGAGGAGGAAGCTGTGAGAGGAAAGACTTCTTATCCCTTCCACTTCTGGTCATTTCCTTGTTCACAGTCAAACTCAGATGAACTCAATTCCCAGAACTTCTTTTTCTCCTGCTGTGGAAAAGAGTTCCCTGAGACTTTCTACCTTTTTTTCCCCCTGAGGAAAAAAAGAAATTAGGGAAGGTTAAGGGATAGGAAGAGATGAAATAAACAGCAGAGAAATTAAGCAAACCCTTTGTACCTACTTTTTCTCTGTCCAGGGTTTCAACTTGTACAGGAGTTAAAATGAAGTTCCATGATGTGTAGATTGAGATGCACATAGAAATGCAAGCAGATTTCCTTTATGTAATTATTATATTTCATATGTTAAATGTATATACTGCTGAACTGACACATGCCCTCAGGGCAGTTTACAATCATAAAAATCAAAATAACAGAAATATAATAGCAAAAGAAAAATATGTATAACTATAAAAACATCAACATTTATGTCAAGGACCTGTTGTGCAGAAAAGTAACAGGCAATATATTACAGTTGTTACACGTGACCTGGTATGTCCTGTAGGAAAAGTCAATAGTGATTGGAAAGAAAAAAATGATGTGAAAACAGCAGCAGATATGGAAAATAATGGCAGCAAATAAAAAGGTAGAAAATGAAAGCTACAGTGAAGCTTCACATAGTTCCACTACAGGTGAATATGGTTACAACCTCCCTGAACCAACCTGAGATATTGTAGGGAGATAAAGAACAGGGTGTACTTAAACACCAACGCAAGCCAGCCTCACTTTAATGACTTGATTTACGAAGGACCACACTGCTCTCCATACATAGCTGCCATCTTTTCCATTTTGTACTCCTGCTACAAGAAATTTTCATAGAACATATTTATGCCAGTCTTCTAATGCCCTCCACTGGATGCATCAGATTACAGATCCCACAATTCTCAGCCAGAATGGAATGTAGTCCAATCAATCTGGAGGGCACCAAGTTGGGGCAGGGTTCAGCATCCAACATGGTGGGGAACATTCTGGGGCTCTTTAGCATTAATGCTAGTCCTTTCCATTTAGACCTTTCTGGGGAAAAGAATATGGTAGAAACTTCTGACCTCAACCGGAGATTTGCTTTATATGTGCCACCCTAGTAATTTTTTTAAAGATCAAGGAAAGAACTAGTAAATATTACAGTCACTTGTTCAATTTACTGGTTTGAGGAGCACTTTGCCAGAGTTGCTCAAACTTGGAGCCAATCTTGACTGCATTCCAGTAAGCTGTACAGAGTGAGACGAGAAAGGGAGGCAGGGCCATTGCCCCATTCCTGCTGAAAGAATTTACTCTCCTATTCTTTTTCCTTGTGTCTTTTTAGACTTACAAGTCTGTAAGCAGAGACTGTCATGTTTGTTAGTTTATATACACAGCATTAATCTCAGCAATGAAGAAACTAAAACTGTGAAAGATTTTGCATACCTTAGCTCAATCATCAATTCAAAGGAGACTGCAGCCAAGAAATTAGATGACTGAGACGTGGAAGGGCAGCAATGAAAGAACAAGAAAAGATCACAAAGTATAAAGATGTTTTAGTGGAGACCATGGCCAAAATCTTTCATATAGTTGTATGGATGATTACTTTGTATGGGTGTGAAAATCGGACAGTAAAGAAAACTGAATGCTGCCTTCAAAACATGGCACTAGAGGAGAGCTTTGCAAATATCCTGGACTGACAGAAAGAGGAATAAGTGAATCCCAGAGCAAATCAAGCCAGGACTTTCCCTGGAAGTAAAAATGATGAAACCAAGGCTGCTGTACTTTGGACACATTGTGAGAAGGTAGGACTCACTGGGGAAGACAAACGTGCTATGGAAAATTAAAGGGAGAAGAAAAAGAGGAAGGTGCATTATGAGATGGGTCAATTCATACAGGAAACACAGCCTTGTGTTTTCAAGAGCTGAGCAGGATCATCAAGGACAACTTCTGGAGAGCATTCATTCATGAGGTTGCCATAGGTTGGAGGTGACTCAGCAGCAACCACAGCAACTGTGATCCACTCTGAGAGGAACAGCTTTAAAATACTTCAAATAAATAAATGAATGGATAGCCTGTGGGCAATCTCTCTGCCTCTTTTGCTTCCTGCAATGCAAACTGAGGCTTGGAGATAGCAACTACTCCAGCAGCTCTACAAAGAGGCTTCAACCAGACACTTCCAGCAGAAAGAGAAAATGGAGAAAATGCTAACAGGAGAAGAATTCCTGATTGCAATATTGCAAATACGAGCAACTGTGCAGCACCATTGCTTTGGAGAATGGCATTATTCAAATCACCAGCACTGATATAAGACAGTAATTGTTTTAATTGCAAGTACAATTTGAAAGAGATGCTGCTTTTTCCTTTTTCAGGACAGGGCTGGTGTCTAGGATGTTGGGCCCCTGCTAAAGCTCATGGCTCTCTTGGAGACCTGCTGGCCATCTCAGCAACCTTCTCTGCTTCTGTGCAGCACACCGTCTCCAACACAGCAGGCATCAGGTGGAGGGGTAGCAGGACCCTCCACACGCCCTCTCCTCTCCTTCCCTGGGAGGTGGTGCTGATGGGGCCCAGAAGCAGGAGCAATCAAATGGCAGGGCAGGAACTATGAGGAGCTGGAGCATATCACCCGGGTCTTGTCCAAAGGCCCTCTCAAGTGGCCACCCCATTCTCAGAGGTCCTCACAAATCTAGGATAGTAAGTTGATCTGGGAACATGCCTGCCAAACATGCATGATGTCCCAATTTTAAAACACAACATGCAACAGAGAAGCATTTCTGACACTTACACAAACCACAAAAGCAGCCTGGATTTGTAGAGGGAACCAGCACAAAAGTCCATTCAATCTTCCACTCTTTGGGCAAAGCAGGAGAGCAGAAGAGGAATGCTTGAGCCAATACATGGTGACTGAGCACCCTCTACTGGCAGAACTTTTCACTCTCAAGAAAAACAGCATGTAATCAACTTTTCTAGGGATGCTGTGTTAGAATTCCTAGCACGCTTCCAAAGTTTCCTTTGCAATATCCTTCCCCAATCTTTGGGTGTGTTGGAAAGCAACTCCCATGTCTGTCAGCTGGTACGGCCATGGGCCATAGGTGTTGCTGTCCAACACGTCTGGAGGCCCTTGGATTGGAGAAGGCTGTTGTAGAAACATTGTGATGATCCTACAGGGCTGTAAAGCCCCCATGAGAACTAGAAAAGACAATATTAGAAAGTTGCTGCAGTTTCCAGAAAAGGTGCTGTGCTGGGCTGCTATAGTTTTCATGGTTCAAAGTGCAATTCTTTCGATAAATTCAGATCCTAAACTGACAGGTTCAAGGTATGAAAAGAAGTGAGGTCAGAAGGAAACAGAATACCAAAAAAAAAAAAAAAAAAAAAAAAGCCAGCAGGCATAAAGTATGAAAAGCAAAATAGTAACAATGACAATTAACAACAACTGATGATGCCACAAACATCCTGGCCTTGATAAGCCAAATCCCAAATTTTGATTCAGGCCTTGATAGACTGAATTTCTGAAGGAACTGGAATTCAGCAGTTTCATGCTGGAGTCTCCCTTTGAAGTTCACTCATTTGAAGATGCTTACCTTAAGACCGGTAACAGGACAGACCATTGGCCTTGCTGGTTGGGGATGATGGGCACTGTAGTCCAACACCTTTGGAGGGCGCCGGGTTGTGGAACACTGACACAGGGACAAAGCTGGCATTAAGGTTTCTTCTGGGGCAGGTCCTGTATCTTTTGTCTTTATTACATGACTGGAAGTTGCTGATGAGAATGATCATGTTGAAGTCTATATGGCTTCCAGTTTGCTCACTTCTCCCCTGTGCACACAGTAGTGTGGTAGAAAGAAAGCACAGCCTCTGGACCCCCTCCCTTGGCCCGCTAGCTGTTTAAATGTTACCTTTCCTTTTCACTGCCAGACAAAGGTCGTTTTTCTTTCTCCCAGGCATTTTAGAAATGGAATTCTAGATGTTTATGGCTGCTTTAACGACTCCTGTGCTAGTTGCTATTTTGCTTTGTGTTCTTTTAAATGTGGTTACTGTGTTGCATACTTGAACTGTTTACATGGCATTTTAGCTTTTACAAGTCCATAATCTGCCCAAAGAATGTTGGATATCGGACAGATTAAAATTATAGCAAACATCTCCAGGTAGGGCTGGAAGTATTCCTGAGCTAATGGCCTGAGTATAAGGCAGCTTCCTACATATGGAGTAGTGGTGAAGAGCATGGGACTGGGACTCAGACGACCTGGGTTCTAGTCCCCGCTCAGCCATGGAGCCAACTGGGTGACTTTGGGCCAGTCCCAGACTCTCAGCCCAACCTACCTCACAGGGTTGTTGTTGAGGGGATAAGATGGAGGAGGAGAATGATGTAAGCTGCCTTGAGCCCTTTGTAGGAAAAAGGCAGGGTATAAATTGAAATAAATAAATAAATATCCACTTTCAGCTGTGACCTCAGCTGGAGGCCCTGCAGAGGATAGAGTGATGGTGGGCAGAACTTTATTTTCCACAATTTTTACATGTTGGAATAAAATTAACAAAATAAAAGTAACACAAACAAGATATATTATAATAAAACAAGATCACTAAAGAAACAAACATATTCACTAATTATAACTCTTAGTCTGTAACTGAGAGCATGTGGAACATTTACAGCAAAACAGCCAAATAGGAGCGCGAGATCTAATGAAAGAATAAAAATAGTTCAAACAACACATAAAAGGTGCATTTGCAAGTGTGTGTTATTGTGTGTGCGTGCATGCGTAGGAAGTTTGAAGAGCTTCGGGATAGGAAATAAATGAAAATTATAGCAGCCATTTATCTTCCCTAAAGTCAGGATTCATTATTTGCTGAGTAAGTTTCTACAAAGGCATTAGACTAGAGCTTTCTGCCAGCGTCCTGAGCAAAGCTTTCTGTAACAGACGTACTCCTCAGAGCACAGAGAGGGCCTGTATCTTCACCACAGCTCTGGCATTACAGCCTAAATGGAGCTGGCTAGTCAATCTGAAATGTATTCCCCAGAGGACAAATGGCTGTGATCAAGTAGTATGGAAAGAGCTGTTCTTTATCTAATTAACAGGCCCTCAACCTACAGCCCAACATGCCGGTTTATCCAGCCTGCCTCAAATGCTCTCTGAGCAAGCGAGCCGCCGCCTCACCACACACGGCCCACCACCAGTTCCGCGCCTGCCGCCACCTCACTAGCCGCCTTTCAACTGGCCCCGTTGAAAAAGTTTGAGGACCCCGATCTAATTTGTCCAGCCATTATGTTGTTGCTGAAGATCTGTTTTAGACATTTCTCCAGTTTAAACTTCACTGGAAGTTGTATCAGTGCATTAGATAGGACAATCCACACAATTTTGAAGCAAATCGCATTTGAAAACTCACTCTCCGGATGTCGGCATGGATTGCCGGATTAAATGATACAGGAGGCCTGAGGGAATGGAATACAAGTTGTTACAGTTAATGTGGAGGGACATGATCCACCATAATTGCCTCCTGCTGTCCCTGCAGTGTACTGCCTTAGGCCAAAAGAGATGGGGCCCAGTTCAGGCTTCCACACTGATGACCCTTTCAAATGGCTACTTTAAAATAATTTGACTGTAGTTTTGATGTTACTGGTGTTGAGAATTTAATGGTTGCCATTCACTACCTCAACAGACCTATTTTTGTTGGGATGGAAATTACAGGATCCATTAAAAATTTGTTATTTTTAAATAAATGGTTCAGATCCAGAGTTGGATAAGCAGAAATCCATTTGGGCAAGGTGGGGTTCCTAACACCTCCTCCTCCTTACAGGCCAAGCCCTGCTCACAATACCTGCACTTTTCACCAACTGTCTCCTTCCTTTGCAGCTCCCACTCATGGCATTCAAGAAATTTTCTGATGGCTCTCTGGCCCTCAGAAGAGGCTTTTGGGAACATGGGGGGGGGGGCAGGGGTGGAGTAGGATGGAGGAGCATAAAGCTGCAATAAAATAATCAACACAATTTTGCTCACACTCAGGATCTGACATCCTCCATTTCCCTTGCCCTTTCCTCAAGTTCCAGTGGCTAATGTAGGTCAGCCTACCTCAATTGTTTGAGAGGATTGAACTTTCCTAGCAGCTGTGATAGGATTGTTAATGCTGTTTCAAACATGTACAGATTTTCCCTTGGTTTCACATTGACCGTTGGCAGCTGTGTGAAACAACCCCACTGGAATCAAGGTGAAAAATTCCTGGAAGTTCTGACAGCGATGTTAGGTCAATACTGCCTCATACACAGAGGCATGCTGTCGTTTGAGTCCAGACATCAATCCTGAACATACCTGGGAAATCCAGCCAGTTTTGCAATGCACTTTTGCAGTTCTTTAGACATGCTGTAGCTTAGATAGCAGAGTCTGATGCACAAGGGTCTTTAAGTGGATTGTTTTGTGCTATGGTCAGATGGCTGGACTAGTTGGTTCTTTTGGTTCCCTTTCCTCTCAATTTGCATCTATGAAGAAAAGCTTTGATTTGCAATCACACCTGGCACCTTACAGTTCCTACAATTTACGTGCACAAGAGAATTCACACAAAAAGCAGTTCAGAATGTTTATTTTGGGAATGACGCCAACTGATAAGAGCATGGACGAATTGCATTGAACAGAACACGTTATTTATAGAAGACCTTTGCCCTTTGATATACATCAAGATTGGTGTCAACAAGCTATGCACGAAGAATGATTAAAGTTGGGACAGACTATAGTGTTGTAAGCAACAAAAGGAAAAATGGAATATGGTGATTTTCTTTTAAAGGGGCTTCTAGTTTTCATATTATACAATATTTGATTTGTGCTAGCTGATAATATACAAAATGATTCCACAAAGAACTAACTTTGACAAGTGCGTAAGAAAATACACATGTACAGAAACAGTGTCTCTTTGTTAGGCTAGGTTTAACTTGCGTTGTTTGTTTCTGTTAATACAAACACATGATTTCTTTTAGAGAGCCAGCTTGATTCCAAAATGTAAACATGAGCCAGCATTTTCAGCAAGTTGAACTTCATGTCAAAAGCATCAGCTGTAGAAGGCTGGTGATGGAAGATACAATATTATTACAATTACGATTCAAGAGAGCACATACCCACATTTTATACTGCTGGAAACAATACTCTATTGCTATGGGATCAAGGAAGTTACAAATTAAATGAGCTGTGGTTTGCTATTACATTACAAGTATATTTCATATAAAAATAGGCATCACATTTGCAGGTAGTCTAGATAGCCTCCATTTCAATTGAAGCCAGTTTTTCAGTCAGCTGCTGCTGACAATAATGTGCAGAACGTCAAAGCTTTTTCTTATAGCTCACCAATTCACTAAACAATTCTAAGTTCAGGCTATTATAAATAGAGATTGGAACTATTTTAAGTGAGGGACAAAATTCAAAAGCCTGCAGAAATGTGTCCAGACTATGATCCAACGGTGATGTGTGCATGATGCTCCAAGTATGCAGAGACTTATTTTTCTCTGTGAGAAGCTCTTTTATAGGAAAGCACAAGAAACCTCTGCATGCAGTGTTCCAATCTATTACTGACCTAGCCTTTCTGATCACAACAGTGTACACTATGTATATCTTGGAGTTGCTCCCCAGCCTCCAACATACAAGTAAATCTATCATGATCTAACATTCGGGTGGAAATGCAATTTTTTACTTAATAGGAATTTGCTGTGTTACCTTCCTTGGAAAGGCATGCGGTAGCATTTGGTTTTTAGAGTGATAGAGGCCTATCTAAGCAAGTATTTCAGGTGGGCACTATACCCAGTGCTTTTTTTGTAAAAAAAAAAAAAAAAA
>NW_025335761.1:48170211-48187440 GCF_004798865.1 Varanus komodoensis
TATGAAAAAAAAAAAAAAAAAAGCCCTGACTATACCAGCGAAGCTTGAGGAGAATCAAAACTGTGAGAGACTGTCAATATGATGTGAACTCATTTTGGAAAACAACCCTTATGTAGAGATTTAATAGGACACAATCTATGTAGAGGACACAATATTTTACTTTCACTTAATACATTGCATCTTGTAAGTTATGAATAGTACAGCTTTCCTAAGGTTCTCAAAAGTTCCATTGAAATCTTGATGCTTAAGCCAAGACCTGTTGATGGACAACATACTTTGGTCAGTTTCTCCCTGAAGGATGTATACAGGTATCTGGCCTGAATCAGGAAACTGGCCATGAAATAAGTTTCTGTTGGTTATGCCAAGCAAGCTGCACTAGGATCCATCTTTTTCCTCTGCATACAGTCCCATGGTTGAGCCCTGTATGCAAACCCAGGTCCTATTGGCCATTAGCCAATAGGCTATATCTAACCTACATGTGCTCATTATTGCATGCTGATCTATTTGTATACTGTCTTCCTTCTGGTCTGGTACATGTTGGGCCAGTCCAGTTGGCTAAGTGCCCCAGAGGCAGAATTTCCCAAGTTGAGAGTATAGAAACTGGTTTTTAAGCATGATACTTGTGCATTTGGTTGAGCTTCATACAGTCTAGTAATCCAGCACAACGCATGAATGACTTGCCAGCTTAAGTGGCAGTGTGTATGGTACACATAGGGATAGAAAATGTGCCTGCTGGATGCTACAGCAGCCAATTGCAGCTTAATTTATCCATGGGGGCCGTTGCATTGTGCCAGGAGGTTGTGGGTGACTTTCGCATTATGTGAACCCAGGCAGCAGGAGATCTTTGAGGGCCTGTCAAGCTTCAATTAACTCTAATATAAATTGGTCTGGCATCCATCTTAATTAGAACTTCTATTATTCAATCTGTAAATACTGCCAACAGTGACACATCAAATGGTATACATGTCTCTTATCAACAAAATGTATTACCTTTAAGATACCTTTTTTAAAAATGAAGCAGTCATTATTGTAGTGTAAATATAGTAATTACTGCTGTGAACTGGAGAATGACTATCTTACATAAAAGCTTTTGACAAGGTACCTGGAATATACTACTTAGCATTCTGTATGTTCCCAAGGGCAGGCAAAACAAGGTGAATAAGGGCTGGGAATGCTACACAAGTGTGGATATAGACCATAGGCTCATGTTGGATATGGTTACCTAAAACAAAATGATGGGCAAAGAATGTGCATATTGCACAAGTGGCCAGAAACATGAACATATGGTAGTATCAGAAACAAAAGTACTGATCTAATATGCAATTTCTTGTATGTTTTACAAATACACAGCTGACATTGCATTGCAGTTCAGGCAACATAGTTACCCACAGTTGTTCTGTGCCCTACAAGCACCTGGCCTACCAGCCATACAAAATAGTCTCTTCCTCTTTCTACACACGGAGACAAGGAAGCTGGGTGCCTCTGCCCAGAGGACTTTATTCAAAGTACATGCTGCCTATCGAAGTAGCTTATAACGACAGCAACTGATTTACTTGCTGGATACCTAAATTAACAAATGATTAATGAGACTATGTTGTTATGAAGAAACTGCTAAAGAAGATTCACTGCAGTTTCAATGATACAGCAGCCTTTGGGGGAGGAGCAGGGCGACAGGAATCTACATCAGTCTTTCTCCGTTCTCCTGTCTATTATTTCTGAGCTATGGGCTCGGATTCAAATGAAGAAGTACACACATTAGGACTTAAAACATTAAGATCAAGTGAAATGGCAGCTTGGCAAATGAGTTTTAAAATCTTCGGATATCTGAAAGAGTTTAAAATGGATTAACAAGATGGGACTTGCTTTGCATAGCACTTAAACTGAATAATGAACTCACATTCCCCCCCCCCACAAAAAAATACAACAGCCATTTCCAGGGGTGGAGGTGCACAGAAATGTGTGAAAAACTTATTATTCAATAGACATTTTTGCTACACAGTGACATAAATAACTGAAAGAACTGCATTTAATGTTTATTGTCATCAATGACCCTGTAGTGTTTTGTCTCTTTAAATAATCTGCATAAGCTTTTAAATCATATTTGGATAAAATGCACATTACATTTTATTAACAACTATTTTAAAAAAGCAATGTACAGGCTAACTTCTTTAAAGTGCAACACAACAGAACATGTCTGCAACATTCAGATTGCTCAACTCTCCACAAAAGGAGGAATTCAACATGTAGGCAAAACAATTAATTTCCACAATTGTATGAAAACATCCTTTTTAATCAGGTTTTGAAACAGATTGTCCTTGTTATTAAGTGTCACATGAGAGGCAAATGCCCATGACTAGCAAAATAGTTGAGTTCCTGGTTACTTTTTAATATCCTGCAGTATTTATGTCTTGTGTCAGACATCTACCCTGTTTCAGAAGGGCACTGATGTAGCCCTTTGCTAAGAAACAATCTCTGACCATGCTTGAGGAATACCTTTAAACACACATGTACACTCATAAGTAGGGCAAGTGCAGTTGCTTTAAAACAAAAGCAAAAATACCCAACAGAAATCAAGATACCAAGGGAAATATGATAGCTAGTTTAAACCCAGCATGTCCTGGATTTGGCAGAAAAGGTGCCACTCCATTTGGCAATGACCAGCAAGTCTTTGTAGCATGCACTATGCCAACGACTCAAGTACCAAACTTGCTTTCTACTTGAACATTTCAGGTTTTGACATCAAATTGCTTTGCAATCTTCTGTGTTCCTGAGATGAGCATATTAAAAGGATATGTTCCATCTAAAGCTGCCATGAGGATAAGCGTTTCATGCTTCAGATTCCCATCAAACTTGTTTAAGCTATTAGTCTTCTCCACGGCGCCATTTCTGAGACTCTTCCTGTCGCACGTCAGGCCTGATCTGGTTCCTCATACCACCTAAAACATTTGCTGTTGCCTCTGTCGCAACTATGAGAGGCTTCACCACAGTTGGTGGGATCTGTCGGAGAACTCCTCCTACTGCTCCAGTTACCCCTCTGTTCTCGTGCTCACGAGCAGCAGTTTCATAGATGGTATGTGCCGTATCTGCAATTCCCTTCAGAGAGTCACAAAAATAGAACATCAGGTAAGCTGAGCTGCAGTGTCTCCCCTACTGAAACTTCATTGTAGACTGTTTCAGGTCATCAAGTTTTCTAGGCTCTAGTATTGCTTGCAGTCATTCCCCCCCCCACCCCCGCCCCACACACACACACACACACACCTCTATTACATCCCCAGTGCTCCCATTATCAACTGCGACAAAGGTGGACTGCCACTGCTTTCCCACAGAGCAGCAACACAGTGAATTATCATCACAATGGCCAATTATCCCAATGGCCTTGTGAGTCCTATAAGCTCAGCAAGATGCTTTCATCAAAGGAGGTGAATGTTACCCAGTGGTGAAATGCAGCATGTGGTCTACTGGGACACCTGCAAAGGCACAACATGCCAAAACACTTATTTTGATGGATGTCTACGCATTGCAACAGAGCTTGTGAAGGAGCAAGATGCAGCCGTTCTAGCCATCAGTGATCAGGAGTTTTCCTCCACAAGCCTGTTCACTTTTGAAAGACAGTTACTGTGTAACAGGTATGTAACTTCCACTGCTTTGCAGAAAATTGTCCAAGACAATAAACATAGAGAAAATGACACGTCCATAATGGAGAGATGAATGAATAGAGTCTCATTTATTAATGGTTCATGGTTCTAACATATAACTGATCATTCTTGATTACTCTGTAAGTTTTGTTTGATGGTTAATTCTCAATGTTAATTGTCTTAATGACAGTGTTCAGTTTTGATTATGTGTGTATTATTGGATTTTCTGGCCAATTTTCAGACTTCCGTTTTCAATTTATTTGGTTTAATTTTATTTTCCTTTGAAGAAATATGATTAAACCACGAGCCATAGAAGAGAACAGAGGGAACGCAAACGGCCATAACTGACATTACAGCAAGGTTGCTTCTCTGGGAAAGTTTTCTTTAGCTGCTGAAAAGTTCAGGAAGAAACAGGCAAGGAATATGTTCAATTCCACCTTTTAAGACATGCATTGCAATGAAGTCTGCCTTCTTGGGGGAAATGGGATGAGTGTCAGTTTCCCAGTCTTTGGAATTTTCCAATGCTAGCTCTGCCCAATAGCAAATCTTGTGTATCTGACTTCACAGAGATCACAAAACACTGTGACATTACTATGCAGACAGATGAATAGTTCTTTGATTAATAGTTACTGCCTATGTGAAGACTATTTATTTGAACCTGTAGTTCTACCAAAACTGGCACTCAAAGTGGCTTACAATCACTACAAACAATTGAAAAAGTAGAAAAGCAAATTTGTTAAACACAAACACAATAGAGTAACAGTAAAAGCAGTCTCCAGCCCAACTGCCTGGTTATTTAACTGCACTATTAGTATGTAAAGTGGTCTTCGCCTGTTAACAGAAGTTTAGAAGAACCCAGCCTCCCTTGACGTGGAGTTTCACAGGCAGGGAACCATGACCAGGAAGGCCCTGTTTGTGTTGCCACCAAACATGCTTCTGAGGGCAACAGTCTTAAATGCAACATTCAGGACCAGCTGAAGTTTGAAACAGTTTTCACTCTTTCACTGTGGGCAACAATCTGCTGGGTACAGTGCAGGGCTGCACAGGGCTCCCAAAAAGAAAAAGCCCTGAACCTATGGCAAACCATTCCAGAAAACTACAGAGAGCTACTTATGATGGAAAAGTGAATTTAATCCCTTGGGCTCTCCGGAGCTTCTACAGAGAGCCCAAAGTTTCAGCTGCAGCTCACAAACACAAATCAATTTGGATGGAAATTGTTCTTGAAATTTCAGAGGGCTCTGTGTACCACAGCAGGGGTTGGATGCTGCCCATCCCTGCCTTACACAAATCGTGTAGGCAAATAATGAGTGTGGATCCCCAAGACAAAATGTCAGAAAAGTTAACGTGCACACTGACACAGCACACACACCAAGCATGGTTACTAAATTACTTACAATATATTTCTTAAAGGATTTTCAAGAGTAGCAAACGTGTGTCTTAAATAGATCAGGTTAAGAAGCACACTAAGGAGAATATCCAGAGAGCTAACTGAGGGTCATCCAAAGGCCTGGGTATGCCCAGAGGGGCTTTTGACTTTTTTACCAGCAGACACCCCTGACATAGCACAAGCAGCTTCTGGCACTTGATCAGATTCAAAGCATGTTTCATGCAGCAAAGGCAACTGCTATTCAAAAAACCAAGTCTCTCAGATGCACAGAACTAGTTCATGATTCTTGGACTTTCACTGCAGTCTCCAGGGGAAGAATCCAACAGTGCTCATGTGCTAGCCTTGCTGATGTTGCTGAAGTAATGCCACTGGTCCTTGCTAGAGCAATGGCATTTTCAGGAAGCTCATTGTACTGGCAAACACTAATGATGCTACTGGAGTGTTGGTTAAGCTAATGCAACGTCAGCAGTGCTGGTGTGCAGACTTCACTGAATCCTCCCCAATGCTTTCTTACAGCTTAGTCACTTGAAGAACACAGGGCATGGTATGAATCCCTAACAGCTAAGGGCACCTATTAGAGTAAAACTGGTATTCTGGGTGGAATGGTTCTGGAATGAGGAAAGAAATTGTTATTCTTTGACTGAGCAAATATATGATCATTAATCTGACACTTCAGATACTATTTTGCATCTTGGGGCACAATGAATATTTGTGATACAAAGAGCACATGACAACCACATTTTCCTTACCTCCTTTACAACACTGTATGCTTTGGCCACGCCTTCACGAAGGTCTACAGGCTGATGAGCTAAGCGGTAGCGAGAAAGCCGCTTGATCTTTTTCGTCTCAATTAAACTAGGCCCAGGGGAAACCATGTCATAAGCAGTTTCTGCAGCTGCCTAGGTTTCAGTTCCAATAAAAGCAACAATATATTCTTAACATGGCATTCGGTAATCCAGTAAAAACCAATATATTACCACAATCAATTGTGATAATATAACAATCAGTTATGATAGTATCACAAACATTATGGTAATCTTTCTAGCTTTTTAAAGATGAGAATTCACTGTAATTAGCCCATTGGACCAACTATATCAAAAGACAAGTTCTTAATATACTTTACAATTGACTTCCATGGCATGATACCTTAACAGATGATCTGAATGACAGTCCTTAGCATTTCTGAGCACTGGTCATGCTGGCTAGAACCTATGGAAGTTGAAGCCCCCAAAAATTGAGAGGGTGCCAGGTTGAGGAGGCTGCTCAGGAAGAGGGTTCGGTCTTAATTACTAAAGTTACCAGTGACAGGAAGCACATCACAATAAAGTATCAAATTACATCCCTTTCTTCCAAAGAAGTGGATAGTAACCATTAGCTTCTGGTAGGGATAGAACCCTAACCCCTCAGGATATTGTGATGCAGGTAATACCAGTCTTCTACTGCTGATGTGAGGTTGCAATGCACTTCCCCCGAGGACCCCTACAGTATATAATCCCTCTTCTCACATACACTGCCTGTCAGTTGAATAACGATGAATACTATTCCAACTGCCACATTCAATTTTCAGCATTGCTTTCTAATTCACCAGAACATCATTTCAAGCACAAGAAGTTACAAAACGTGACAGGCCATACTTCCTTTCTCCTAATTAAGGAGGACGCTAAGGGTATCCACATTTTCTATGCAAGTGAAGGCTTCTGCTTACTTTCAAATTATTTCCAAATATTATGTGCGCTTTAAAAAACCTCCATTGTCTATCCCAAAAATTAAACAAAAAATATACCTGTATGGTCTGAACCATTCTATTTGTCAGCTCTAATGCTGCCATTGCAGTAGAAGTACCAAAAGAAGCTGCTCCTCTCTGAAAGCCTCTTACAATGCGGCCATCTTTTCGATATTGTTCTATTGGTAACCACACCAAGTCTTTAAGGCCCTGCACTGTAATTACAAACAGAATGTGATGGTTAACCACTACTTTGGCTAAGTTTTTCTTCTTGAAACTTCACTTATATAAAAATTTCAGAATAAATTTATTAAAATTACAAATATTGAATGGACTTACCCAATTGAACTAAAGAATGCATTGGCCCAACTCCTCCCAGAATACCGGGTAGCTGGTTTTTCTTGATGTCATTAAGCCATTCTGAGATGGCATAAGAGAACAGCTTATCCACACCTAGCAGCCTGTAATAAATAGCTTAATTAGTATATATAAAGCAAAGCTGAGTTATCAGAAAATGAAGACAGGAAGGTATGAAAAACAGACAGTTTCACTTACTACTCAGAAAGCCAGACAACTGTTTTGCATTTTATGCACAATTGAATTTAATGATTCCAGTATCAGAAGAAACTGTTCTTTTTTATTTTGCCAAAAACCGATTAGAACTCCCACTATTAATAGACAACTGAAGTAAACTTACCCATGTCGATAGCAAAGCCTTTTCAGTTTCAATTCTGAGCAGTTTAACTGAGCAAGACCAATCAGAATCCCAGCTAATGTACCCTAAAAATAGAAAAGGTGAAATCTGTAACTTAACTGTAACAATCTCTTCTTGTTTGTAATGCCTACATTGCATTTATTATCAAACAAAAATGCTTTGTATTGCCACAAAATAATTCTGACACTGATGACATATTGGATTTCTGACTGCTTCATACATGTCTGTCAGAGGAAGAAAGCTGCAACACAGCTTGGATAGCTATTGGGGAGTCTCTTTTAACTAGGTGAATAGAAAGGAAAGCATGCTACACGCTCAGGAAAGTCTTAGTATAGAGCTTTGACTGACAGGGCAGGTCAAACCTCATCTATTCTTGCAGACAGTCACCCATTTTGCCATCTATGCTGCCACATCCTTCAGTAGAGGCCCACTTAGTACTTCACATTCTCCGAATGACAAAAATTATCTTTCTGGTGCAACTTTAACAAGACCTTTTGCTGTCTTTGGAAAAAAACCGAGTGTTGGAATGCTTTCAAAGAGCAACTGCCTACACTAGCTAGCTGTTGATGGTGAGGGAGACACAGGAAATGGACTCACAATCGGCCACCTCCACTAACTTCCGTAGTCACAAACCGAAACACTATGAGCAGCATGGGAATGACTGGCTCATTGCTTCACCTGCTAGTCATCTGTGGTGAGCATTTTCAAGTGATGAAACAGGAAAATTTTCTAGGACTTGGCGACTTGTTCTTTTTAACCACAAATAACTAAAAGCAGTGAAGTGTGGGAAAATAGGCTGATGATAATCTTTGCATACTGTTAGCTTTTGTTAACTGTGGGTGCTTTCTGACAAATGCCCTGGGCATTCAAGGAATTTTATGGACAGGTCCAGACAACATCTTCCTTTTGTAGCCTTCCCACTTCTTTCACCACTTCATCCTTCCTTTTTTCTTGCCAGAAAAAGGAAAAACAATCAAAATAATGAGCTACGGCTTTTTTGATAGTTGACAGTAGCAGCCCTCTGTCTGAAAGCATCCTTATTTACTTACAAGGCCAATTTACTTATAATTTGGCTTTATTTCAAAAATAGAGAAGCAATGTTTTATATTTCCAACTTTGGACTGAACTTATCAATGCAAAACCATATGATTACTGGAAAGAACCAACACCAAAATACTCACTTTATCTAAGCAGATAACAAGGTTTAACAAACCTGATCCATTGAAACATGTTTGCCATGGTAATCAAGGCGTATAGGAACTTCTGATGTAAATCGAAATTCTCTAAAAGGGAAAGAAAAGTAGTAAGGTGAAAAAGCAAAACCACAAAACAGTAGGTAAAATCCCAACCATTTATTCTTAGTTGGAGTAACAGAAGTTTAAAAAGGACATTCCTGAACACTTGCAGGGTTACTGTAGCAATAACTTCCAGATAATTACTAAGTGGTCATGCATAGCAGTTGCCAGGCTTCGTGTCATAAAATCCAGTCTTAAGCCATTAGTCTTTCTGATACTTAAAAGATTCAACTAAGACAAAGGCAGTATCTGAGCTCCAAAAGACAAAAGCACTGATTGGAACCCAGAAAAGGATGGTATTTGAGGGCAGCTTTTTGCTTTGCAGCATGGTAGCGCCCCCCCCCCCAAGTTTTATCAATGTTAAAAATCGTAATAAACAAGATTTTTTTCTGTTGGGCGAGACAGATTCTAGTGGGTACATTTCCTTTGGATGCCCACAGCCTCCATGCTGGAGTCTCCATGTCAAGCTGGATGCAACTGTCCTTTTCCTCATGCTGAGCAGGAAAATGCCTCCCTTTCAGCTGACTTGCATGAATCAGGCAGAAGGACATGAGCACATGCTGGAGCAAATAATGTGTGAGTGGGGAGGGCATGGCTGCTTTCAGCTGTAGTCACAGTTGGCATACAGTTCTCAGGACATATACTGAAAGCCATTCCAAAAATGTTTCCTTACTGCAGACCATGCACTACAGGTCTTTAGCCAATTTCTGGCTTCCAATTTCTTTCTGAGCCATCCTGGTTTTGAGCTATAAAGCCCTACCTAGCTTAGTGTCAGGAAAGCCACTTCTTTCTGTACAAGCCTGCCCATAATTTACAATCTTTACTAGTGCCCCTGCTGCAAGTTCCATCAATAAGACTAGCGTGGTGGGTACATGAGACAAGGACTTTTCTGTAGCAGCATTCCAACTATGGAAACCCCCTTTCAGGAAGTCATGATAGCACCACCTTTACCAAGTTTCAACTGGCAGTAAGAATTGTACTGTTCTGATAGCCTTTTGATGCCCTTTGACTTGTTTTAAGATGATTATATATTTGGTTCTCTGCATTTACACTGCTTACACTTTTTGTCTGCTTTTGGTCCTTTCTCCATCTCCCCTTCTAATTGCCCATACTTTGCAAGGAAGACCCAACCTGAATTCTGAGAATCAAAGATCTACACTTTTTCTTTAAAATGGCATCCCTAATTCAAAGGATTAGTTAAGCATTACTGCCGCTTTCTCCAAGAGGCTCTGTATATATGTATATAGGTATTACCACACATATAGGGGTCTGGACTAAGACAACTACATGGAAATCCACTAATTTATGGCTAAACTTATAATCTGCAGAAATCAGAATTCACAAAACAGTAGAATGAGTTCTCATTGATCTAAAGTGTCCCAAAATACCTGAAAAAGATTGGCTGATCACCGAACGATGACTCATCATGTGTGAAACTGTGGTCATCCCCATTGAGTACATCCACAGAATCCATGCTTCCGTTCTGGCTCAATTGTTTGTGTAATGAGAAAGAAATGACTGGGCTTGGCTCCTTGAAACCACTGTAGTGCCTGGGTAACGTACATGTTACTTCAGCACCAGGAGTCTTTTTAACTGTAAATAATGAATTCATGATGAAATTCAAGGCAGTCAACAGAATATGTGCATACAGCAGTTGTTAAAATCATTACCTGTGTATTAATTTATAATACATGTTGAGTATATATTCAGAAGGTACATCTGTCAGATGATTTACCTTCAGGATCTGGAGTCATCAGGATTTCTACTTCAGTAGACAGGCTAGTGAAAAAATCCTTCAAGAAAAACAGGGCATCCTATAATATAAAAGTAGCATGTATTAGTTTGATACAAAAATAACTGTTATATAATTCTTAACAACATTGCACATTCTGTTTCTTTGCAAATGTAACAATAAAGTACTGTGCTGGCTATAGCAGGGGTTCTTTTTCTTATCTTGCCGCTAGTACTTCATTTCAAAAATAGAACTTCTGAGGATAAACAATCTAAAGATTGTACAAAAAAGTGCACTGAGTATCAAAGTGCTGTATCAGCCATGGACAAGGGAGGGCACTTGAGAAGCCTACATTACTGCTTTGAGTTACATGGAAGAAAGGAAAGATGGGAGAGCATATATGAGAATGCATGCTCATCTGTATATCACATACATTAAAAAATCAATTCGCCATCATGCCACTCCCAAAAAATCTACAGCCAAGAAAATGGCACTCTCAATGCTAACTTATATGGGAGGTACAAAGTATCTCTGTGTAAAAAGAGATATTGTGCAAACATCGCTGGAGGACCCTCCCACCCCATATAATCTGCCTTTATTTCTCCAGTGAACAACACTAGCAAGACTGACATCTCTACATATGCTCTGGTTTTTATTTTAAAAAGCATAATTACTTTTCAGTTTTAAAAGGTCTAGCTGATTTGTTACATACTCAGGTAGGTTCTTCATATAATAATGGCAAATGTATTAATGTAATTGCAAACTTAATCCAATCTAAGCTTTCATAGAGAAAGTACAAAAATGTTTATTTTGCTGTAGAAATATAGAAAGGCAATAATATAATTATTTTTTCTCCAGTAGGTGTTAACCAATTACAGAAATCTGTATTTGTTTTTTCCATATACACTTGCGAAACCAACCTGGTCAATATTGAGGCGAAGCGGCATTAATGATACTCGTAAACAACACTCCTGTGGTGACAGGCCTGACTCTGGACGGACATGTAGTGCTTTGACTGTCAACTGAAGGACACAAAATCAAATGGGAAAGAAAAACTCACTAAGGATGATAGTAGATAAGCTAACTGTTCCTTTTGTATATACCACCTAGGAAATGCTCACAATTGACATTTTTCAAAGCCCCAACAACATGAAGGACATCATGGTCTGATCCTAAAGAGTTACCCTAACTATGAAGCAACTTTAAAGTAGGGCAGCTTCAGGTGTGAGGGACTGTTTGGTTTATGTATTCCTATCCCTCTAACAGCAGAATAATCAAACAATTAACAATGGTTAAAAAGTAACAGCTAATTTAATTAACAATTAAAATACATTATCTGGTTTCCTCTTGGACATTCTTTTTGTGTATATCTTTCTAGGCAGCAGAAATCCAAGGTTTAAACAAAACATGAAGCAAAAGGTGACCTGATTATCTGTGAGTTCTATTTTTAATTGCTTTTCAACTCCCAGTGGAAGAATGGAGACAACTGTGATGGAATACATACTTCGTCACTGCACTTGAGTCACATGTAGAGGAATTTCACCTACCCGCACTCCCCTGTTTACAATTTTCATCAAAGAGTTTTACAGCCATACCATATTAGAATGTGCCTTCCTTGGCATCTCTTTACTACAATATAGGTAGAGAAATTTGTTCATTTGTGATGTAGCCAAGCGATCTCTGATCTCAAGATCTTGAACCATGAACACCTGCCGAGACACTGGTAACTCCAATGGGTTGACCTCATACTCTGGTTCTCCTGATGGGTATACCTCATGTTGGAATTTCACCTTAAAAAAGTAGGAATGGGGAAAAGGCAAGTGTTTCTTATTGTACCTTTTACAATGTTACACACAGCAAACCTAGCACACATGCACACACTTTATATTAAGAAAATACAGGCTTGTTATCCACAAAGCAGATATATTGAAGATAATTGGAAAAACTATTGCCATCATTAATTAAAACTTACTGAGGAAATCATTGTATTATTGGAACACAATCTTAAAACACATACTAGATGTGAAATGGTTCAGATGTTAACACTGCAGGGGGGGGGGACTCTAAGTTCTCATGGCACCAAATGAACATTCAATGAACTGTAAATGTTTCACTTCCACTCTTACCTTACTTAACTGTATTTCCATCAAGAAATCTGGGTTCCTTCCTTTCCCCCCACAGGCTGTGTTACGTCCATGCCTTGTTGGTGTGTGAGAAGGAGAGCTCTGAGGACTACTGTGATAAGAGGAAGGATATTACTTTTCTGTTTAAAATGATCATTTGACTCACAACAGCAACCCACAATAATTTCATAATTAAATTTTCCTAGTAACCAAAGGAACTAACTGAACCTGCTACCACAGTTTTCCAGAATGTATTTTCCTTTTGCAAAAAGCTATAACACAATGGACAAAACATTCCATACTATTAGCAAAATATCTATTCTCTAAAAAATTCCTTTCAGAATAAACGTATGTACTACAAGTTTAGTACTACTAGCCTGCCTTTATTACTTTTCACTTTACTAACACCATGTTACAAGGAAATCCAAAATGAGACAAACAAAAACCCTATCAAGTTTACTATCTAACTTAAGCAACTTTCAGCATTAATTCAGATGTAGGTACTAGGAAAACTAACTGAGATTGTAACAATGTCCCAGAAGAAAAGGTACTGATTGTCAAATAAATTGATTTTTTAAAAAACACATTAGCTCATCCAACTCTTTATTCTGAAGTGTCAATCACAGCTCCTATACAAAAAGGTAATGAACTGGTACCTGAGGAACTTACATATAACTTTTAGCTGGAGATGTAGGTGGTATATTCCCAAAATCCTTTCCCCCATAAAGGTGCCAAATGAGTGATATTTCTTTGACAACATAGCGTACCAAAGGAACTGGAAAACGCAATGGTGCTTTGCTTGTATCTGCCTTTTTTACTGGCAGGCTGAAATGGTTCTCTTTGATCAGGATTGCATCATCAACCATTGTTTTCACTACTGGCTCTTCTTCCTTATCCTAAAAAGTTACAGGATATGAAGGGCACACACATTAATTGCATCCACCCACCACCCATTTATAAGTTTGATTTAAAGTGACAAAACTAGATTTTTACTTGATTTTTCCTACTGTTTGAAGGCACATTGAGATTTACTTTTTAAATACAAAATAGCATCAGCTTCCTTAGGCAACATCCTAATTTGTTAGATTCTGAGTTAGAACTGGGGAATGTAAAGCAGAAAATTCAGTTACAAGCTGACTAAGAGTACTTCTAGTGGAAGCTTTTATTGTGCATTTGTGCAACAGGTGATCAGCAAATAAATTAACCTATGTTTCTCAAAATGTACCTTTATCATTTTTATTTAAATTTCTTAAGATCAGACATTTCTTACAGGGACAACAGCTTTTGGTGCGAAGAGAATACAGAAGTCGTCATTTTCAGCAGGTATGTCTCCTATAGCTTCATTAATCATATTTGGTGTGAACGATGCATAAGTGGGGCTTGGCTCTTGAGACAGGTTCCCACTTTCATCAGGAAACAGGAAAAGGTCTGAGCAAGATGGTGCTGGTGTCTGAGTCTTTTCATCCAAAATTCCTGGTAAAAGAGAAACAAGAAATTTGCCTAGAAGTATTTTCATGCTGCCCACAAAAGATCGGTTGCATTTGGACATAATGCTAAACCATGGTCCTCTGGCAAGCTGCACGGAGATCAGAAGTTCAGTTTTAGTTTAACCATGCTTTCACATCTCATTTAAACTGTGGTTAATCTTTACTACACTTAGCTGAAACAGGCAAGTTTCATAAACTGTGGTTTACAGTTGGCTTGTCTCAAGAACATGGAGTTGCTTGCCCTCGTTTAAAAACTGCACATGCAGTTGCACTAGAGTCTGGAGAGAAACTAGGCTAATTCTTATAATGCTGAACTATGCTTTAGGCTCCTGCCTGAACAAAGCCCATAATAAAATGTTTTTATTAATTGTACCCAAGGATACATTTTGCCTTATAAGGAGAAATAGTCAAATGTCAACCCACAGCATCAGGAAGCACAGGACTATTTAAAGTAAAATTCTGTTTCAACTGTTGTCCTAACCAACCAAAGATACCTTTTCACACATCTCATTAATGTTTAATATACATTAGCTTGTATGTATATGTGTGTGTATGTTTCTGGGGAAAATAGCACGACACCCTGCCCCAATATAAAATACTGAAAAGGGTCTCTTAATGATTACCTTCTCCTATATGAACCTAACAGTTAAGTTGTTTGGGACTAGGCTCTCCAACACAATCCACCAACTTCTTGAATTGCATTAGTGAGCTGAAGGACAGGGCTTTTTCAGTTGCCATGCCTAACCTTTGGTACTCACTTCCTAGGGAAGACCATCTCATTCCCTCACTGGTAGCATCTTAACAAAATGTAAAAACTTGATTGTTCTGTCAAGCATTTGATTTGCTAACTGTTTACATTTGTAATCTCCTGAACATTATTTGAATTTTTATTTGCCTGCTCTTTTATTTGACTTGGTTGACATTTTAATTTTTAATGTATTTTTTCTTAGCTACCTTCAGCATTTCCAAGGAAAGGATATAACAGTTGAAAGTAAAAACAACATATAAACTTTTACCTATGGAAACCATTAATAGTTTTTTCCAGTATTATAATACAATCAAATTAGACATATAAAATATAAGCATAAGGGATTGTATTTAACGGTTCGATGTGAATTCATGTGGTACTGTATGTTAAACAATATCCATTTAAATGGCATCCATTTGAAACTAAAAGAAATCTATAAAGTTTGGTAGAGATGGTAAAGTTCTACCATTGACTTGTTGTTTAGTGGGGGAAGTAAGCTGCTGGGTTTCAATCTCTTCCATTGCATCGCTCATTAAATCCCGTAAAATCTGTTGGTCAGCTTCAGCAAGGATTGGCCCTTGAGAAGATTGCCGGCTAGAAACATCTGCCTAAAAAACAAAGATTGCACCAACTCAAACTTACATAAAAGAAACTCAGAACTGTTCTTGATAAATATATGTGGTAGTGATACACATCAAGGCTTAGTTATAAAGGTTTTTGGAGTATCCAAACATTCCCCACATACTAACAGGTCCCTCTACTTGTACAAGAGGAACAGTTCCAGGACAGCCAGAAACAAGTGGAAATGCCCATTTCTGAAATGGGGCAGATTAGTGAAACTTGCAGAAGCAAGCTCCAGTGAACTATACTAAGCTGTAAACAAGCAACAGGGTTGTTCTTTGAACTGTTGCTTTAAGTTGTGTGAACTGAGAGTCTCACTTGTACATCAGATTAGGTGGAAAGCACAGCAGTGTTGCTGGACACAACCCATTCCTTCCAAATTTGATGTAGGGAAAGTAGGCACTAAGCCTTGCTCAGGATGTCCTGTTGATTTAATATACAGGAATGGAAGTATATAACCCTTACTGGGTAAGGTCAGCCAATCCTCCCAATTATTATTATTACTACATAGCTATACCACCCAACAGTTAATATTTTCCAGTTAGTTCATGAAACAACACTTAAAATCATAAATTACACACACAATAATAGTATCTAATAGTGATTTAAGTGTCACATGTTGAGTGAAGCATTTACTTGTAGCGCACAAACATTATTCATTATTATCCAATCAAGCAAGCATTTTTTAAAGAATAAGAGAAAGCAGTAGAAAAACAGGCTAAAATGAAATACAAAGGCAACTTAAACTACAAAATATCAGTGCCTCCCCCTAATCACATGTTCCTAAGCAAGTAAAAACCATGAAATAGGCTTTCCAAAAGTTCTGAGTAACAGTTTGCATTACTGTGAACAAAGTCAAAATGTTAAAAGGTGATGGCTGGGAAAGAGACATCTCCATACCTTTGCATTTTGTTTGGTCATTCCTGAGGTAGCATCTGTCTTAGCAGGTGGATTCAAATCACCGTAACTTGCAATATACTGGATAAGATTCATTAATGCAGCACAAGAATCAGAGCATGTTCGGATGTGGATTACGTCACTGGAACAATGTAGTTCAAAGCGTGGTTTACTCTAAGCAATAGAAGATAAATCAAGACCATGTTTGACACCAATATAAGGTTCATTCAGAACTGATTCAAGAAAAATGCATGGTGATGGAATTAAACACATGCATTTAGGAAATGACCAAGCCTGTTTGATTGCCCAAGTCAATGCATGTCCAACTGAAATGACGTTTTACTCATTCATTTCTTTGAATGTTTTAAACATGTATTAGTCTGGAAATGAATTCTATTATTTTCAAATGAACTTATGCTCAAGTACACTCAGCATCAGACCTTAACTCTTATCATGACTTTAAAAAAAGTAAAAGAACAACAATATAAAAATTAGCTTCTATTATTTTAATTTAAATCCTTACTCTCTCTCCATCAGATCCAGGTTTCGCTGTTCTTATGGTCAGTTCCAACAGTCCCATGTCCATGACTCGTACATAATCTTAAGAAAACAAGATAAATGCCAAGTAAACTGCTTAGATCCAACTTATAATTTAAACAGAAGCTACTGATTTAACATATATCCTCTTAAGCTACAGTTCAGTTTCTTCACTAATTTATCCTATTTTATTCTGCCTTAAAAATGCTTTCTCAGCTTTAAGATAATTTCTCTCCCACATTGCATCCTATGCACATGTCAACTGCCCCATGATGTTATGACTGTTTTAGAACTGAGATTCTAGCCTGAATCAAACTTTACAATCTACA
>NW_025335761.1:48187540-48207350 GCF_004798865.1 Varanus komodoensis
TAAAAAAAAAAAAAAAAAAAAAAAAAAGCCTAATAGCTGTTTTGAACCATTCTGGCTGGGATTTAGAGGACAATTCTGACTTTTATTCCCATGGTCAACTTTACAACTGTTTATTGATAAATCTTGCATGTTTAAAATACTGGAAGCAGGATAGCTAAGGTACTACTGAACAAAAAACTTGCATGTATGAAATGGAGAATTGCAAACATGGTTTCACTATCATGTCACATGAGACAATTAAGTCCAATTTCACCACAACTTGCTAAGTGCATTTGCTTATTGCAATTTTTTAAAAAAATACTCTTATTACTGTTCATACTTTGAATTCTAATGGCTTCTTACAGAAACTGAAATGTACTTACCTCTTTGCAAGTTCACTGTAACAATATTACATTTATCTGACAAGTGCAAAGCAGCCTCATCCAAGATTACCCTGTAGCAGAAAAAATAATTGCAAATTGTATATTTAGTATACAAGCAACTGGTATTAGTTGATCACATTGAAGACTATGAATATAATTCTCTTCGGTTTACTGTTTCTGAAAAATCTGTCCATGATGGTGGTTTGAAGGCTGGTGACTTATATGGTGTAGACTATAAGTAGGATTTGAGGAGTTTACCTCTCCACTATGAAGATATAATTAATGAGCACTCCTAAGTAGCAGTAGTCTGCTTTAAAAATAAAAAACCCATGCAATTACCAGGGTAAGTTTTATTAGAGTCTGAGCTGCTTTCAATCTATGTGTGAGTTTCTTTCATCTTTATCCACAATTATCCTCTCAAAAAAGCAAAAAAGATAAGAAAAAGATTTAGGCTATCATATTAATTCAGTTTTCTAGCCCAGCCTTTTCTTGGAGGCTATCGCAGAGAAGTGAAAAACATGAAAGTAAAAACGATTTGAACATCTCTTGCTTTTTTCCTGTGTCAACCTATCCCCTTACTTTTTACAAATGGGAAGTAAAAAAAACAAAACAAAACAAAACCTACACACATACACAGTTGGAAGTTTATTGGAGTAAACAGCTAGAAAGAGCAGTCTCTTTATGCATACATGCTTAGAATTGAGTTTGTATTACAGAGATCCATGAACCACAAATATAAGTTAAAATCAATTAAATCAGGTTAAACAAGTGATTACATCCCAAGGGCCTTACTTTACAGACACAGACTAAACTGAAAAATTGTTAAAAACTAAAAATGTACACCCATACCTAGTTTGACAATGTTTTCATAAAAGCTGAAGGAAATAAAGATTGAGGGTTTTGAACTCTTATAAATTTACCTGAGAGTAGAAGATGATTTATCTAGTGCCACACTGCTTGAGATGCTAAATGTTTCAACAGTAAGAAGTGATCTAGTTGGCAAAAATAGAGGCCTAAAAAAGATATAAAATATTATTCCCAACACACTTGGTAAAAAAGACTCTTGAATCACCATAAATAAGTTTGCCAAGATGAAACTTAAAGCAACTGGTCTGATACACACCTTTTGGTACCAGGTGTAGGTCTTTTTTATTTTTTCTGGTATTTTAACTGTTAGAATAATTTTAACGGTTTTCATATTTTATACTTGGTTGTAAATTGCTGTTCTTCCTTTTATGCTGATCTATGGTTCTGTGGAGTTTTACTTATTAGATTTTATTCTATTTTTACATGTGTATTTTTGTTGTATATTGTTATTTTACTGCATACTTTTAAACCACGAACCACCCATGAAGCCTTATGGGAAGGGATAAAAGTCTAATAAATAAATAATAAATACAACAGGTGCCATAAGAGGCTGATATAAATAATACATTCATTTAACTTACCTGTAATTCAGAGCACAACTCCAGAGATGAACGTGAAATGTTGTAATAGAAGCTGGAGGATTATATCCCAACACAGGCTCATCAGAAATGTTCAAAAAATACAAAATCTACAATTACAAAAATGTAAAATTGGGCCCCCTGTATTCTTGTCAAGCAAGATCAGATTTGACGTAATTCATGCACTTCCGAAAGTTTAACAGTAGTCAGAAAAATGGCAAGACAAGTCTTATCTTAGAAGCAGAAATACTTTATGGCAGAGGGAGCATCCAAGAGAATGTTTATGCCCTTGTAACAGTTTCTCTGCTCCACTTCTGGAATGGAGATTTAGTGCCTCTGGGGGCAACTAGAAACAAGTGAAGATGCTACTTTCTTGAATGGGGCAGATCCATGTACGTATAAAGGAGTTGCATCAACCCAATTTAGCAGTGAGCATTTCCACTCATTTCATGGCTTCCTGTGAAAGGCATTAAATCTCTGTTGCACAAGTGTGGGTCTCATTTGCTCAACACAATCAGCAGGACCCTCCACTTGCACAAAGAAATCAGCAGAGGTGTAAGAATTCCAATGGATACTCCCCTAGGAGACCAATTAATCCTAATAAGATCATTCTACCTGCTGGGTACCGTAATGGGACAGACAGAAACAAATGAAAATGCATCACCACCACATGAGTAACAGTAGTCCATGGTACAGTAAGCAAGCCTTCCCGCTCAGAAAGTAAAGACTGGGGCCACATGTACAAGAGACGACAATCTCATTCTGAACTGTTTAAGGTCTTATAAATGAGCAGTATCACATGGACATGGCTTTGTAACTACTTGGCAGCCAAAGGAAAGCTTTCAGCATAGGAGTCCTATGTGCATGGCGGCAAGCTCCACTGAGCAAACCTGCTATCACATTCTGCATTAACTGCAACTTCTGAGCCAATCTTAAAGGAAACCCCACATGATGTGCAATGCAGCAGTTCCATCTGAGCTTCCCAGAGCGCAGATAAATGGGTTTACAGGAACTCAAATACAGACAGGCTGGCTTAGTTCTTGTTTTGCATAAGCATTCTATCTCACTGTCGCATCACAAGCCAAGCACTCCTTAATGCTCAGAAATGGTGTAAGTAGGTGCAGGAGTCTGTTGGAGGGATGTGAGGGAGTTCTCTTATGCAAATAAAGCTCCACTCATCACTTGATTCAATGTTTTGTTAGGTTCCCTAGATTGGAGACAGTAATCCAACCACCTGTTTGGAGGCAGGATGGAAGCGTATCTTGAATCTATTCCAAAATGTACATGTAGTCCCACTTAACCAAGATGAATAATTTGGGTGTAAGTATCCATCTTTGAGAATCAATGCTTCCAGCCAGCTAGTCTCACCATTCAGGGCATTCTTCCACCCCATTTTATTTTTGTTTTCCAAGTGATGGACAACATTCTGCAGCTACTATGCATGGTATGCCCTGTTTTGTTTTGTTTTTTTTTGGGGGGGGGGGATACTTTTTTCCCTACTTTTGAAAATCTAGGAGTTCCTCCCTCTTGTTTTTCATTATTCTTAATTTGGCTCCATTCCTTCCAGCACTCACAATCTGAATTTGCTAGTAGAGGGAATTATCAGTGAAAAAACATTTAGCAAATTAACATACCTGTTCATACCAGCTTAAACCTGAAGGAAGTACTCTATGCTG
This sequence comes from Varanus komodoensis, assembly GCF_004798865.1. Lineage (NCBI taxonomy): Eukaryota > Metazoa > Chordata > Lepidosauria > Squamata > Varanidae > Varanus > Varanus komodoensis. The sequence continues at coordinate 48,191,024 of NW_025335761.1, forward strand.
TAGAGTGGCTCCTCGTACCCCAACAGCAACTAAAAACTCCTACAAAAGGAAAAGTTAGTCTAGCCTGTATAGCAGTACAGTTTCAATGAAAGGCTTTCATTCTGTCCTTGTCAATAATCATTTTAACATCATATCACTTAAAAGCTCGCTGAATTGTAGAGCAACATTCATGACATTGGGAAGACCTGCTCTAAATAAATCGAGTGAATCTAGTACTGGAGCCACTGTGACCAACTTGCAGATAAACTGTTCATCCTGCTCAGAAGGCAAGTGCAGTGTGGTGGTTAGTGCTGGATCAGGCTCCCAGGAGATCCAAGTTCTAATCCCCACTCAGCCTTGAAGCTCACTGGATGAATTGGGGCCAGTCATTTGCAGCCCAGCCTATATCACGGAGGAGATGTTATGAGGATGAACATGGAGATAGGTAAATCACCTAGGATTCCTCACAAAAGGGAAAAAAGCAGGACATAAGTGCAGTGTAACAATATTTGCACGGAGTCTGATGCCATGGTTTTAACAGAGCCAGTGATGGAAAATACTAGAGCACTGCCTTGTCAAACTTTAACATATACTTTCCAAATTGATCAACCAGGAATTAGGAGCCAGTGTCATGGAAGATTAAGATCCAGTTCCCTGTTCTCTAGGTCTTGCCCATCTGGGTAATTAAAAGTATCCGGGCTAGAGCTGAATACTTGGACTACAGAGCTAGTGCCCTGCTTCCTGAAAGACAGTGGGTCTGTGCCGCCCCTAAGGAAGCAGCAATTGAACACTTTGCTGGAAAATCAACATTTGGTTGTCTAAACTTGGACAACTGTCATCTAGTCTCAAATCCTCTATTTCTGGTTACAGTGCTGGAGAAAGAGGTGGTATCTGAATCACAAATAATTTTGGAGAAACTGAGATGTGATTAGCACATGCTTTTAATGTATCCTATATGTTTACTGATGTGGAAATTACAGCTTTTGCTTCTTGCCAATACATTTATTTCACTTTGTAAGGAATTAGACCTAAAATGAACTAGAAGCATGATCACCAGTCTTATTGTTACAGTGGAATTCACTACCTGAAATGTAACAAATCCTGTCAAGAAAGTAAAGGACTGGGTAGCATACTAAATTTTGCATAAGAAGTAACACTGCAAACAGCTGAGAATGAGCTCTGAGTTTGCACTGTTCCCCTTTTTCCCTGCCCCAGTCAGCTCTGACTTCGAAGATGATAAATTTTTCCAGATGACCAGGCAAGGGTCAGTTATTTAGGGTTCTATCAGAGATACACAAGAAGGTCAAAAATACAAAATAAACCTCTGTCAAGAAGGTCGATTTGTAAAGATAAGCCTGGAGGCAGATGTTTTGACACCAGATGGCCTAAAAAAGGAAGCGTTTGTGATACCAGATGGCCTAAAAGGAAGTGTAGGTCAAGATAACCATGTGCAAAAGCAATGGAATGTTCTCTGCTGTGATGTCTTCTGTTACTGAGTGTTACAAAAAGCCAAATGTGTAAGTTCACTGTTTATGATGACTATGCCAGCTGGTCCTGACTGGGCTCACTCTCTATTGTTAGTGTGTACCTACAATAGTCTTTTTAATATAAAATTGCTTGCTGGTGTTGCCTGTCTCTGTCACAGTCAAACAACAGGCAAGATTCTTTTTAAAATGTTTTACAATATCAAGCTAAAAAGTTACATTTCAGTACCAAAAGAAATTACAGTTTTACTTTTTAATGAGCTATGTTGTAAGTATTCATAAAAATCTTGCAAAGAGCTTGGAAGACAGAGATAATAAGTGCCTTTATGAGAACTATATAAAGATATTCCATTCTAAATAACAAACCTTTGTATTGGTCTCTGATTTATTTGATTGAATCTTAACTGCAACGGACAGCATGCTTAAGCAATCCACTCCAACACCATCTGATGCTTTACTGAGACCTTCTTCCTCCGAAAGATAGATAGTAGGTTCTAACCAATGAGGATGTGTTGTACTTGGCAACCTTATTTCAGATGGAGATACAATACCTTCCACTACACCTGCAGAAAAATAGCTACGTAATTAGACAGTCCTTCAATTTACCTTGGAATTTAAAAAGACAGACATTATTTTACTCTAAAACTAGTCAGGGTCTGGTTTAAATTTAAAACAACTATGTCCCGTCATATAGAACTGCAGAGAATTCTTCTAAAATCAAGTTATCTAAATATTACAGCTTGCCAACAATCAACAATTTTGTTGCATATATTAACAAAATAAAGCAGAAAAAACTCAAGCAAAACTTTAGAGCAGTGCATATGAGTTGATATTCTCTCCTGGGTCCATAGAAATCTCAGCACCATCTACAGATTTCCAGAGCCACCATCTCACTGTCTGAATGATCAAGATATGGTTTTGCTGCTGTGGAAATTCTTATAAAAACTAACTATAAGTCCATTCTGAGTTGGTTCTTTCACTGTGCAAGACTATGGTTATGGCATCAATTCTTAACTATGTCCTTGGTCTTCCCATGAGAAGCAAAAGCTCATACCATGTCCTAATTTGTTTGGCATGGTATATAACTAGATTCATATACTGGAATGCAAAAAAATCCATGATTTCATGAATCCTACTATTGAATATAAGAGCAGAGCTGCCAGAGATCATGATAATCAGGTGGAACCTCCATGTTCCAAAGCAGTGTATCTTTACCCCCTGTTAATAAGAGACAATAATTGGGTGTGGCCTCTACTTTTGTGTCACTTCTATAACCTTCCTAGAAGAAGACTCAATAAAAAGCTGAACATGGTACTGGAAGGCCTTAGCCACAAACAGTGGAATTATTAGTTTTTCTGTTTAGGGGACCAAACAGGAATATAGAAGTGTTAACTCTTCCAGTTATAAGACCCACAAACCCCTTTCCAAGTGCCATCAAGATATTGTATGGCTTCCTTATTTATTTATTTGGAGTTTTTATATGCCGTCCCATTTGCATGAGCCTCGGGACAGCTTCCAACACAATAAATAAACAAGCATATAAACAATACATATTAAAATCTGGATTCACCCTGGCTGTAAAATTAAAACCAATAAATATTAACAGTTATTAAAATATTGTTTAAATAAAAAGGTCTTGGCCAGGCGCCGAAAAACAAATAACAATGGCACTAGGCGGACCTCTCTGGGAAGCGCATTCCATAAGTGGGGCGCTACCGCAGAGAAAGCCCTCCTCCGGGTACTCACTCTCCTAATACCTTTCACAGAGGGTTAGTTTACTTAAAACACACATTTCCATAGATCTGAAACCAACTTAATACTTACACTGACATTTCAAGTTTCATACCTTGATGATACAAGCTGAGACTACTTGAGTGGAGACAGATGTAATGCTTATCTTCAAAACCTTCATACTTCGTTACACAGAACAATGAACCACTATTGAATTCAAGCCAAAACTCTCCATGTTTGTTGTCAGATACACTTCCATCATCTTGCTACAGAAATGGTAAGAAAGGTTTATCAGTGTCATGAACCTTTAGAGATTTGGGACTTTACGAAAACATGTAGTCTTATTCCTGACATGTGCCTGCTTAATCTACATAGGGATTGTATATTAATCTAAATAGGGGCTATATTCAAAACAACCTCTATTAAAAAAAATTCCAACAAACCCCACATACTACCACAGGTCAGCATAGTAAAATACCAGTTCATGAAATATGGCAAGCACAAGAATTCTCATTCAAGCCACACTAGATTTTTCCCATCTAGAAGTCTCACCTTTATATCTGTGAATATGGACACTAACCCATGGTTAATATTCAAAAGAACTGAGAGAAGATTTTGTGTGTTCCTATTCTGGGATTCAATTTTTTTCCTTCTCCGTGAACAGTAGTTTGGATCAAGGGTTGAATAATATTGTAATGTTTCCTCTTCAGAGCCACTGTCATCATCTACAAGAACAGGTCATTGTTAAATCATGTATATAAACAGCTTAGCAAAAATAAATCAATCTAGGGAAGGCTTTTTTAGCTTTTTTTAAGTAAACAAAATTAAAATATGCCCCACTGGGGCAGAATGCGACCCCTTCCTCTTTCTCAATTCAGCAGCTTCAGCTGATTTAGATAACCTGCCACACAGATCACCAAGTACCTGGACTCTCCTATCATTAACACCGAAATATTAGATGAGCTGTACAGAGTATTACCATAGTGAATGGTAGATCTGAACTGGTTAAAACTGTCTTTACTAAAGGTGTTTATAAGCTGGCTGGCCACTGAAAGTCCAACACCATAAGAAATATTTTCAAATGTTTCTACAGGAGATGGAGCTGTGGGTTCCCACAATAGTAAGTCATTACTGATCCTAGGAAGAAAGAAAAAAATGCCAGTATTAGTCAGATAAACATGGAAATCATTGGTATATAAAACTTAAAACAAATCACAATCAGTGTCACTATGGTAAGGTGGCCTGGTATGTAATGTTTTGATTTGCATGCAATGCCAGACTACTGTGGATTAATTAACCCATGGGACATCACAGTATGTTCCAGTCACCATTTTGACTAAGTTGCATTGACTATGCTGTGGTATGTCATGTGAACCCAGTCACAGCACCTGACCACTGCAGCTTGCATATTCAAAATGGGAGCTTGTATGTACACAGGGTTAATTAACCCATGGCAGCTTAGTATTATGTCCAAGCCAGCCCATTTACCAAAACAATTAACAGTTGACCAGGGTTGTATCTAGTTCTCAGCTGCCCCTTCCTTTTGCAGCTCCTGAAACTCTGGAGCTGTGTGGGAAATAAAGCAGCAGAGGTTAGCAGAGGGGCAGCTATACCAGGAAAACAAGTAAAATGTTTGCCTTCCATCCCCACTGCTTCCATTTACAGAGTGCCTCCAAAGAGATCCGAGGCAGAGTTCAAACTAATGAGGAGGAACAGTGTTTTGTACTTACCTGTTATAAAGCTTCTCATAAAAACTTTTGCTTGGTAATGTTAAATACACATTTGGTAACATAAGTTCCAGCACATAATGGGAGTTGCCAATTGCTTTATCCTGAAATTCAGTCATCTCCACTGCATCTCCAGGCATCACCATCTAGAAATTATAACACCTCCATCAGACAGAATAATGTGCAAAAGAAGAATAACATCCTTCATTAAACTGGGGCTGCAAATCCAAATGTGGTATCCTAGTGGTTATAGCATAGAGCCCTTAACGAAGCATTCTAGGCATATCTTGAAATAAGTTCGTAGTTCCTATCAATCTAAAATTGTTAAAGATTTGTCAAAGTCATTTTGCTGTTTGAGCCTTCTCAACCAATGTACGCATTTGAGGTGGCAATGGCTACTATACCATCCAGCTTCTCAAGATTCTGAGAATCTTTTCCTTCACTATTAAAAATTCTGGATTTTTTTTCCTTTGCAATACAACACAAACAGTAAATGTTTCCCACACTTCATGCCCCCCCTCCAATCCTTCCCCCCGAGCTTTCCCTCTCATTTTTCATATCACCCAGAACTTAGTAAGTCAAGTCTAAAGTAAAAGGGTTCTGTCAAGCATGTTCTTTGCTGGCCTACGCTGGTTTTGTGGTGCACCAAATTACTCTTCATACAATTTTGCAAAACAGAACGTTTTCCAGAAGTTCCAATGCTATATTTTTCTGAGGACAACTTTACATACCACACATCTGTGTTCATCCATACTTACCTGGATAAACATCAATTTATCTAGTTAACACCAATTATGTTATATGGGTTAAATATAGAATATGAACTTCTAAGGCAACCATTGACAAACTCAAGTGCTCCATTGGCCATGGAGAAACTGAAGAATAAGGTACAATAAACCCTTTCTGTACAAAGTGCATTTAGCTCCTAGCTGGGTCTAGACCAGGCTTATACATGGTACAGTTGCCCTCAACTGCTATCCTTCCTCAATAACAAATGAAGAAAACCTGAAACTAAGACTAGAATTACTGTTTGTTTCACTTATAAGCATGAGAAGAGCTATGCTGGATCTGACCAAAGGTGTATCTAGTCCAGCATTCTGTTAACTTAGCAGCCAACCAATTGCCCAGGGAATTCCAACAAGCAACCAGCACCCTCCTGCCCAAGTTCCCCAGGCTGGGACCACGTATTCATATCCATATTTTCATGAAACAGAATGTTCAGCAGGTTGTTCTCAATCAGACAACGAAATGGAACAGATAGGCAGTGCAGAGAGTGAGTGATGCTGAAGGTGCTAGTTATCTCAGCAAAACGAAAACTTGTTGACATAAGACATAGCAGTTTTCTTTGCCTATCTGTCCTAAAAACAATGTGCAGTTTTTCAGTGTTGTAGAATGTGCCATGTACAAACTGAGACAAACTGGAAACTACAAAGCAAGAAATGGAATGGTTAAACATCAGAGTACTTTGTGTGAATGAACTAAAGTGAACTGGAATGAGATATTTTTAGTCAGAGTGTTTTACTCTGAAAATGACAAACTCAGAAGACATGGAGTATATCTGAGGCAAGACATAGCATGGCCATTAAAGAGCTATAATGAGAAGTTTGAATGGTATCAATCAGAATTCTTAGAAACCCTATTTATGTAATCATCAGAACCCTATCCTCCTAAGTCTATGCTCCAAGAACAGATCCTGAAGAAGAAATAAAAAATGTTGTTTGGGCATTATAGAGGAATGTAATAATACACCAAATCATAATTATAGGTGCCTGAAATGCAAAATCAGAAAACAAAGCAGAATCAAATGTTGTGGGAAACTTTGGTATAAAAATGAAATAAAAAATATGTATCTCAGCACATAAATGGAATGGCAGAAAGCAGCCCCAACATGACACAAATGATAGCTGGCTGTGCTGCATAACCTGCTGTAATCTCATCATTGTTACTGTCATGGATGAGCAGGGAACTAGCAAAATGAACCTGCGTCATACTTGGGCTAGAAGAACTAAATGCGCTTCAGAAATGGACTAGATGTCCCAAATAAACACCATATGCTTGTGCTTACCTCTTCATTTTCAAACATTACCCTACGTGAGGAAAAGGGAGATGGCTCTGGTCTTCTAAGATCACACACATCTTTCAGGGAATGACATCCTCCTTCTTCCTCCTCCTGAAAATGGCCATCAACTTCTTCATCCTCAAGAGCCATCCTTTCCAGAATGGAGTGTACAGCAAGTGGGTTTATTTTTAGCACAATCCTAATATCCAAACAAGAGAAAGAAATAGACTAATTTCACCAAAATTACAAGTTTCACTGAAAAAATAAGTATTTGTGAACTTCCTGCAATATTTCAGGCATGCACAGGAAATTTATCTTTATATTCTACTGTACATTTATACTCATATACTTGCTCTATACTGTAGAATATTTGTGACAAGCATGAATAAGCTACTGCCTCAGCCCTTCCGATTTTTGAATCTTGGTTGGGGAAGATGTGTCTATCAGGTAGCACTGCTGCACCAAAATGAAAATGATTACAGAACTGGTATTAAGAAGGTAAATAATACCTTTCTTACTTACCTACCTACCTTAATTTACCTTTATTAAGAAGGGAAATAGTAATTATAATAGTGGTACCTATAGTTTTAATTACATAAGCTATATTGGCACAAAATCTGTAGTATAGTAATTAATGTGAAGCCTAGGAAGAAACTGAATTTGTAAGACCTCCTTCTCTTATTCTATTGCTGAGTGTTCTATTTTCATCACTAACATTTAACACTACTGCAGTTGGAAAAGAAATCACATGCAAGCCATATAAGTTGTCAAAAATGGTCCACCACTTTCAGAGATCATTCCCATTATCAAGAATACTTCATTTCACTTGCCAGCCATGCCCTGAATTACAATCAACTCTGCTCCAACAGTATGGCTTTCCAGTAGAACATTATAAGCAGCTCAGATATACTCAAAACTATACCATGGGTGACATCTGACTATACACCAAATTTCTAGGCATGGAGATGGAAGACCATCTGTCTTGTTTTACCGTGGCCAGTCAAAGTTGTCTGACGAAATCATCTCTCCAACTACACCACTAGAAACTTGAAAGAACTGTATAGCTGATTCCTCTTTGCTTTCTTCAAATGATCCTAAGGTAAAATCAAATAATATTATGATCCATGTGCTTGCAATTGTACAGCCACAGTATAATGTGAACAAAATTTGGACTATTTTAAAATTAGTATTTTATCAGTTTTTCATGACCCAACAACAGTCTCCTTCAAACCATTTTTCCTTTTTAAGTCATACAATGGGGGAATATTAACTCTTTAGCTATGGAAACAATTTAGCTATTCACCTACTGTATGTGTCAAAAGACTTATAGATCATAATCACTCAAGAAATATGAACTGAAGCACCTGGATACACTGCAATGGATGCGTATCAAAAGTTATCACAACATAAATCATAATTTGTAAGCAGTAAGAGGCCTTATGCATGAAAATTCTGGGTAACAAAAGCCTGCATATCCAACATTAGTAAATAAATAGCTGCCATCTAATAACAGGCCCCCACATTTGCTGGGATCAACAAGCTAAAGCCATCCATCCATTGCATACCACCATTGACTCTGTCTTACCAGTTAGCTCTTTAAAGGTGAGCTCTAATATAACTTGCTCTGGAGTTGGTCCTCCTGTAAACTCAGTTTTAAATTCAATATCTGTACATTCTAACTGAAGAATTTCCTTCTGAAGTGATTTCTTAAACCAAGGTCCTCGTTCTGGATCTGATCTTAGGTCAGGTATTGGGAAGCGAACTGAGAGCTTCAGAGTCGGTGCAGTCACTTGTATTGATACTTTGCAATTTGCAGGAGTACGTGAATCATCCAGAAAAACTTCAGCAAATGCCTTATGCTAGAACAGTTGCAAAGCAGAAAGTTAAATTAAATTTAAACATGAGAAAGCAGGGACGTGTCTAAAAAAAGGAGATGACAGGCATTAGTTTTGGTCTAAAAAGACCCTATCCCATCTCTAACAGCAGTGTTTGCTTCTCTATGAATTATAGAACAAAAGAATGCATGTTGGCGAAAAAGTCCTGTGTCAAGCAGAAAGTACTTCTGAAAGTAAGTCCCACAAGGTGGTGGCCCCCTGCTACATTTTCCCACTGCCACCCTGGCTGCATCTCAAATGGCTCTGGATGTCCAACACCCCTCAGGAGAAATATTTACAGGCATCCAAAAGTAACGGGCTTTACAGATCCCAGGAAGAGATAAATTTTAGTTCAAATTATAGAAAGGTTTAGTGGCTTATGATGCTTTGTAACACATTGGATGCCTTTAACAGCTTATGCTGTTTGGTATATTAAAATGATTAAACCCATTACAAATGAAGGGACAGTAACCTATTCAACATTAACACTCATGCAAATTACATTGCATTAGCCTAAGCTCATGCAATAGTGTCCATTGGCCCAGAACAGGGCCAATGGAGAAGCACAATGCCCGCAAACACAGTTGCTGCTACACTAGAGATAGCTTATGGTGGCACAACATACTTTGCGCTATTATCCATTGGCTGTATCAAATAGTTTGGCCTCAGATATGGTTTACATTACAGATGAAATACAGGGGATGAAACCTGTGTCTTACCTCACCTCCCAATGCTTATCAAGTGGAGTTACAATACACACATTTCAGGAGGTAAGTAATTGAGTGCAGAGCTGGGATAGAATGATGAAATTACATGAAAATGTGAACCAGCTATAAGAATATAAATACAGAAAAGGTATAGTTTTTTCTTCATGATTTCTATCTGTGAAGAAAATATTACAGTTATGCAAATAAATAAATAAATATTATCTACTTACCAAGCTAATGTGTTTATTGTATGAGGTGTACATGTGTGATGCCATCATCTCTACTGTGGTTAATTTTTGTGGCTGGAGCAATGAATTTAGTCTGTCCACAATACTGATATCCAGCTCACAAAATGCTGGGCTGAGCTTGACTTGCAATTCTGCTTTCTGGGGAACTGAGCTCAGTCTCCCTTGGCTACCCTGTTACAAAAGTATACCAAAAGTCATGCTATTTTCTACACAGCTACATAAAAATCAGTATAAAAATTAATTTAATCTTTTCAGCTCTACCTGGGGTCCTTTGTGGTCTGAATGCTTGTAATGCAAGTGAAGGCATGGGGGAGGGTGTGACAGGCTTCCTTGTTTTTCAGAGTCAAACATTAACAACTAAAAAAAACCCAGAAAACAACAAACCCAGTTAGAGTATGCATTAAATATTATACCAGTGATATCTATTTATCTACAGATAGACATATTTGTGTATGCTAAACAAGCACCATCAATTTCTTTCTTTACCAGATATTTGTCTAAGCAAGAGGCTTATCTATAAAACAAACCTTTAGGGATTTCTCTCTCCCTCTTTTATGCACTGGCTAGGTAAACCTGCAGGTATGCAATACTGGCACCTCAAGGTACAACTTCTTTTTACATCCTAAACTGATAGAAAATATGGAGTTCCAGAAAATATAATAAGGGTTAAATCCAACATTTCACTAGCAGCTGTCTGTTAGTACGACAGGACTTCCTTCCCCTCTCTTCTCCCCAGCAGCTTCCTGCATCACCATGATGAGCCTTGGAGGGTTTCCCAACATTCTTGACCCGATTTTGAGAAGATGCAGGGAGGAAAGTGGGGGATCACTCCCTCCTGGTTCTACTGAAGCAAGTGCTCCCATGAGTGGAACAGCAGCATCAAACTCACTCCTAGGAGTTTTCTCAACGCATTTCAACTGCTTGCATTAACAAGGCATACAGATTTTTACCTCTGTATAATGAGGTATTTCAGAATGAGAGTCTGTAGAAAAAAGGCATTCCAGAAGTTCCATTTGTCCAATAGATAAATCTGTACTCATGCAACGGGAGGCTGATCGTTGTCTTTGTTCATAAGACACTTTGATGCTTGTACCTATAAATCTACAGTGAGAAACAAAATGTAAAAGAGGTGCATAAATTGCACACCCAGAATCACCCTACAGTGAGAGCAGTTTAAAATGATGTTGAAATTCATCAGATAATTAAATTTCAAATGTCACTTGAACAAAACAAGGATTAAAGAAGGCAGATATTCCTGGCGCTAGGAAAACTCAGTATTGCTTAGTTCACTGTGGAACACTTAAACATAGACCAAGTATACTATAAGGCAAGAGTGCATTTTAAATTTAAAGGCTATTTCAGGGAATAACACCCACCCCTAAATCTCCTAAACCAGCAGCCACGAGCTGGTTTTGCTTCCCCACAGTCACTTTGGGCATGTTGCTTCCCTTCATTGGTTTCTATTGCTACCTGTCAGATGTATATGAGATCTACAAAGCAGTGAGTGGGAATGCTAACATACACAAATTTGAAGGCAGAGTAGGGACTGAATGGCTAAACATAAAATATAATTCAGTAGCTGTGCAGTACATTCACATGTCACCATGTATGTCCAAGAAGAGTATATAGTTCACTCATAGCACCCCCAACACTACAAGCCTAAACAAAGGACTATATATTTTCACATAAAAACACTTTTCCTACCCTACCATTTGGTGGTGGCCTGATGTGCAGCATACTTCAACCTATGATCCATGATTATTATGGACCTTAGCCCCACAAATATGCTTCAACACTTTGCCCAACACACTTCAGTATGGTAGAACTTCCAGCACAAGATACACATTCTGTACAGCATTTCAGAGATTAGCATTCCACCAACTATTGCCCTCTTAAGATACCATCACTGACATCTTAGCATACAATATATCCAGAGAGTAATACTCATGTTTTCTTTTTGCACATGAAAAATCCTAAGGAATCCAGTGCCTTCAACTGTGAATCCCTCTTTCTAGTTTAAGTAAAAACTTATCCCAGGGCAATGATCATGTGCAGGGTAACTTGTTACTCCAGTATAATTTCAGCTTGTATGAGTTGCCTGAAGTGTATGTTGATATAACTTTAGGTCGGAGTTTATGCAAACCTCTTCAATTATCCATGCCAACAAAATGATAATCATGTACACAAGCTACTTTCACAAAATACTCTTTTCCCCAGTATGTATGGCCATGTCATCACTGCATCACATGCCTCATCTATGCCCTTTGCAAATAAATAGGCTTATATTTGGTAGAAGAATAATGAAGGAACACAGGAACAGCAGAGCAGAAGTATACACTACGGATTTCACTCTCCCTCCACACCATTACCTCTTGCAATCAGACTTCCATGTTTGGGTTTCAAGATGAGTTGCAAGGGTGTGAGTACTACCATCTGGACCAAGAGTGATGGGATGGGCAAACGCTGGCTCTGACCTCTCTGCCCATGGTAGCAATGTGGTTTTATGGGATACAAAATCACCCATCCACAAGAACAAAATTATTCTTTCACAAACTAGCTGGAAGGTTAAGCTGTTATAGAGATAATGAAAGACCGTTCATTTTGTTTTGTCACACTATCATATGAATAAGAAAAGTTGTACCTAAGGTGATCATGTGAACAAGCCTTCGCAAATATTTCCCGGAGGGATAGAAAGTCTTCAGCCGGAAACTGAACCAAATCAACCCTTTCTATGCGAGTGAAAAATTCCTGTGCCATTGGTGTCAGTGGACTGGCATTTAGTGACGTTTCAGGTGGTGGTAAAGGATCAATATGAAGCACTGAGACTGAAAAAGCACCCACTGCTAGCCTGAAAAGAAGTTCAGGTCTAGATTCATCCACTGAAACAGATCTGGATGGAAGAGCTGAAATGACATAACAGTTAATAATGTTTAAGGTGTTTTTCATAGTATGTCTTATAACCCATTCCCTGCCCACTGCCCACGACATAGTGCTCATAAAATCACTTTCCCTTTTTAAGCAGAGCAATGAAAGCACCTCCAATAACACCCAAAACTACATACCATATGCCAAACACATAAAAAACACGATAAGGCAACTGAGTGATATTAAATTCTATGCTAAATTATATTCTATACCCTCTGAGAAAAAAAACTTCTCTTTGTTTACTTACAAGGCCTTCGTAATGGCACAGGATGTACTACACTGGGTATAAATGATGACCCTCTTACTTGTGGTGGTTCCAGCTTGTTTTGATCAACAAAATCTCCCCACAGTGGTTGCTGCTAAAATAAAAAGATAACCAGTGTTATACTTGTGTAACACATAACATCAACCTAATATAAGGGAAGATGTGTTCTCTTTGGCATGCACTGTTTCATCATGCTATTGTTACAGTGTGCCCATCAACCATGGCTTGTTCTGTGGTTCTCCCACTTCCATGTGTGTCTGTGCATTTCCTTAGGCCTAGGAAGGCCTCGGCAATCATAGGCAGCATATACATACGTGTATAAATAAATTTAAAAACCCTACCACTACCACTCATGTTTGGCCACATTTTGCCACCAAGGAAAGATATCTTGCCCTTAATAATGAATATAATGTATAAGTTTATAATGCATAAATGTAAAATACTTTATAAATTATTTATATATAGCCACCAATATGCATGGCACTTTACAGAGTAGAAAGGGAACAGCTCCTACTCATGAGGAGTTTACAGTTCAATTTGATATAGGAAAAAGAGGGGAAGCCAAAACAAACAAACAAACAAACCCATGAGTAAATCAGGTACAAATGTTAATTAAATTCACAGACTTAGTCTTAACTACAGGAGAACATATGAACTAGGAACTTATGCCCAAACCTGGACAAAAAAAGATAGTCCTACAACTGTAGGGGAGAAGATGCCAGTCATTCCTTGGTCATGCTAACCTTCTACTTCATACAAGTCACACATCACAGCACCGAATACAATTTCTGGGACTAAGCCCTGGCCATATATAAGATTGATAGTATAAAAGAAGAGCTAACAACAAAATAAAAGTTCTGTACCATTTGTAAATCCTTAGCAGACTTCAAAGTCAAGTACATTTTGAACTAAAACTTGGGCTTTAAAAATACTGTAGGTATGTAAAATTTAACTGCATGCACACAAGACTTGCTATTACTGATTCCATCACCAAATGAAAATAAGCTGAACAACAAATACTCTAGAAGACTGCAAATAGTAAACTTCTGAGATTTGAAGTCATTAACTGGCTAATACCATATGCACTGTATTTCTGTTAAAAGACTATGGAAGAGCCACAAAAGGCTTCTCACATAAAATATTGGCACCTCCAAACATGTGATGCCCAACTCAGACTTAAAACAAAGTCTCCTAGATCATCTTCACTGGTTGTGTAAGGTTGGTTCACACCTATAATGGCTCTTGTTCAAACAGTGTTTCATTAAATTATGGTCTTGTCTATACCTACAGTTTTGCTCAGTTGAAAACCAAGTTTCTCTACTGTAATTTCTGGGTGGTACTGTCAAAAGTTACAACTGGCTATACTATCACCACAGCCAGTAACAACTGAAACTGAAAACTATGTTCACACCTCCTACCCTCAAGCACTATGAAAACTGAAACTGAAAACTGAAACTGAAAACTATGTTCACACCTCCTACCTATCCACTGACAGTGCTTTCACCCATTTAGTGTCAATTTAGCATCTATGACTGATATATCAGTTTAAAGTAATGAAACTGAAATGCAAAATTCATTTCTTAAAAACTAAACACTTAGGAGAAACATACCACTGCAGTACCAAGTGGAGATCCTGCTGGAGTAGTAGTGTATGTACTAGATAAAGTAAGATCTAAATCCATAGTTGGTGGGTCTCCAAGAGGTGGCAGAGAAGACAGACTATGAGACATCTCCATGTCAGCCATGGAAAAGAAAACTTCTTCTTCTAGGAAAACAAGGGTTTGTTTGCAATTAAAACAATTAATGTTAACTAAAAAGTACAGAGAAGTCAATCATCATTTTATAAAAACCCAGATCATATTCCTAACCAACAGTATATTATGTTTTTGAAACCTCTTGTGTGAAGATTCAATAAAGCAATGAAAAACTACTGAAATAAGTATAAGAGGTGCATAATATTGGAAGGGGAGAACCACACTTATTGTAATTTCATCCAAACACAGCCACAACTAACCATGCAATCTTACAAACGTTTGAACAGAAAAAGCCCTACAACTCCCTTGCTGGAGAATGCTGGGTGCTGTTCCCCATTTTTCCTTCTAAACATGCACAGGATTGTACCTTTAACCATAGTTATGGCTATGTTTAAATGGAGTAAAAATGGAATGAGAAGCAGCGCTGTCCCCGTTCCCATATTATGCACCTCTTATACTTATTTCAGCAATTTCTGCTACATATTTTTATTTTAAGGCTATCTCAGGAAGAACAGATAGAATTCATAAGTAAGAGAAAAGGAACTCTATTTTGTTTATTGCCTGCAATTTATGTTTGCTTGAATTATTCTTTTTTAGGCATTTTGAACTGTACAAATGACAAAGCAGGACAGAAGACTTTAAGATAAGTTGGTCAGATCCTGAGCCCTTAAGATAATTTTCTGTTTGCATTGCCTTTATAATTTTTACACTGCCTTGTAGAAATATTTACTTGGCCTTTGATTTTTCCACATTTTCTTGTATTGCCAGCTGTGATTGAAATGGACATAACTGGTACTGTTAGCACTTCACACATTGTGGTGCAAAACTTAACAAAACCAAATGGCACTTGTTGCTTGCATAAGTATTCACTACTCCCTTTGCTGTGATGTATCTAAATAAGCTCTGGTGCAATCCATTGGTTCCAGAAATCACAAACTAAGATCACTTTTGTAGAATCCCACTGGTATATGATCTCAGATTAAAACTTCCAGTTTCTAAGGTGTCATCAAAACAAATCTTGGCTAAAGTTCTGCAGAAGCACCAATTAGGGTTATGTTTTAACCCATCCGCCCACCCACCCACCCACCCCAATTATGAACATCCCCTGGGAACACCATTATTACGCAATTGAAAGAATATTGCTCAACTATGCCTATACTCCACCTCAGATATGCAGATGATACCACCCTCATGGCAGAAAGTGAAGAGGAACTAAAGAGCCTCTTGATGCGGGTGAAGGAGAAGAGCACAAAAGTTGGCTTGAAACTCAACATTAAGAAAACTAAGATCATGGCATCCAGTCCTCTCATTTCCTGGCAAATAGATGGGGAAGAAATGGAGGTAGTGACAGATTTTATTTTCCTGGGCTCCAGGATCACTGCACATGGGGACTGCAGCCAAGAAATTAAAAGACACTTGCTCCTAGGGAGGAAAGCTATGGCAAATCTAGACAGCATACTAAAAAGTAGAGACATTACCCTGCCAACAAAAGTTCGTATAGTCAAGGCTATGGTTTTCCCAGTTGCAATGTATAGCTGTGAAAGCTGGACCATAAGGAAGGCTGAGTGCCGAAG
>NW_025335761.1:48207450-48258176 GCF_004798865.1 Varanus komodoensis
AAAGCTATGGCAAATCTAGACAGCATACTAAAAAGTAGAGACATTACCCTGCCAACAAAAGTTCGTATAGTCAAGGCTATGGTTTTCCCAGTTGCAATGTATGGCTGTGAAAGCTGGACCATAAGGAAGGCTGAGTGCCGAAGAATTGAGGCCTTTGAATTGTGGTGCTGGAGAAGACTCCTGCGAGTCCCTTGGACTGCAAGGTGATCAAACCAGTCAGTCCTAGAAGAGATCAACCCTGACTGCTCTTTAGAAGGCCAGATACTGAAGATGAAGCTCAAATACTTTGGTCACCTAATGAGAAGGAAGGACTCCCTGGAGAAGATCCTAATGCTGGGAACAATTGATGGCAAGAGAAGAAGAGGACAGCAGAGAATGAGGTGGCTAGATGGAGTCATTGAAGCAGTTGGTGTGAGCTTAAGAGGACTCCGGGGTATGGTGGAGGACAGGAAGGCCTGGAGGAATGGTGCCGTGGGGTCGGACACAACTTCGCAACTAACAACAGCAACAATGCCTATACTTGGAGAAGACTGTCCATCAGAATTCAGTGACCAGGTTAGTCTGAGTTTTGTCAAGAACAAAGGGCAAACGCTAAAGAATCTAGATGTGCAAAGCTGATAGAGACTTACCCAGAAAGGCTTGCAGCCATAATTGCTGCCAAAGGTGCTTCTACCAAGTGTTACTTGGGTGTGTATGTGTGAACATGCCAGTTTGCTTCTCTTTGATCAACTTCTGGGCCACAATAGAAAGATTTTGCATCTTCACAGCATTCAGTATCTTGTGTGCTATGGCAACAGTACCAATTAAATCCAGTTCAATTTTGTAACATGACAAAAAGTTAAAAGGACTTGTGTCACTTAATTTTCATAAGACTTACATGCCATATAATTGAAAACAACAATAATCAAATTCATTTTCTCTGATAGTTCATCCATCAAGTTTAAATTTTTAAACCATTTCATTGAGAACATTTCAGCTAGGATTTTTTTTAAATCTAAATGAGGTCAACACCAGGGACATCACAATAACATCAGAAGTAACCCTGGAGTCTGGTGTAATAGCTGCTAACTGCATATTAATGCCTTGGATGAATTAGCAGTTCCATTTATATTGGCAACCTAAGATGAAATCTTGCTAAAGGTGAGAGTTTCCACTCCTTTTTATCTCAGTTTGAAAAACTACACATTTAACTTTTAGTATCTTAAAAACACTCTGTTTTGGCTACATAATGCTCAGGATTGGCATCTTTTAATTATAGTCTCCAATGGATCAAGATTAAGAACTGCCTGGCTTTCCTCTTTGATCTGAGAGTTTTTTACATGGCAAACTGAAAAAGGGTTTATGATATGCCCTGGAACGTTCAACCTGGTTGCTCACCACGACTTGAAGGAGTTCTGGTTGCCTCAGTCTCATAAAAACTTGGATCAGGTGGTGCACCTGCTGGCAAAGTTTCTTTTCTTAGGTAACGGTTGAGCTCCATTTGAATCCGGTACTCATCTTCCTGCTGCATGGGTCGATTTTTCCTGTCTTTGTTAGACAGTTCCATTCTATTGAGATTCTCTGCAGCCAAACAAAGAATACTAATATGCAACTTCTGGTTCAATTCACAAATTCTAAATATAAACATTCCTTCTTGCTGTTCAGTTTAGCTTCTCCAATGCATTTCCTATGTTTGTTTCTTTTAGCTAACAAAACTATGAGAAACATTTTCCTTTCATAAAGAAAGATGTACAGAATTGCTGCACAGAACTGAAGTAAGTATTTCAGAATCTGAGAGCTGCTTGGTTTTTGTTTTTCCAATTTCAAACTTTGCTGCTAGTTGGTATTAATTTATTTCAGGAACACCTATGCCAGAAATTAGCATAAAAACAAACAAGCTAACATGTGAGCAGACAATTTTCTGTTTTAAGAAGGAACATTTATTAACCATTACTTTCAATTATTTATTAGGATATTTTTATCTGGTTCAATACCAATTGTCTCTGGATGGCTTACAATATTTAATGATTGACTTTTAGCCAGAGAATATCAATCTTCTTTGGTTGTCTCAACTAAATAGTTCAGCAGCTTATTCACAAGACTTAGATCCAACTTCAAGTGAGGGTATGTCTAGACATGCAATGAGATTTCTCATTCCCTTCTTTGTCCAGCAGCTTTAATCTGTTCTAGAGACTGCTCCATGCCTCATGAGCGAATTGTGGGTGTGGGGAGAAATACAATGGTTCCAGGGGAGAGGGAAAATCCTCACTGACAGTTTTCTTTTCACTGGCAGAACACAACTGGATCTATATAACTGATACAAGTTTTTTCCTCTTATGGTTCAGTCAATTAATAAGGGAAAAGGTTCTGATTTGGCAAAGTTGTATTTGTTATTCATTCTTATAAACCCTCCACCTTCTCTCCTAATCAGAAGTGTAAAAAAGGGAACTCTCCTGCTACACCAAAGGAGAAGAATGTAAGTGAGGACTGCATCATTGCCAGCAATTACCACACACAGAGACTTGGTTTGCACATAATGATAACTCATTGATTGTTTAAGCCATGAATAGTTGGGGCTGCAAAGCAGTGAGTAAGCATACTGCTTCTTGCCTGCCGCTTCTACTTCGAAACCTGTATCCAACTAGACTGGAAAATGCAGTTTCTAATTACCTGGTCCAGCAATGGCTGCTAACATATCCAACAGAAGATGTACCTGTCTGGGTGACAGAAACAGGTGTATGGAATCTATCTGTCCATCTACATCCAACTTAAAAAGATAAAAGAAAATAATTTTAAAAGATGGTAAGAAAAATTTATTTCCAGTCAGCAGATTATGTAAAAACTCAACATTCAATCATAAAAGGCATGCTACAGCATCAATTAAAAGGCTTACCAAGAACTGCATTTTGTGTGCACAGTGGCTAACAAGATGCCCATGGGGAAGTTCTAAATCAGGATATAAGCACAATAGCACCCTGATGTTCACGTTCCCCACCAAATGGCACTGAGGGACATATTGACTCTTGAGAGACTGTAGGTAATATACAGACATCAGCAGACATATTGACTATAAATTTGGCTAATCTTCTTTTAAAGCCATCCAAGTTGGTGACCAACAATACACCTTGTGGCAGTAAATTCCATAGTTTAACTATATGATGTAAGAAGAAATACTTCCTTTTATATGTCTGGGATCTCCTCGCACTCACCTTCATTGGATCAGCCTGTGATCTGGAATTTTAATTCCTTCTGATCTAAAGTCAGCTGCAGATACTATTTAGGGAAAAGTGGTTCAAAAACAAAGCTATGCACAGATAAGAGCCCTTTCATATAAAGTTGCCCCTCCACACTCAGGGTCAAACTGCAAGAAACTGAAGCTCTCTCACTGGTGTTCTCTGCAGCTGGCAAATGGTAAGGGAACTGGTGAAGTGGCAATGCCTCGGACACCAAAAAGGACTTCAGTACAGTAGGAGCCATTCACACAAGTGGTGGGCAGACATTAGGTAACACTTTAACATTAGTTTTGTTGAACATCAGCAAACTGGATCCTAGTTTGTTCAACAAACCATAGTTAAAACAAACTGCAGCTTAGCATTATGTACATAAGCAACCATTGACTTGGTCAAACAAAACAGAAGCTACGACTGAATAGGATGAACGCAATCAGGATCTAGCCACCCACTGACTAAAAAGGTAGCAGCAACACTTGCAGACAAAGTGGCACAATGGCAGCTTTCAGGTGCTTACATTGCCTTTATCACATTTTTGTTTTGGGGAAAAAACACAACCATGAGGCAGATGTAAACAGGCTCTGGAGATTACCCATAAAAGTTAAAAATGATAGTGATTTAATTGCCCAGGAATACAACATACACGTTCTTCTCCCTTCTTCAGGCTCAGAAGAACAGCCAGTCAAAGGTTAGTTACATAGAAGAGGAGAGTAGCATCAAGGAAAAAGGTAAAATAAGATAATAAGTCTTGAGATTAATAAAAGCAAATGAATGCATATTTTTTTCAGCAAGAGAATGTCTGAATGTGAACCTTATCTCTCGCTATGTAAGAAGCTACAAACTAACCTTTGCTCCTGGAAGCACTTCATTTTGCTTTAATGTAAGGCTCAGTTCCATCCTTCCGATCAACCTACATATCTGTACAGGGTCTGAAGGAGAAACCTCTGGCAGGTTTCTTGCTAATTGTGGGTGTGGCTCATATACAATTTTTGGGTTCCAGCTAGGTGAAAGCTTTGGTTCTGTTACCTAAAAGGAAAAATGAGGAAAGGAATTAGAAGTTAACGCAACTAAGAACTCTATGTACCATCTGCAGAATACACAATCAGAGATTACATGAAAACTGCATCACTATTCAGTAGCAAGCATAAAGAGAGAGAGCCCTGAAAACAAGTAACATACAGGTAGTCCCCAGGTTATGAACAACCTGTACTCATGCATGAATGAACAGTCATGCTATATGATTATATATAGAGAAAAGTCATGAATATCTCTAGGGGACTGTGGGATACATTTGGTGATGCAACATCAGTGACCACGTAGCTCCCTAGAGATATCTACAGCTTTTCCTTCTGCACCATCAGCTCAGGCATACCCAAGCCAGTGTATTTCAGGGCACATGTAGGACCTCAAGGATGAATCAGAACCACAGCAAAATGGTTTCTGGAAAGGGCAAAAGCAGAGGTGTTCCAATGACTTCTCCCTACTTCTCTGTTGTTGTTTCTTGAAATCTTGTTTTTATTCCTAACTTCTTAAACCATGAGGAAATACTGTGCCTAAGGTTTGGTATTGTTTGCAACTGGCATTTTATTACTCTTATGGCTTACTGTAAATTAGAGACTGCGGGTGGTGCAGTGGTTTAAACTGCTGAGCTACTGGGCTGAAAGGTTGACAGTTTGAATCCACACACGGGGTGAGCTCCCATGCTCCGTCCCATCTCCTGCCAGCCTTGCAGTTCAAAAGCATGCAAATGCAAGTAGATAAATAGGTACCACTTTGCTGGGAAGGTAACAGCATTCCGTGCACTTCGGTGTCTAGTCATGCTGGCCACATGACCACGGAAACTGTCTGCAGACAAACATTGGCTCTTTCCGCTAGGAAATGGATATGAGCACCACCCCCAAGAGTCAGACATCACTGGACTTTAATGTCATGGAGAAACCTTTACCTTTTTACTGTAAATTAGCAGACTAACCCAGAAATATATTCAGAAAATGAACAAACAAAAAGAACAAGCAACATACATGACTTAAAGGTGCCCAAAATCCTTAATACGCATGATCCTGTTATAATCTATGCAAGAACCATAGTGACCTAGCTTAACTTTATAAGACACTGTCCTGAAAGAGTGTTCTGAACTGATTAAGAACTGTTTCTTTTACTTGTGTTTTACAATACTGTATACTGACACACATACATACAGATTTTCTCTTCTGTACCTGTAGTTACTTTATTATTACTATATTGTTATCATTATCACAATGCTATATTGTGTTTAAGATATTTTAGTAAATAAGGAAGAAAGTGCTTAAGTTTTTTACATACATAGAATACTAAAGACAAACATTTGGCTTACTCATGTGATCCGACTTACATACAAATTTGACTTATGTTCTCAGGAATGGAACTCGTTCGTAACCTGGGGACTACCTGTAACACTTTTCTAGTATTATGGGATTAGCTTTTTGCTCTCTGAACATGTAAACCTAAGCCATAGCCAATTTATATTTATACAGCATATCATTTTAGTGAACATTGTATGCAGCAATCTTTGTGAACTCTTTGCATTTATCAATTTGTAACAATTATAACTCAGCAACTCTGAGTTAACCTAAAACATAGCTATGACAGAATGGTGGTTTGAATGTCACCAGCAAGTCAACATTCTAGCCACTACAATGTAGAATATACTGTATATTCTCATTCAGAAATATTTCACTATAAAATGAGAATATAATCTGTATAAGTACATCGAACACAAGATTTGGCAGTAGTAAAGTACCTTGCCCACTTCAGCCCTCAAAGAATTAGAATCCAAGACAGTCATAATTGCAGACAGGGGAGGAGGTTCGAGAATGAAAACGTAGGTGGACACAGTTTCACTCTTTTTGTGTGTATCTCTGTATCAGAGACAAACAGGATGAATACCTGAATGTAGCTTAACACATAGTTCTAGGCCTCATCAACTATCTGAGCATATACACACATCTAAAATATTTTACCAACTGTGAAGATGAACACACTGGAGAGGATTTTGCAGATGCTGGAAATTCATCCCAGAAGAAAGAAACACCAGAGAGCTGTAGCAGTTTATGAGCAAATGCTGTAGGCTGATGCACATTAATTCCAGAGCATTCATCAGCAGTTTCATCACAGTACACTGTTCTGGGAAAATGGAAATAAAATAATGAAATAAAAACAGAAAAAAATCATTAACAGAGTTTTGCTTTACATACTATCTCTGGAGAAGTTTGAAAGCATTTCACCTCGATTTTTTCTTGCATACTAATCATCCTAGATGGAAGATTATATTTAGCTATGTATATGCATGAGTAAATTCCAAATTAGCAAAACAAACGAGTATGACTGGGAAAAAAGCTCTGGGGAGTCAGACTTTGTATCTGAGTCCTTCCAAGTTTGGCACCCTTACAAATCGTACTGCATATGCAAAACGTCTTCTTGTGCCAGCCTAGCATGGCATTATTGTACTGTATAAGCACAGAAGACTTCTCTGTGCATGCAGCATATTCTACAGTGTCACTGTTCTGAGGCAGAAACCCATCATGCTCTGCTAAGCCTCCATTCCAGAACAGTCCTGCTGATCAGCACAATCAGCCTTCAGATTCCACAGGTACTGTGGAATTCACAAAACATGTGGCATAAAGTTTCATGTAAAAGGACATCACTCTATTCTTCACTTGAAAAGAACACACTACTTACTTCTCAATGCGAATTTCAAGTGCTGTCCCACTCTTAGAATTATCTGGCACATGCTCAATTCTCAGAACAGTATCTAAAAAGTTGACCTTCGCTCTTCTTAAAACTATGGCACAGAAATAAAAATAAGTGATGGGGTGACATAGAAATGAAGAAATTATGCATAATATATACAAGATTCAGCCAGCTGTATGTCTTTCCATAAAAGCAACTGCCCTCTTTTCCCTTTCCAGCACACAAGTATGGTTCACTTTGCACTTGTTTGTGTAGATGGATCTATGTGCTTCCCTCATAATTATCCAGCAGTTCCTTACCTCCTCAGAAGCGAACTAACTTGAGGATTAAATCATTGAGAAGAGATGGGCTGCTGAATCATTAAGGAACATATATACTGACCTCCTCTCTTCTATAATGACTAGTGCACAACAGTCCATGCATGCAGAATTAGGGATCAAGGAAAAGAGGTTCCATTGGGTTCAACGACAGTTCCCACTGTGGGCACAGCTATATGTGGCAAATGTTAAGGTTAGCATCGCACACCGATTTCTCAAAACCTGACCAAAGTGCTGGATTGCACACACACAGGCTGGGTTCAGAAGCACGGTTCATCGCTTTCTGCCTTAATGTAGACAATCAGGCTCATGATGATAACTCTCCTCCATCCCACCATTTGCTTCCCCCTCAGTTCTCCTCCCAAGAGACACTGCAGGGAGGAATGAGGACCTGCTCTTTGACAGCTGTGAGCACAAGCTGAATTGGCCAGCTGCAGCTGTCAAGCAGTCTCTGCTGCATGAACAGCATTCGTGTCCTGAAGTGCAGAGAAGAGGACAAAGGAGCTGGCCAGGCGTCCTTGAGGGGAACACTGCAGCAGGTGGGACGGTACCAGATGTACACATGCAGCAACGGGCTGGGGGGAATCAGATGGGCAGTGCGGCATAATGGATTAGGCTGCTGAACCGATTCCCTTGCTGCGCACTGCATACACATCTTGTCTATATGAAGCGGACAGGAAACCAGCTGAGTGGTGCTGCCGGGCTCCACCACTCAGCAGATGCTCAGAGCACCTTCCTGGCAAGCAGCTGTGAAGAGGCGGCGGCAGCGCTCTTTCACAAGCTGGCACCGGAACGCCTTTCTGGCAAGCAGGAGCAAGAATGGGATGCAGTAGGGCACCCAGATGAGCAGCTCCCGGTCAGCCACTACTGCCCAGTTTATTCTCACTCCTCAGGAAAGTGTGTGGTGGGGCAGCAGGAGAATCAGCTGGGTGGCACAGCCTTCAACCAGGCACTGCCACCAACTCCTTCTTGCCCCTCAGGTGCACTTTCAGGGGGCAGCAGTGGAAACAGCTGCACAACAGTGTGTCTTCCTGCACGGCTGACTAGCAGATTGCCACTACTCTGAAGATCTTTAGGGTAGGAGGCAAGCAGAGAAGAGCACTGCAAAACAGGTGCTCTTGGTGGTGCTGTCTGGCTAGCTGCTTGGCAAAGGCAGCAACAGACTGCTCTAACCAAGTGGCTCTCTGGTTCTGGCCTTGGTACCACAATGAGTTGTGTTTTCCAGATGACGCAGCAAGCCACCACAGTACTGATAAACCACAGAACAGATGGTTGTTTCTGTTTGTGGCTTCTAAAAACAGAACATACCACTCCAACATACCACTGCAGAGTTCAGGCAACATGACAAACAATGGTAAAAAAATGCTGTGGCTTGTCATGCTGTGCAAACCTGACTACAGCAAATTCATTTTTTTTTAAATCAAATAACAGCACATGAAACCAACATTTCCAAAATTAGAATTACAATACTTAAGAGTTACCCAAATGACAGAAGCTTCTTTAGCTTTATAAGATGTGACTTAGCCATTACCTGTTTCAATGGTTTCAGCAAACTTCTCAAGTCCTTCAAAAGGCTGGGTCCCCTCTCCTTGTTCATCTGTTAGTTTCTGGCTAAGACATTCTTTTGCAAGCTGCATACTACTAGTCATAAAGCTTGACCAATACATGGGCTCTGAACCAGAAGCTAAAAAATAAGAAATACACCTCTTATGTTTTCCATTAATAGACTTCAGCAAGTGTAAGATCAAAACCAAAGTGCCTCCATGCGGGAATCTTCATGGAATAGATCAGAAATATAGCTTCAGAATATAAGAATGACAGACAGAACAGATTTAAGAGCTGTTTCCTAATTTATCTCCCCTCACATTTGAAGTGTTTCATCAACTGAGAGCTTCAGCTATTGGGCAGTACAGAAATTAATTAAATAAATGTTACTGTATATCAACATGATCATGCATTGATTGCCTATCTGCCATTTTTCTCACTACCTCCCCCTACACATAGGTTTGCAGCCAACATAGATGCAGTCCACAAGAAATTAGGGGAGGAAAGCACTGTAGAATGAAATAGAGCACTAAAGAACACAGTGGACTGTCATGTTATTCAAAGTCCAGCAAAAGGAGATATTGGCTCTCTCCTACGGACCCTTCTCCTGGCTTCCTTTTACAGCTGTCACTACTGTGGTTATTGTGAGGGGAGTGAACTGAGGCTGGGGGTTGTGGGGGGATAAAAATGTTAAAGCCTGGTAGCAAAAGAAAAATTATGTGCAACTTATGTGACTTCTCCAAAAGGAAGCTGAGAAAAAGGGTTGAAGAACCAATAGTTCCCCTTTCTGAACTTGCTGGATACTCCAGGAAGTGCTGAATGAAAGCAATGCAGTGACAAATGTCAATTTAACACTTAAAGGTAAAAGGATTACCTTGCTAAGCAGGAGCCCTTTCAGAAACACCTAGAAACAGCTACTTCTTCCACTTTCCTCCCTTTGTTGTTTTCCCTTAACTTTCCTCTCTCTCTCTCCAACTTCAGGTCTTTAATAAATGTGTGCAAATTTATCTATATGCAATCTCACCTTGTCAGTTTCTATATACCATATTTTTCACTCTATAAGATGCACTTTTTTCCCCCTCAAAAGTAAGAGGAAATGTCTGTGCGTCTTATAGAGCGAATGTGTGTGTGCCCGAGGCCTGGAACGCTGCCGGCCCACCTGCACCACGTGGCACCACCTGGCCGGCACGTGCTCGGCACACGCTGCTCTGCCCCCCCCCCCCGGCGCAGGTAAGAGCTGTGCCGCTCAGGGGGAGCGGTGTGGAGGAGGAGGAGCCGCGGGCTTTAACCCACCAGCCGCACGGAGAGACAGACTGCTCACCCCCGCCACCCGGAAGACCACTGCCGGCACGCTGCCGGCCCGGCTGCACCACACCTGGCCGGCACACGCTCAGCACGCCCTGCTCCGCCCCCCTCCTCCAGCCCAGGTGAGAGCTGTTAATCACAGGTCGCTGTGTTTTCAAATGGCAACCTGTCTTTTAATGAAGCCCATGGGGAAGTGATGGGGAATTTGCCTGTGATTATCAGGATGCTTTCCATGGATCCCTCCTCTAAAAACTAGGTGTGTCTTATGGTCAGGTGCGTCTTATAGAGCAAAAAATATGGTATGTTACCCAGTGCACTTTGCTGCCTTTAACAGTTGAACCTTAAAAGGACATTGATAATGTAGTCCTGCCCCGTCAAACAGTCGTTAAGTGTGCACTTGCAAAAGAATAAAAAACACAAAAATCATGAAGATATTTATACCGTGTTATAGGGTTAAAATAGTAAAGGTGTTGTACTGGTGTCTTTTTTAACAGGTGTGCATGCAAAAGACAGAAAGCAATTGATTTCACTTATATTGGAAACCTCCAAGAAATAAGTGGATGAATGCCTCACATGGGCTTTTCCCAGCTTGTGCAGGGGAATCTTAAGCAGGGCATTCACATGGTGAATAAAAATTTGGATTTGTCTTGAGTGAAGCACATTCTTATGTATGAGAAAGACACAGCTACACAATGATAAACTGGTTCTTTTCACATATTCTGGATTCTGATTGTAAACCTGATTAAACAGCTGGAGCCAAGTCTGCAATGCAAATTCCAATATGATGACTGACATTTTTGAGAAGAAATTTAAAGCCAGATGTCAGTCCATTACACATATAACAAGCTGCTCAGAGCACTGTATCTCTGTGTGTGTTTCAATAATCTCATATTGTTTTCTTTGAGTGTTACAGGACTGTTCACAAGAAAAGGCCAAATTAGCCATAAAGCTTTGAGACACACAAACATTGATACAAGCAAGATATGAGCCAAAAAAGGCTTGCAAACTGTATCTGAACTGCGGGTGGCACCCTCCCACTCTCAAGAAGATAATGTGTAGCAGTCTTCCCCAGTGTGGCACCCTTCAGATCTCTGGGATTCCAACTTTCATCAGACACAGCCAGCATGGCCAATTGTCAGGAGCTACAAACCCAAAGCATCTGGACAGCGCAAGACTGGGGAAAGCTGCTTTAAGACCCACTACCTTATTATCTGAATAGAGAGGGATGGCAGTGCAAGCTAATTCACAGAGCTCAGTTCTCATATAAGATATCCAAATATTCTACTTTTCATCAATTAATTGGGCCTGGTGACACTGGCAATAAAAAATTATTGATGGATCACTGTAAAGTTAAAATAACAAAGTAGTTAGTAAGTAGTTATCACACATACCTAGACGGGGCCTTGGCCTGAAGACCATCTCTAAGCCCTTCACTTCAAGTGCACAGTTATCTTGAAGCAATGAGCCCCAAGGAACGGACAGAGAAATTGACTGAATAAATCCCTCTGTGACTTCCAGGGGAGCATCTGCTGACTCCATAACCTCATTAAGACTCTAAAGCAAGGGAGCAAAGAGAATGCAAAGTTACTTGATTTAACATAAGCAAAATATATTCTATTTTTGTTCACAAAAAAACTTGTTCTGAAAATGGGAAAACATTCCCTCATTGCTACTGCTGCCATGTTCCCACAACAGCATGTACTTTTTTCTGATTCATACATCCAGTTTCACCTGACTCACAATTAACTAGTACCACAGGTTCAAGTTTATCAGAATTGATTAAATTAAAAAGTTCCTGCCAACCCAAACCCAAAAGAGGAAGCTAAATGTTTGTGAAAAAGCTTTACAAAGATTTAAAGAAATCAAGCAATGCCCATTTTACAATTGTCACACTGTGACGAATGAATATTCAACTGCATATTGTTCTGATCATCATCTCAAAAATGATTTGGGATAGTATTCATAATTAATTTGTTTTACAATGTTTAAAAATACAAAACCAACCTGCAAAAATGCAGAACACTTTAACACAGTAGTCTTTATTCACTGGGAAAGCATATGCTGTGAGCAAATAAAATCAAATATTCCCCAAAGATTCCAGTGGTAAACAAGGCAGTTGTGCCTCATCATTAACATTCCCAATTCCACAGTCTTTCCTGCAATTACAACCCATACCCTGCCTGGATGAAAAAACTACCATTTTGTTTGCTTGTTCCTTAAAAGACTATTATATACCCCTATTAAAGGCTTTAAAAATTAAATTTTAAATTCCCAAACGTCCAAATTCTAAGCAGAGTCTGACCAGCTCCTTGGTATACATTTGAGCTGAGAGAAATGAAGTAGGGAGAACAACAGATAGAATACAAATGGGTTCAATCAAATTTAATCTGATTGAACACAGGGTAGAGCCCATTAATGAACTGCTTCTGTGGCAGTGAGAATAGTAAAGAAGGACTGCATCTTAACAGCATCATCCAGAGGACAGTGAGTACTCTTGTTATAATCTGGGCCAGAAAGAATAGTGGTTATGTCTTTGTTGGTACTGTGTGACTGATTTGCACTTAGAAGGTTAAGATGATGCATCTACCACGACCTGTGTCTTTCAGCTAATACAGCTCCAGCAGTACTGGTGTCCAGAACATTAATTCATTCAGTTATGTTGGATAAATTTCACTTGCTGAAGCCCGAGGATTCAGACAAGGTATTTGGTCAAGTTCAACCAACCACCTACATGCTTGTTCCTTGCCCTTATTAGTCAATCACATTTAAGAGGAGAGGTAATCTCTGGTTGGACCCATGTTGTAAATTTATCTGGGGTGGGAGGCAATAAGTTGAGATGTAGGGGCATTATATTGATGTGGGTCCATAACAACCTGGATGGCCAATTCTGAGCCATGGTGCTGATGCATTACTGTTCCACCCCCAGCAATTATGTTGAGACTTTCCACAAGACTCCAGGTAAATCCCTATACTTTGCAACATTGAGATTAAACTGCTCAGAGAAGCTTCACATGGATGTGGGCTGATGTGTCATGCAGACTGCAACCAGCTTTACATTGGCTAGATATCAGTAGCCTAAGATCACAATCCTATTTTTTTTTTTTTATTTAGAAAATTTCTATGCCGCCCCATTCACCGAAGCCTCGGGGCGGCTCACAAACATAAATAATTTCAATTAAAATAATATAAATTAACAGTATAAAATAAGTCGCCCTGGCCACAGAATAAAATAAATAAATACTATTAACAGTTAAAATGACATTTGAATAACAAGGTCTTCGCCTGGCACCGAAAAACAAATAACGACAGCGCCAGGCGGACCTCTCTGGAGAGCGCATTCCATAGATTGGGCGCCACCGCAGAGAAAGCCCTCCTCCGAGTACCTACCCTCCTAATTTCCTTCACAGAGGGTTCCCAGAGAAGGGCCTCTCCCGCTGATCTCAAGGGGCGGGCGGGCATATATGGACGTAAGTGCTCCTTCAGGTAACCAGGACCCAAGCCGTTTAGGGCTTTATAGGTCATCACCAACACCTTGAATTAGGCCCGGACTTCAATGGGAAGCCAGTGAAGCTGACGGAGGACTGGAGTCATGTGAACATAACATTTTGTCTGAGAATGCATAGCAATGTGCACTAAATTTGGAAGGGTCAAGCTCAGGTATGATAAGATGCATTTCCAATGACCCTTAGACTGCAATGACTAAAGAAGAGTTAATAGATGGCACCCAGAAACATACCACATTTGTACCAGCTCCAACATGGGCACAACTGGGGGAAATCAACTTCACCCCTTTCATGTAGACACATGTGGATGCTCCTGGTGACCAAGAGATTTGCCAGAATTATTTAATGTGAACTGACTACAGATCTGTTCAAATAATAGCTCAACCCTGAAAACTCTCCATTGTGGCAAGACAGGAATGATCTCAAGCTCAGTTGAACTGCATCACTAAAATATGCCCTCACTGAGAAAACGCATCTTCAGATCAACACAGAACCACTCACAATTCATTACAGAAGGGCAGGATAGGTTGGGGCAGGTATATATAAAGCTGGAAATCTGCTCCTGATTTCATCTTGCAGAATTCCAGAGGAAAATATTATATAAGCAGAAATGAAAGACCTGTTTGCTACCCATCAGTACTTATTCCATTTCACCTGTGTATTATAGTGCAGAAAGTACTGGATTTTAATTCAGATTTGTTCTAGAAACAGTATTTTTCATGTACTCCATCTAATCCAGGCTACACTTCCTCAGGAAAAGAACTATGGCAGTTCCCTATTCTGCATGCGTATCAACATTCTTACAGCCACCTGCTCATGAAATAAATATTATGGAATGTGAATAGGCAAGTTCCAGTATGTTGGTTTATTCAGTGCTGTTTTGTACTACAATGTAAATACAGCACACCTTGGGTCCTGACTATGACAGTCAGTAAAACTACTCTTCTCAATTATCCCTTCTGATAGTCTGAGTCAAGATAATGTGATCACAATGCATTGTCCACTGATGTCAATGCTTATCACAGAATCATAAAACAGTAGAGTTGGAAGAGGCCAAGGAGGCCAGTAGAAGGCAAACTTCAACAAGGAAGCACACAGTGCTCCCTAATGTCACAATTACAATTATCCAGCTAAACCACCTCAGCAGTCATGACAGACAGTGGCTATGGAGAAAAAAATAAAGATGCAGCAGATAATATGGAAGACAATCAGTAAGTACTCTAGCCTTCTGAATCCCCACTCAGTTACTTCAATTTTCTTCTCAGTACTGGGGATGACTTCAGAATTTTTAAAAACTTTATGTGGTACACCCAAATTCTACTAAGAATTATTTGTAAGAAAAGGCATATAGAATAGCTAGATACAATGGACAATGAATGCACTTTAAATAATATTGCATTGCTTCTCTACACCACTCAGCACATCAAAAAGGTAGAGTCACTAACACATGAATCTTCCTAGCAGAGCTTAATAAAGCCTATAAAGTTCCTCAGGGTGCCCACTAGAGCACATTTAGATCAAAACGGTCAAATTCCACCTATATGCCATAGAGGTCACATGAGGAGACTCATGTTTACAAATACAAAATATTTTCATTTAAATGATTGTCCCTGAAATATTTGCACTGAAATTCCAATAATGAAAATACCTAGCTACATATAAAAAATGTGTTCAGGATTCACAACTAGCCAATGCTGTTAAATATATCAAAACTTGTACATCTCAGAGAGAGAGGAATACAAATTATGCACACACACCTACATTAAGCACTATATATAATTAAGCACTTTCAATATGTAAAGCAAAAAGTGTGAGTTTGATCAGCTTCTTGGAGAATACCAGGAATAGAATGCATGCCTAAAAAAAGTTTCTCCAAAAATATAAAACATCTGTAACAGACCTATCCAAAATGTTAGCATGTGTTCAAAATACAATTCTTCAGAAAAGCTACAAAGTTTTTCAGAAAAGTCCAACTCCCAAGTTCTTTCAGTTACAAAACTATTATGAGAGAAAGCCAGCCAAACAATGAAAAAAAAAATGGTCAGGCAAACAAAAAAGTGCATCTCTGGCACTTCCCCATGTACTACAGACAGTTTCTAGTTCCACTCTTAACTGGAAAGACTGGCAGGCAGTTGCCAACAGTTATAGATGTGAGTCTACAAACTCCCATTGCATTGATTTGCATACTAGATTTGTACCTTGTCACACAGCTAGAATGAATTTGCAAGGTTGCCATTAGACTGAGTTAGTTAAGAATGGGGCTGCCATCAGTAAAATGAGGCTATCATTCCAATAATCCCAATAGTCTAACTGATGGATTTATGTCAAAGTAAAGATATACACGTTGCAAACTCTCAGCAGGTTAAATATGTATTTCTAGGGCATTGTCTCTGCTCAAGCTTCCCTTGAAAGCATTACTCCTCAATTCAAAATAGTAATATATGTCAAGATGTGTTTTGTAGCCCATTATTATGAATGTTCACCCAGAAGCAAGCTCTTACATCACTGAGGCTTCTTCCTGTGTACCCATGCTCAGATTACAACCTGGCTGAGACAGCTGTCTGCCAGGAAAACAATAATTTCCATTCTATTGTCTGAAATTACTAAAAAAAACCTTAACATGAACAATGTATACCATGTGGCAATCCAGTTTGACTCCAATGGAACTGTGACCATGGTTATTGGGGCAGGTAGAAAGAATCATTTAGATAAAGATCCACTTACTTGGAAGCAAAATGGAACATTCTCTGGTAAGCCTGTTTACAGCTGTCACCTTTAGTCTCCTCGAAACAGGCTCTATCCCAGTCTTCCCCAACCTCGCATGATCCAGATGCACTAGTCCCTCATCCCATGTTGTCTGGGGATGACAGGAGGGATAGCCCAACATATATGGAGGGCACCAGGATGGGGAATGCTGGTCTATACAGTGTGCTTAATTACTTCAGTGATGACAGAGCAGAGATAAGAATCAGCCAGAACATCTGTCAAAGTCAAAAGAGGGCTTGCCACTTGGCAAACGGGAGTTTTCCAGTGGACAGGGAAAGAGAACTGTATGAAGCATCACTTACCCATTTATCTAGAGGCACCTGTGCCAAGGAGCCAGTGCCTTGATAAAGATCTAGAGTGAGCTGCTCCAAGCTGAGCTTCTCCTGAAGAAAGTGACCCAGGTACCTCTGCAGCAGATACCTGCAGGCCCTTTTCTTGATGGACTCCGAAAAGGGCCAAGGCATGATGGCAAAAAGGCGCTGCTAGAAGAAGACTGGAATCTCAGACCCCGGATGGGGTGTGGACCTGTCAGGCGAGGGAAGATCGAGGCTTCTGCAGTGGGGACTGAAGTAAAGGACAGCAGGTAGGGTGGGGGCACAGGAGGAATGGCGTTTAGGAAGCAACAACAGGCTGACGGACCCCAAGTTCCCCTCCCCGGTTGCAGGGGGAAGGGGAGTGGCCCGTTCGAAGGAGGCCAGGCGTTACTAGCTCTGTTGCTGGGTCAAAAAAGGGAAGCGAGGAGGTGAGCAAAGTGAGCCAAGCGGGCTCCGCAGAGAAAGGAAAAGTGGTGGCACTTTGGCGGCTGGGCCTCCCTCAGCCCGGGGAAAAAGACGCCGCGGGGCTCCCCTGCTCGCAGTTTTTATTCCGCCCCGTCCAAGACGGTGTCAAATCGTAAGAGCCTCAAAGGGGCTTCGGCGCAAGCGACAACAGGCGGCCGCATCCCGTCTGCCACCGCTACCTCAGCGTCCCACCGCTACAGCCACAGGAGTCGCCGCCGCCGCCATCTTCCAAGCACGTCTAGCCCCTCCCACAAGGGGGCGGGACTTAATGAGGAGCACCCGCCACGAGGGGCTTCCCACGGAGGGCCCGTCGCGAGCGCAGTTACCTCCCGCCCTCTCGCAGCGCGTAGCGTAGTTGGCGGGGGTTCCTTGCTCGGCTGGACGTCACTACACGCACGAGCGTTGCGTTACCGTCATCCGCCTGGAGGCGTGCGGGGGAGGGGAAGGAAAGGAGCGAAGGAAGTTACACAAGGGATTTTTTCCCCCCTTAAGCTGTGAAAGAGGTGTGACAAAAATACACGTGGTCATTACTTCCGGTTTCTGTTTGAAGGAACCCAATCCTTCTCAAAGCGGTGGGTTGAGGGAATTATTTGTGGAAAGATATTTTATTGCAGTGTGGATGGTTTTTTCCCCCCAGTTAGCCTCTGTTTAAAGCGCTTAAAGTCTTACCGATTATATTTGTCTGGTTTTGTGATTTTTTTAAAATAGTTACTTTGCTGTAAACTGCCTTGGGAGCAAATAAAAGATCGGAGGCACAATCCTAGGCACTCTTAGGAAAGGAGTTCTGGGAAATGCAAGACTTTCTTCTGTCTAAATTTGCAGAATATCGCTCCCCTAAACGGTTGTGGAGATATACGGAATATAATGCCAAAGTGATAAAGGGGATGACTTTAAAAATGTCCAATCTTATACGGGTTTACTTAGAAAACCTGCAGCGTTCAATGGAGCTGTTGTAACATGTCTTCTCTGTATCGCATTTTGTTTCAGCTATTTTTAAACGCTGGTGCGTTATTTTTAAATTAAGTATTTCGGGAAAAATAGGGTGTTTCATTACATGGTCTTGCTTTGTGGGCTGTTGTAGACTTCGGATATTGGGCGATATAGAAATTCAGTAAAATAAAAACAACATGTGTGAAACGATACAGTACCGATTTTTTTCTAAAGAAAAATAATAGTGATTAAATGACTAAAACAAAGGTGGAGTCCCGCTCCTTTGGCCCCCTAAATCTGTCCCATAATAGCTTCGCCTGAGTTCCGTTTTCCACGCATGTGCAATCAAGAACCGGAAGTTTAACCTAACTTGCGAAAGGCGGTGCGTGGCGTCCGCTCTGCCGTCGCCGGCAGGCGCGGCACGTGACTGGAGAGTCTCTGAGCGGAGAGGGGGAAGCGGGTGAGAGCGCGAGGCGGCGGCCGTCGCTCGCTCTCTGTCCCTCGCTCGGGGGCGCTTCGCCGCTGCAGGCGGGAGGGCCGGGCTCGGGCGACCTCTCGCCTCGAGGAAGGGAGCCGGCGCGCGCAGAGCGGGCTCGCTCCCTGGCTGGCGCGGGCCCCGGTCGAGGAGCGGACGGGGCAGGGGATGGAGTAGGGTAGGTACGTCGCGGCGGGCAGGGCAGGGCAGGGCAGGGCAGGGGGATGCTTGCCCGGGGCGCAGCGGCAGAAGCAGGCGAGAGGAAGAGGCGCTCCGGCGGCCGTTGTGGGGAGCCCGGGTGGGGTAGGAAGAGAACAATGCGGCGGGAGGGGAGGGCGGTGTTGCCAGCGGACCCGTTGAAAAGCCCGGCCTTGCCCGCGCCTGTGCTGGGAAGCAGATGGCAGCCGGCGAGGCTCTTCGCAGCTTCCGAGGTCCGGTGGCGCCCTCGCCTGCCGTTCCCGAGGCGACCCGAAGCAGGTCAGAGCGTGGCTGCAGAGGCAGGAGGACAGGCGGGCGCCCCCGAGAGTGACCCCCGCCTTTCACCCCAGCCCTCCTCAGCTAGTTCCTCCCCGGACGGTTTGCGCTTTCGCGCCCGTCGGTCCAGGGCAGTGTTTCCCAATAGTCGGAGCTGCTGTGAACCAAAACATCGGGCGGGCGCCACGATGCGGAAGGCTGCCCCATTCTGGTCAAGCGTGTTGCCCCAAGGGTTTAAACTAATGTATTAAAGGCGCTGGCCGGGACGTGCTTGGAGCTGTAGGCCTTTTTTTCAGTCTAAGGATCGAAATAGGATTGTGTTACAGAGCTGTGGCTTTCTCATGGTATGGGGTCTGGGAAGGGGTGGGTAGCACGAAGGTAGGGAGGGTGGCTTGAGAGGGAGCTTTGCTCACTTTTCGGACAGTACTAAAGAACTGCAGAACTTCAGTGATTTCAGGCAGGTGTTCGGATGGGTGCCGTTTGGGGTCTGCTTGCCAGTGTGAAAAAGAGAACCTCTTCTGCATAAAATCGTTTAGATAGCTTGCTGACTTGAGCTTGCCTAAACTGGATGAAAAGCAGTCCTATAAGACAGGGAGAAATGTCAGGTGGAGATGTTGGAGGAAGCTGCCTTTGCTGAAGAATTGGCTTGGGGAATCTGTGTGTGAGTTGGAGAGTGGTAAGGAGGGGTATGGTTTAACAAGACTTGTGGGATGTGTGTGGTGAAAAAGAAGGTCTTAGGCTGATCTATGAGTACAAAAGCAGAGGCGGTAGAGCTTCCATTGAAGGAAGGGGGGTTGATGTGGGTGGAATAGAGAGTTGGCAGATCAGTTTTCTCAGAATGAATGAGCAAATCAAAGCTATTGCCTTTTTTAAAAAATAAAACACTATCCTATTTTGTGTGTGGTGGGAGGGCATGTTTTGAATGTATGACAATGTTTGGCAACCATAGTTGAAAAGGAACAAGAACAATTTATTTATGTATTTAAAACATTTCTTTGCCGCCCCCATCACAACAAAGCCTCCGGGCGGCTCACAGCAAGAACCAATTTAGGAGATAAACTAGGAAGTATTTGTAGTTCATTTGTAGAGAAGCAGGAAATGGCATAAGACAGAAAATAGAATTGGGTGTGAGGTGCAATATACAGAAAACGGTGAATGATCAGTTCAGACTACAAAGTTTCTGGCCCTCTTTGTTTTTGTTTTGTTTACTGTTAATTACTACCCCTCTCCCCATATCCTAGGCAAAATTAGAAGATGCTAACAGTTCAGTAATGCTTAGTAGATGGGATGTTCTAACAGTGAGAAATACTAGTTCTCCTGGGAGCATTCCTTTGTTTAAACCCTCTGAATTGTTTGTGTTCTGTGCTTTTAAAATACACTTTCTTGTGATTTGGTGAAATATGTTTGGACCATTGCCTTTTTGCTATGGGAATTTCCATAGATGATACCTTGCCTTGTTCTATGAATAGAATCCCCAAAGATTACATTGATGTTTGCATTCTGTTTTTATTACCTTTCTACTTGCTTTCATTTAAAGAACCTAAATGATTTTTAATAGTGTGTGCACACGCACACACCCTCCCACATTTTTATTATGACGCCTTGAAGATTAGTACTTGCATGATGGTATTCATCTAGAACAGACCAAACATAATAAAATTCTTGGACTGAGGGTGCCTTCGCATGTTTCTCCCATATATTTCCCCTGGGACTCAACTTATTGTGGAGAAATGCATATTCGTGCACCGCTGGAATTGGTCTTGGAGTTGGAACTCCAAAGTCCAAGCCTACACCCTCCTCCACGCACAGCTGGCACAGAAAGAATTGCATATACATCTTGGAAAGGAGTGTAAAAGGGTATGTAGGGAGGGGGAAAGCCTGGACCAAGGGCTTGTGCTGATTCCTGTCAGTGTCCCAACCTCCTTCTCTCCCCTTCTTGACATTAAATAAAATAAGGGCACAAGACACAGTGGCAACAGAGGGCACCACCGCTGCACCTTGTTTGGGGCTTAGGATGCACATAACCCTCCGGATTCAGAGGATCAGATGCATCAAGGATGAGGATGATAGGACTCAAGTCTTGAAACTCAAGTTTCTGTAAATGTTTCTGGTCTCATCAAGCCTTCTGTGTCTTTTGTTAGCGTTAAGTATTACATTCCAATTCTGTGTTGGTGGTTTTGCTGCATATAATTTTGAGGCCTATCTTTATTTAGAAATGTTGATGAAATTCTCTACTTGGCCTTCTTAAATCTGACAATACATATATGTGGTAAATGTTATGGTGTGAAAAGACCCCATCTTTTTGAGAATTCAGTTTCTTTTGCTTCAGATAGCTCTTGGACTGTTGAAATCCCATTGTCATCACTGTATCGTAGAAACATTCACTTGCATTTTATTAAAATTGTATTCAACATCTTTGCTGGACAGTAGAAATGAGTTTTAATTCTATATGTGCCAACATGTGACTAGATTTGGTGAGATTCTACCGAAATATGTGCTTCATAGCAATTCATGTTAACACAAATTTCCATTATGAATTATCTTGAACTGTGTCTACTTCTCTATTTAATTCTAAATATATTTCTTTTAATGTACTGCTTTGTGCACAGAATGGAGACTGACTGCAATCCTATGGACCTATCCAATAACACAGGGGTTGAAGACCATTCTGAATTCAAGGAGTTTGAAGGAACAGAAGTGAAGGACATGAGATTAGAAGCAGAAGCTGTTGTTAATGATGTCTTGTTTGCTGTGAGCAACATGTTTGTCTCTAAAAGCCTCCCATGTGCAGAAGATGTGGCTTACATCAACGTGGAAACTAGAGAAAGGAACAGATACTGCCTAGAGCTCACAGAAGCAGGACTTAGGGTAATTGTTCTTTTCATGGAGATGCTTCATAAGAGTTTGCCACAGGGCAGTCTGTGTTGTTGCAAAAGTTCTTCATTCTTTTTTTTCTTAAAATGTTACAAAACATTTACTTTTATATAGGAAATGATGATACAACTGTTTCATTTTTTATTATCAAAATATATTTGAGTTTTAAATCTGAATTGAATGGCCAGTTTTGATCTACTGCTTTTCCATAAAAGAACTTCTATCAGTTTCTCTTATTTTTTGGCAAAGATCCTGTGTCTCTGCAACAGATAAGCCTTCCTCCATCAGTGTTTGTTCATAAAGGAAAAGCTCTAAATTTGTGTTTCTATTTATCAGACTTCTTCATAGAGTTCCAGACAACCCTTCAGAAAAAGGGGCTAACTGTAGTTTGCATTAATAATATGGCCAACAAAAAGTATTGTTTCCACTGTTTTCACATTTAATTCATCACTTCAAGTCCTGTGTTAGGATAGCCAGTCTTGTGGCATGAGGGTCCCTGTTCCTCTTAACAATTGTATTGGAAGGGGGAATTTCAGTGGATGTGATTTGTCATGTCACTCTGCTTAAACAGCTGCATGGGCAAAATCACTCTGTGCAAATATTGACTGTGTGTACTGTTTAATGTTGTACATTGGCATCTATTATGTAAAGCAATTATTTCCCTAATGATCTTTAAAGCTCCAGGAAACACAATATCCTTTTAGATCCATCTGTATTGTGAAGATGAGTATAAAAATTCCATGCTGGAAATTAATTGATACATGCAAGCAGTTGCTTCCCCTTCCCCCATATATGCATTTAAAATATTTAAAGTCCCACTACACCAGCCTGTTTGGGTTTCCTTCCTGACACCATTTCTTTTCCAATTGTAAGCAGTTCTTGAGATTTTAGGTCCCTGGTCTTAAAAAACCCAGGGCAATAGATGTATAATAGTAATAATAATAGAAATGTAATTAATAATAATAGCAAGACAACTTACATTACAAAAACTGTGTTCGATAGACTAATAATTTAGATTGCTTTAACCATACATTTATAATACACTGAACCTCTTCTTCCTTTTAAAAGTGTATTACTCTTTCTTCTGCAGGTAGTGGGTTATGCTTTTGACCAGGTGGATGATACTGTACAAAATCCCTACCATGAGACTGTCTACTCTTTGTTGGACTCGGTTAGCCCAGCATATAGAGATGCTTTTGGAAATGCACTGCTACAAAGACTAGAGGCTTTGAAAAGGGATGGGCAGTCATGATAGAATCTGCAATCAAAACAGGCTTCAGCAAAAAGTTGCTGCTGGTTAGATTTCTGAATTGGCTGCACTGAGATCTGATGGCAAAAGGAATAATTTCCTTGTGTTCTTTGCTTTGAAAATTCTTTGCTCTGTGAATTTCAATTCCTCCAACTATATATCATTGGTACTAATGTTCTGAGTTAACTGCTGAATTTGTTTTTTAATGTAACTTAGTGTACAGTCCCATCAAGATGAGCATAATCCTCTCAACTTGGAGGCTTATGCTTATCCAGCACAGAACAGGAAGAGCAGTGGAAGTGATTTTTGCCACACCATTCTTGCTTTCCATTTTATCTTGGCTCGCTAATGGAAAGGGAAGGAGCTGGATCAGCCTCAGAATACCTTGCATCCTGGTCACCCCAGTACCCTCCCCTCTTACAAGAGCCCTCTCAGAGAGCAGCTGATGCAGTTCCCTTTCCACACTGGCTGTGATGGGGAGCAGGATCAGAGATCTGATTTCCAGCTCTGAGGTCAAACACTGTCTGCACCCTTGCAATTGGGAACTTAAATGATCCAATACTCACTCCCCCCCCCCAAATTTCAAGGGGTGCGTGGATGGTTTCCTTTGTGAAATATACAGTTACTGCTTTGGGTTCATTTCCCTTTAGATAGTTAGAAGTGACTGAACACTGTGTAGCTTTGATGTCTTTGATATTCAGCTAATGCTTAATTGTAACAATGCCACAGCTGGTATTAAATTTTCCTGACAATATAGAACCTGTTCAGAATTTACACAGTAGCACTTTTCACTGTGTTTGAAGACTAACTCAGTTTTGTCAAACCAAATATTTACCATAGCTAAACTTATTAACATGAATTTTATTTCATCATAAATATTTATATTTAGCTCATTTTTGTGCATACTTTCAGAAATTCTCTAGTTCGTTCACTAGAACATGTGATGAAGCACTCTGTTAAATAAAACATATCTTGGTGTTTGATCCATAAACATTTTTAGCCGAGTACTTATCAGTAACTGAACAGCACCATTCAGTATTTTTACCCTGTGGGTAGCAAGCTTCAGACACTAAACAAAAGATGAAATGTTGGCATAATGAATGTATTCATCAATTGAAATACAAATGGGATAAGCACAAAGATAAAGTATAAAGCCCCATTCTTTATGAAGCCCCATCCTGCTTTGCTTTTGCTGAAACTGCATTAACATTGTGCAAAGATAACGATTTGCAATTACTTTGAAAGTTTACATTATGTACAGTATATTGAAAAGTATTTTTGATTCCTTACTATATTGCAGTTGCTGAGTATTTCTATAATGCCTTCTCTTCTTCCAACCAGTTTAACCATGTTGTATCTTCTTTTATTCAATGTGCAACATAATATTAGTGTATTGTATCAGTTCAGAACCAAAGACTGACATTGGTATTTGAATTATGAGAATATAGATAGTCTTAAGTATAAAATATGTTAACTTCCAGTGTTGCTGTATATCTCTTAATGTACTCTGCTTGGAAGAACAGCCTCTTTTTAGAACAAAGCTATATATTCACAGTACTAAGAGATACCTAATTCTGAAAATGAATAAACTTATAAAAGCTTCAGCTGCTTGGTACATGTTGCATATAGTACATATACATGTTATGCATTCAGGTTTACTTAAGTGATAGTGCTTTGTCCTAACTGAGAATCTGGTTTAAGAACTGCAGGACTACTTAGCATACTATGGCTTTTCTTAGTTATACTAGAATTATAGCTGAAACAACCTGTACTACAACCTCCTGTTTTGAAGCAGAGAGTGTTTTCCTACCTTTTTATAAGCTGAAAGAGCTTGCATTTTCCTTTATCCATATATACATAGAGGGTATTTCTTTAAAAACATGAAATGCACAAAGACTGTGGGTAACTATGCATTCGCAATCGGGATTTAAGGCAAGGAAGGTAGATATTCATGAGGAAAATGTACTTTGCCCCATTGTATCTTGGTACTCGTTTTAGAGATTAAATAAAGAGAAACAAAATACATAATGAGGCTATCTCTCCTTCTGTGTGTGTGCATGTGTGCGGATATAGACAAGTGAAGGAAAATCAGTTTTTGCTTTGTGATAGTTTAAATTTCTTAGGAATAAGTTGTCTAACTGTATGGGCCTGTCCCATCTGTGAAATTATCTTTAAAAAGGCATCTAGTGATGATGCATGTCCAGATTTGCATTGATGGTGGTGGGAAATATTATGTGTATTTCTCAGAGCAGTCTCTTGCCTCAGACAGCAATAAAGTCTCCAGCTGATGAAAAGGAAGGAGGTGGCTGTTGTCCAGAGTACAGAAGACAGCAGCTTGGACTACTGAAGCCCTGCTTGCTTCCCGGCAGCTGTACCTGCTATGGGAATAGTAGGAGACTCCTACTGAAAGAAGTGAAAGCTATGTATCTTGCCTTTTGTTGGCTTCCAAAACTATCTGATGTTTTCACCGGCATCTAGAGTATAAAAATGTTTTGCTCTAATCAATGGCCAGCTTGATGCAACAGCCAGACACAGTATTGCTGTGATACACATACTTTGCCATCTTGATCGTTCAGACTACAATCCTGTGTAAAGGTTCTTTTTCTGGATCTGGAAAGAGATTCGAATTCCTTGGCAATGTATGGGCTTTGCAAGCACCCAAAGGTTACAGTTTCAAGTTTGGGCATTTCTAGGATATCTGCACAAGTCTACTGACGATGAAAGAGACAAATTGAGTTGTCTTTCCAATGTTACACTTTGAGTTTTCACAATATCTTGAATGTAAGTCTTTTCAAGTAGGAAAAGGGAATGCAATCATAGTACTATATTAATACCTAGATTCCTCATTATATGCAGAATAAACAACATTGTTGAAGGAAGTCCCACTGTTTTGCCCAACTTTTGTCTGGATTGTCTATTTTTGGATCTTTGATAGCATATATATGCTTTATTTAAAATGTTATATAACAGTACTTAGGTATAGGGTAACTTTAAATTATTTTTACAAAGCTATCAAAGACTTCCTGTATTCAAAAGGCAGTTGAAACACCTGTCACCTATCAAGTATTCACCACCATCTCCAAAACATGTCCTCAGTTTTCCTAATTTCTATTTTTCCACCTTGAGGTTAAACATCTACTTCTGCCTGACACCCTCAAGAGCTGATGCCAGTGAATTTTGCCAATGGTCTGACCTGCTATAGGGTAGCACCATGTTTTTCTTATATTTCTATACAATATTTCATTTTAGAAGTCTTCATGAATCATCACTAATTTTACTGTGCTGCAATATCTGGAGATACATATTCTGAAAAGGATACTTTGAAATGTAAAATTGTTTTTTAAAAAATAAATCCTGACAATGCCAGGATAGATCATCCCCTTTTGTGTTTGAGAGGAAGTGACTTTCAATAGGACAGCAATGTAGTTCCAGCACTCAACTGCATGCAGAAGCATTTTGTGCTCCAGTGATGCACTTATAAAAGTTAATCAGCTTTTAAAAATAATAGTAATAACAGTTAATTCAGTTTCTCACACATAGGACCTGTATTAGACTGGGAATGTCTGTTTTTGCAGCTACCTTCCATTCCTGTATGATGGATCACTCAAGCGTAACAATATGGGCTCTAAGCATTGACTATGAAGGGAGATGAAAACCAACAATACTTGGATGGCCTCAAGTTACTCACTCCTAGGTAATTTGAAATGTTTATACTCAATGCAGGTTGCAAAGTTACTTTATTTTTAGCAAGAGCTAAAATTTAGTAATTTCCCCTCCTGTGTGTCATTTTCTTTTCCTTATATTTAGTTGGAATACAAAAAGTATTATATGTATGATCAACGCATGTTTTGCCCTATGATTTTTCTGCATTATTTTCTATAGGCCACCAATCACTTTCTTGCTGGAGTATAGAAAATTATTTCTGTGACAGAATCTGCAAAAGACACAAACAGT
This sequence comes from Varanus komodoensis, assembly GCF_004798865.1. NCBI lineage: Eukaryota > Metazoa > Chordata > Lepidosauria > Squamata > Varanidae > Varanus > Varanus komodoensis. The sequence goes on from NW_025335761.1 coordinate 48,234,560, forward strand.
CTTCAAAATCAGCTGTTAAAAAAATCTTCTAGCTCCCTGCATTCTCCAGTCTGGCTTGAATTTAAAAAAAAAAAAAAGCCTTCTGTAACCTGATGCTTGTTGGACACTCGGGAATTAGGATCCAACCCATCCGGAGAACAGGGAGCTGCGAAACACGCAACTATGACTGCGGTCGTGTACGCTTTCTGTGCTGCTGGACAGCAACTCCTATCATCCTTCTCCACTGGCCATGTTGGCTGGGGAACATGGGGATTCTAGCCCAGCACCGTCCGGAGCGGCTCAACCCCTCCATAGGGAAGAAGCATTTCCAAGCCAGAAGGAGCTTCCTTCAGCATAAACACACCTACCCCAAAGAAGCCTCAAGGCGAATTTTGCGCAGGCCCCGCCCCCTCCTGTTATTAAGCCCCGCCCGGCGGCCCAGCCCGCGCCTCCGCCTGGCCCCGCCTCCTTTTTTGTTTTCTTCGGGGAGGCCCCTCCCTCTCCCTCCGAGTCCTGCGCGTGGCTCGGTCGCTTAGCAACCGCGACGCTTTCCTGTTAACCGCAGCCATGTCGGAAGAAGAGGAGGCCGTGGCGGAGGCCGAAGAGATCATTCGAAGCCAGCGGATCTTCCTGAACCACTTAGACACCTACGCCGGCAGAAACATTGGGAGGGTGAGGAGGACGGAGGGGGTCACCCCTGGGCCGGGCGGGACTGCTGTGGGTGGGAGGGAGAGACAGGAGGAGGCTGAATCACAGTTGTGGCTCACTAGGATTTACATATTTGATTTATATCCTGGCTTTTCTCATTTTTAAAGAACTCAAAACAGCTTACATCATTCTCTTCCTCCTCTCAATGTTCTCCCCACAACAACAACAACCCAGTAAGGTAGGTTGGGCCTCGAGTCTGGGACTGGCCCAGTCACTCAGTTGGCTGCATGGCTGAGCTGCACTAGAACTCTGATCGCTTGAGTCCCAGTTGCTCGTAACCACTGCACCACCACTGGTCCTGTGGTTTGAATGAGTACAGTGGCTTTTAATCACACAACAAATGTTAATTGGCTCACTGTTGGAATAGTGTCTGTGTTACCACCCAACAGAGATGATTAGTGAATGGCATCTGTTCAAGTAATCACTACATCTGTACTCTTTTTGCATTTTAGTTTCCCCAAAAGCACTGACTACTTTTGACCTCCACCCATATTTCAACATGTTTGTGTTTACAAAACTGCCAATTTAAAATTAACTTGCATTAAATACTGTCCATGAAAAACATTGTTAATCTTTAAGGTGCAACAAGACATTTTATAATATTGCAGGTATAGTCACAACATAGATTTGTGTAAAACTATTGCTATGCTGGCAGTTTTATTTTCAGAAACTTTTAAAATAAAATATAGCATTTTATATGGTCTGAAGAGCTTGGAGGGAAGACCATCTAGGAACCTCATTAGCCAGCTTGAGTTCCACAATGGGAGAAGGGTGGGATGTAAATATAATAATGAATAATAAGATAGAATCCACCTTTTTCTCATCTGCTGCACACTGGATCATTTTCAGTGAGTTCTCTACAATGACCTCAATTATTGTTCTTGATTGTTCACCCCCAGCTCAACCCCCATCAGTGTAAATTATGATTATATTTATTAACTTATTTTAATCTTTATATACCTGCCCATTCCCATTAATGTCACCTTTCTCCTATTGCAAGGAACCCCAAGGTAGCTTACATAATTCTCCTCCTCCTCCTCTCAATTTTTCCTTACAACATCCTGTGAGGTAGATTAGTCTGAGCGTCATTCATTGGCCGAAAGTTACCCAGTGAACTTCATGGCAGAACGGGCATTAGAATCCATGTCTTCCAAGTCCCAGTCCAACACTCTAAGTATGACACCACCTTGTTTCTCAATGCTTTGTTAAAAGCATTTTGGATTTTCACATATACAGTGTCTTCCAGATCACATATACAATGTCTTCCCTTTGACCTTTCAAAAAAATAAATCTAAAAGATCAATGAGGCAGAAGTGAAAATCAATACTTATTGATATGTCATTTTGCATCAGTCTTTTCCAAACTGGTGCCCTCCAGATAGTTTAGACTACAACTTCCAGCGTTTCTGAGCATTGGCCCTACTAGCTTGTGCTGATGGATGTGGAAGTGCAAAATACCTAGAGTTTGGGGGAGGTTTTTAATATCTGTTTGCTATTTTATTTTTAATAAAGGTATCCAGCAATGTACTTGGAGCAGATAACAAGCTAACTGACATGTAGTTTCCTGGAGTTCCCTTGATCCCTTTTCCATGTTTAAATCCATGTTAAACTGGCAGTTTCCAGAGACCACTTTAGGGATAAAGTTCTCTGTACAAGGAAAAGCAAATTTTAGGTAGATGATTTACAACTTAGTCTCCTTGTCATGTTAGTTTACTACATGAAAAGATTTGAAGACTGAATAATTCAATCATGAAAGCCCACCATCAGCACTGCCAGCTGCCTTTCACGTGAATCCTATAGGATAAATAAAGAAGGGAATAAGAAGGCAGTGGTCAAGGAAGGGATAGCATGAGAGATCTCACTTGTCTGTAGCTTTCCACTAGTATACCTAGCTGCAGAATGCTGAACTGCACTTAGAGCCCTACCAAAATGCTCTAAGATTAGAGCTGAATTCATAGCTTATGTAAGAAGTCCCGAGGCTATGCGATGGAACGACATACAAATACTCTAAATAAATAAATAGCTGCTGATTATTTCTACAGAAAGAACGTTATAACTTTAAAACTGAAGCTTGTGGCATGTGCTTTGGTTCACAGGTTCTTTCAAATACATTACCAGTATGAAAGCAACCCTAGGTTATCCATTTAATCATACACATTTACATTCTACGCATTACCAGATGCCATCTTACAGCAAGACTGAATTCTTTATTCTAAACATAAAACATGCACTTTTCTATTTTCAGAAATCACTCTCACTGGCAAAATTCATTTTTTCATTATTAAATATATATTAAAATATCAGCATAACAATACTACATATAAAGTTTATATATGCATAGATTTAAACACATTTAAGAATATCTTTAGTCAAGGCTTCTAAGCAGAGCAATAGTAGTTTATTTATTTAAAGCATTTTTATGCCGCCCCCTTTGCAACAAGCCTTAGGTTCAAGCTTGCCAAGATGGTGTATTGGCAAGATTTCACAGGTATTTAAGAGAGAAGGATAACTCCCCTCCACTGCATGTCAAATATTTCCTTTATAAACTTTTCTAGAGGTTATAAAACGGTTTTAGCTGCTTTTACTTCATTTATTCATGCTCCATTAATCTGTACTGCTAAGGCTATAGTTCCATTATAGGCACTACAATCCAGTATGGTTGCCCCAGTCCTCCAAATTCATAGGATTATAGGCATCATATAAAGCCTGGAAGAAGCAAGGAGAGGAAGGTCGCCTCCATGCTTCCCTCCCCCCCCCCGCCCACCTCCCTACAAAAGACTTGGTTTCAGCCTCCTAAATCCTTTGCCCCTGAGTGTGAGGAGGAGAGGCTGAGGCACCACAGAATATTACATATGTGAGTGGAGCCTAAATCCTCCCTCCCTTGCTCTCCAGAATGCCCAGAAAACTCCAGCTCCAAGTTAAGCTTGCAGGCTCAGAGGCACTGTTGTTAAGGTTCTTTCTGCATGGGTGGAAGAGGGCACCCTGAATTTGGAGTCTCAGTGCTGACCTTAGAACGTGTTTCTAAATTTGGAGATGGGATTCCAGATTCTCCTATGGCTGTGTAGACTCTTCTCTAGTTGCTATATGATTGCATGCTTAATCACTTGTGTCTAAAAAATATCACCTCATGTTGAAATAAATGATCATAATTAGCATCTTGCTATTACATGGCATATTACAGGCATACATGGTACACAACAATTATTTATTTGAGTCTTCCCTATTTTGTGAGGAGTAGTAGTAGTAGTTGTTGTTAGTCATGAAGTTGTGTCCAACCCATCGCGACCCCATGGACAACATTCCTCCAGGCCTTCCTGTCCTCCACCATCCCCCGGAGTCCACTTAAGCTCACACCAACTGCTTCAGTGACTCCATCTAGCCACCTCATTCTCTGCCGTCCCCTTCTTCTTCTGTCATCAACTGTTCAGCATTAGGCTCTTCTCCAGTGAGTCCTTCCTTCTCATTAGGTGGCCAAAGTATTTGAGTTTCATCTTCAAGATCTGGCCTTCTAAAGATCAGGCAGGGTAGATGTCCTCTAGGACTGACCAGTTTGATCTCCTCGCAGTCCAAGGGACTTGCAGTAGTCTCCTCCAGCACCACAATTCAAAGACCTCAATCCTTCAGTGCTCAGCCTTCCTTATGGTCCAGCTTTCGCAGCCATACATTGCAACTGGGAAAACCATGGCCTTGACTATACGCACTTTTGTTGGCAGGGTGATGTCTCTGCTTTTTAGTATGCTGTCTTGATTTGCCATAGCTTTCCTTCCCAGAAGCAAGCGTCTTTTAATTTCTTGGCTGCAGTCCCCATCTCCAGTGATCTTGGAGCCCAGGAAAATAAAATTGTCACTACCTCCATTTCTTCCCCATCTATTTGCCAGGAAGTGAGAGGACCAGATGCCATGATCTTAGTTTTCTTCATGTTGAGTTTCAAGCCAACTTTTGCACTCTCCTCCTTCACCCGCATCAAGAGGCTCTTTAGTTCCTCTTTATTTTCTGCCATTAGAGTGGTATCATCTGCATATCTGAGGTTGTTGATATTTCTCCCAGGAATCTTAATTCCAACTGGTGATTCATCTAGCCCCGCCTTTCTCATGATGTGCTCTGCATATAAGTTACATAGGCAGGGCAACAATACACAGCCTTTCTCAATTTTGAACCAATCAATGGTTCCGTGTCCAGTTCTCACTGTTGCTTCCTGACCCGCATATAGGTTTCTCAAGAGACAAATAAGATGGTCTGGTACTCCCATCTCTTTAAGAACTTGCCACAATTTGTTGTGATCCACACAATCAAAGGCTTTAGCATAGTCAATGAAGCAGAAGTAGATGTTTTTCTAGAACTCCCTAGTTTTCTCCATGATCCAGCATATGTTGGTAATTTGATCTCTAGTTCCTCTCCCTCTTCGAAATCCTACCTGTACTTTTGATAGTTCTTGGTCCACGTACTGCTGGAGCCTAGCTTGTAGGATTTTGAGCATAACTTTGCTAGCATGTGAAATGAGTGCAATGGTGTAGTAGTTTGAACATTCTTTGGCATTGCCCTTCTTTGGGATCAGAATGTAAACTGACCTTTCCCAATCCTGTAGCCACTGTTCAGTTTTCCAAATTTGCTGGCATATTGAGTGTAGCACTTTTACTGCATCGTCTTTTAGGATTTTGAATAGCTCAGCTGGAATACTGTCACCTCCACTAGCTTTGTTGTTGCTCAGACTTCCTAAGGCCCATTTGGCTTCACATTCCAGGGTGTCTGGCTCGAGGTCAGTGACCACCCCATTGTGGTTATCAGGGATGTTAAGCTCTTTCTTGTATAGTTCTTCTGTGTAATCTTGCCACCTCTTCTTAATCTCTTCTGCCTCTGTTAGGTCCCTGCCATTTTGGTCCTTTATCATGAGAAAACAGGAATCAGTGATTTGTTACAAACCATGAATGGAAGTATCAGGTTTTCTTATCTTGCATAAGAAGGACACAAAGAAGAGAAGTGGGTAGTTCAATGCTTAAGTCCACAGCTTACTGCAATATATTGTCATGATAACACAATGGTTTGTTGTTATGTCTGAATGTAGTGTCTATGCAACTACTATACAGAAACTGGAAATAACCATGTCTGTATAACCATAGATTGATTTCTTTTATGATCTTACTAAATTGTTGTAAATGTTAAGTATCTAGCAAGCTGTATCGTTGGAGCCTCTTTGGAAGAAGTACCGGAGGAGGAAGAAGAAGAAGATGAAGGGAGATCACTTGTTGATCTTTCACCTCCTAAACCAAAGGAAGGCATATATCAAGTTGTTGGAACTCTTTCACAAGCAGAGAGTACAAAACCAGATTTTGCTATGGAAGCATATAGAGTGAGTATTATTATTTTTTATTTGTTAACACAGTGAAGCTGGAGAGTGCTAAGGTGTAGGAGATCAGCTCTGGTATTTTTCAAACTACAAGAAAGGGCAATAATAAAGCAACAGTAGGTTGGTTTGGTTTTTGTTTGTTTGTTTGTTTTTGGTATTGCCATGCGAGCCTTCAACTTGAAATTATCAAGATTTGTATCCAATGTTAATCCTTCTTAAGTCCCATTCATTTCAGTCTGTCTTCCCTTCATAGAATTAACATTGAATACAACAAAAGGCTGTAATTTTATACACATTTACCAGGGAGCAAGTCCCATTGAATTCAATAGGGCTTACAATTGAGCTGATATGTATAGGTTTGCACAGTAAGGGTCCAATCCGACCAGAGTAATGCATGACTAAATTGCAGGTAAAGCAAAGGGACTTTCATTAGTTGTGACTGAGAGCCTGGCTACATGTTACACTTGCCACATGAGGGCAGCCCAAGTCTGTCTTTTGAGAATTCTGAATCCTGTCCTGGCAATAGGCAGAGAAGTTCAGAGTAGATCACAGTTACTCGCACAGTGGAAGAGGAACTGCAGGCAGTATGTAATTCATTGTTTATTCCTATGTGCACTCTCTCAATCTTGCTCTTCAGTGGCTAAGCTCAGCCAGGCAATGGACCATCAAAGAGCCAGCTGTCAGGGAAATTAGATGGGATGAAATTCAATGGAGGAAACATCACAATGACCTAATAAGAGCTAGGATTCTGGAGGAAGGCTATGCTATTCCAGATCAATGCCTAGTATTGGAGATAGCAGGAGCAGCCCTAGAATACCTGAATTGTATTATTTATATCTAATAATGATGGTTATTACAGTTGTTCAAGTACCCATTTGTATTTAAAAATCATTTTATACTTTGATCACACCATATAGTACAGCCTTCTCAGGACCATATCCATCTCAGACATGGATATCTGAGAAGACTTTTTAGATACATTGGAGAGAAGACTTTTGCAGAGAAGTTTCTTTTCTTGAGGTTTCAACTTTTTTACAAGCAAATCTCTGTATGCACTTCTAAGATGGTACTGACTATATCTTGTGTTTTGCTGCATGCTCAAGTCGAATCTAAAATAGAAAGCACACAAATCAAAGAGTACTGAATTATAGTATAATCTACAGCTGTTTGAGTATCCCAAATCTGTTTTCAAGGTTAAGATTGTAAATGGGAAATTACAAAATGTACTACATAGAGTTGGTGTAGTATGGTAGTTAAAGTATTGGTCTAAGACTCAGGAAATAGTTCTAGTCCCCACTTGGCTATGAAGCTCACTAGATAATGTTGGGCCCACCATTGACTTTCAACCTAAGCTAGCTCATATAATTGTTGAGAGGATAAAATGGAGAGGAGAGGGATTGTGGAAGCTGCCTTAAGTTCCTTGGAGGAAAAAGAACAGGATTTAAATGTAATAATAAATAAAATATATATTTGGCCGTTGTTTTGTGGGGTTTAGACATCTTCTCAAGAAGAGCTATCAGCATACTTGTTTGAATGTGACATCATTATTTATAACATCACTGAAGATGCTCAACAAATTGAGGAAGCAATCTGGGCAGCTACTGGTCAGTGTACTATATTCTTCTTCAAGAGGGATGGGAAATGCCATAATCTCTGATGATCTAATGTGATTCAATTGATAGAGTGTTGAACTTTAAAGTTCAAATCCCTCACCTACTGACTTACTTTGTGGTCTTAGGAAATACCTTTTTAAAGTAGCTTTTTTAAAGTTCACTTCTTCAAATTAAGTCATGATATTGAGAAACTGGACCAGCTGGAATGTGCCAAATGTTCAATGCCAGTTCATATTGGTTGGTCAAATTGATGGGGCCTTCCAGATATGTTGGACTGTAACCTTTATCATTCCCAATGACTATGCTGGTATGGAATGATGGGAATTGCAATGCAACATATCTGGAAGGCACCAGGTTGGGGAAGGCTAAATCAGATTTGGATTATTTGCCTCTTTGTGATAAAGCTTACAGTTACATGTGTATAAAACTGTGTCTGAGATTAACTGTGTCCATGTTCAGCCATCAGGATGTGTAGCTATGCCAGATACCACCTGTTTCACTGATTGATCATTTGGTGGGAAATTGGTGTGTGCGAACTAAACCCAGATGTCCTGTAGACCCTCCTAAGCAGCTCTTGGTCCTAACACTGACTTCCTGACGGCACAATATGTGCATAACTCTAGTTGGTGTATTGTAGGAGGAAAAAGCATCTGTGGGTATATTCACTTCTTTATTTCCTAGGGATGAACACATGGGCCTGCATCCAGTGTTAGTCTAACTTAAGAACCATTCATTTGAATGGGTCTTCTCTAAGTAAGAATAACATTGGATATAATCCAGAGAAGCCTCCTGACTGAATTAGATGGTTAGTGTAAAAAATGTGCAATAGGGCTTCTGAGTCTTTCCATCCATGGGCAGATCCACATGAGCTGAGAAGCTATCCTGCACAACTCAGAGAAACTTCAGAAACATTCTCAGAAGAGTGGCAAGGGAATACTGGCAGGGAGGTAAAAGCAAGAAGTCCTGATATGGGTGTTCAAGTCCCTGTATGTGAGTTAAGATATTTTCTAATGATGATCCTAATTTGGGGAAAGAAAAGGTTTCCACTACCAGAATATTATAAATAAAATGTAAACAGAAAAATCTTCTATTTATAGTAACATGTGCAGTGTGATATGATTTTGCAGTACTGCATGATGATTCATACAAATTTGAGAAGCAGAAGGTGTTCATCCTACTATCAACAATAATGACCTGGGCACGCAGCAAGCCTCTTGATCCAGTGAGTGCTGGGAAAAGTGAAAAAATACTGGGCAATTATTAATTTGAACAAGGAAGCCTGTATTGCTTACCTTCCTAAATATTTAGTGAAAGAATGTATGATACAGTTGCATTTCTCAAAATCCCTGGAACATTCAAAGAAATGTCTTTTTTCTCCCTGAACTATCATCAGGTTTATTTTGTTCCTTTGTTTGCTTTAAAAAACTTCCAGAGTTTGTTCATAACATGAAAAGCTAAGCAATGACAGTTCAATGAACAAATATTGAGATGGAATTTAAAATTACTTTCCATCTTTTTTTAAAAAATAACTTTGTTAAATCAAAAAAGGAGTAATTTCAAATGTCACATTAAAGGCAAAAATCTTTTTCTGATCCTGTTCTCCCTTAATTCCAATACCTTTACTGCTCTACCCAGGAAGATCCAGAAATACCATTTACTGAGGAAGACTATCGTCGTAGGAAACCTCACCCTAACTTTATAGAGCACATTAATGCTGAAAAAACTATTATCAAGCTTGGCAAAATAGTGAGTATTAACAGAAAATAAATCTATAAGTGGTTTTCAAAAGGAAAGATCCATGGCACAAGCTCCACTGCAAACATATAACAGCTTTGTTGTGGCTTCTCAGACTTTGGAGTATGACCCTCAAGGAGAAACTAGGCCAGGGGTCTCAAACTCGTGGCCCGCGGGCCAATTGCGGCCCGTGGGACGATATTTTGTGGCCCCCACTTGATGTCAAAGTTTAGTTACAGTGTGGCCTGGGCGTTTTTCTCACACGCACCTGCGTGAGTCGTTACCCTGGGCGCAATGTTCCCTCTAAGCTGAGCGCCAGGACGGGCGGGGCACGGGGAGGGGCCCTGTGGCCTTCAAAGCGCCGGTGGCACCCGGGCCGGCCTCCGGGAGCCACGTGGGATGAGCGGCCCACCACCACTGCTTGATGCGGCCCAGCCTCACCCAGACTCTACTTCCAGCGGCCCCCAGGTAAGTTGAGTTTGAGACCCCTGAACTAGGCTGATGCTAAAGAGGACCGCACAGTCTAGATTATCTCCAGTTTGGCAAAAACTCATCCCATGTAGAGTTAGGTGTGACAGAGCCTCACAGAAATCAATGAGCTTAGGCACCTGCATTCTGCAGAGTGGTGGATTATAAAGGATGTAACATTTTGCACCCCCCACAAGTTTTGTCAGCTTCTTGATTGGCTTTGTAATGGTGGACAAGCAAGATCACAAATGGAAAGTGCCAGAGTTACCCTTTTCTGAGACATGGAGGCAACATGCTGCATTATGTTGCTGATTCCTACCTGAGCACATCAGAGGAAGCTGCCCCAGCTGGTCTAGGGACTCTGGGATACAAACAGCCAAGCTCCCAGGGAGTGAGCAACCAGGGACAGCAAACAAGAGATGATGGGTGGTGGAGTTTGGCTGGAGAGGTCCCTAACATTTATTCTTTTTTAGCTCCCCCCACCCTTTGTTTTCTTCCTTTTAACACACTCCCATTAACTGGCACGAATATAGTATTACCCTTTAGTGAAGTCAGGAGTAAGCACTGCCTGTTACAATAGGCCCAGCATGGTAGAAGATAGCAGAAAGAATGGGCTGACAAGAATCCCCAGTGGTGGTGACCTGCAATGTCTGTCTGTTTTCCTGCCTGAGGTCAACAGGACCTACATGTACAACAAGTGCAAGCTAGTAGCCCTGTTAGAAGAAAAGGTGAGGGCACTAGAGCAGCCAATGTCCAACCTCAACGTAATATCAGAAGATGAAGAGACAGAGCAGTGGAACCGCAACAGCTAAGAGTAGTACAGAAGCTAGAAGTGCAACAGCAAGCTGAGGCAGAAGAAGACAGTCCTGAGGGGAAATGAGCAGAAAACTCCCTAGAAAAGAGTGACACGTGCAGAAGAACTAGAAGACAGTGAAAGCTGTGGAACTCTCAAACCACTTTCAGTTACTTGAGGATGAGACTGAAGGGGAGCCTGCTATGGAGGAACTGCAAGTCATCCTGTGCAATGGGGGTGAAGGTCAACAAGGCAATAACAATGATACCAAGGCTTGCAAGACCAAGAAGAGAAGAGTGGTAGTTGTGGGAGGTTCTGTGTTGCATGGGATGGAAACACAAGTATGTTAGGATGACCCATGAACTCATCAGGTATGCTGCCTCCCTGGAGGACAGATTGGTGATATAATTGAAAGATTGCCAAGGCTCATACAGCCCACTGACATGTATTCCTGCCTTCTTATAGATGTGGGAACAAATGACACTGCCAAGCACAGCTTTGAAGAAATTATATCAGACTTTGAAACTTTAAGCAGGAAAGTCAAGAACTTTGGGGCCCAGATAGTTTTCTCTTCAATCCTTCCAGTTCTTGTAAGAGGAATAGACAGAGAAAGAAAAATAGTCCAGGTAAATGCCTGGCTACAAAGGTGGTGCCGACATGATATATTTGGATTCTGCGACCATGGGCTTACACTTCCCGGAAGATGGGCTGCTGGCAAGGGTTGGGTTGCACCTTACGAGCATTGGAAAGATTGTGTATGGTCAAAGTGTGAAAAAAATTGTCAGGAGGGTTTTCAACTGAATCCTACAGGGAAGGGAAAAATACACCTGAACATAATAACAGACAACATTATGCACTGCAACCAAGAGAGCAGGATGGCAGGTCAAGATTGATAGGCAAATGGTCAGCTGGATTGAATGAGTTCAAATCTACAGGGCCTAATGAACTCCATCTCAGATTCATAAAGGAGCTGGTGGAAAAACTCTCAGAACCACTCTCAACCAACCATTATCTTTGAGAAATCATGGATGACAGAGGAAGTGTTGATGACTAGAGAAGGACTAATGTCTCTATATTCAAGGAAAAAAATGCAGTGATTACTAGAAGCCAACATGGATTTCTTAAGAACAAATCCTGCCAGACTGATCTGATTACATTTTTTTCCATTGGGTAACTTCCCTGATGGACTGTTGGAATGCTGTGGACATACTATATCTCAACATCAGCAAAACTTTTAATAAAGTGCCTCATGATATCCTGATGAGCAAGCTAGCTAAAACTGGGCCAGATGGAACAATGATCAGGTGGATCCACATTTTCTCAAACTGGGGAGAGGAACAAGTGGGGTACCTTAAGGTTCAGTCCTGGGCCCAGTGCTCTTCAACATTTGTATTAATGATTTGGATGAGAAAGTGTGGGAAATGATTATTAAATTTGTAGATGACACAATACTGTGTGGGATGGCTAATATCCTGGAAGGCAGAAAGAAGATTCAAGGTGATCTTGACAGGTTGGCGCTCAGGGGTGAAAACAACAGAATGAAATTCAGTAGGGACAATTCCAAGGTTGTGAGCCTAGGAAGAAGAAACTAAATTCAGCATTACAAGATGGAGAATACTTGGCTCAACAACAGTGCAAGTAAAAAGGATCTTGGAATTGTTGTAGATCACAAGCTGAATATGAGTCAGCAGCGTGATGTTGCTGCAAAAAGGCAAATGGCATTTAAAAAAAAAAGGTAAAGGAAAAGGTTTCCCCATGATATTAAAGTCCAGTCATGTCTGACTCTTGGGGGCGATGCTCATCTCTGTTTCCTAGCCAAGGGAGCCAGCATTTGTCCGCAGACAGTTTCCGTGGTCATGTGGCCAGCATGACTAAACACCGAGGTGCACGGAACGCTGTTACCTTCCCACCGAAGTGGTACATTTGTATGCTTTCGAACGGCAAGGTCGGCAGGAGCTGGGACAAGCAACGAGAGCTCACCCCCATTGTGCAGATTCAAACTGTTGACCTTTCGATCAACCAGCCCAGTAGCTCAGCAGTTTAAACCACTGCGCCACCCATATCCCAAATGCTATTTTAGGCTGCAATTAATAGAAGTCTCACTTCCAAATCACATGAAGTACTAGTTCTACTATACTCAGCCCTGATTAGGCCTCATCTGGAGAACTTGTGTCTAGTTCTGGGCACCACAGTTGCAGACAAGCTGGAAAAAGTTCAGAGAAGGGCAGCAAGGATGATCCAGGGACTGGAAACAAAGCCCTATGAGGAGAGATTGAAAGAACTGGGCATGCTTAGCCTTGAGAAGAGAAGACTGAGGGGAGATATGATAACACTGTATATACTTGAAAGGCTGTCACACAGAAGAAGGACCTGATATCTTCTTGATCATCCTGGAGTGAAGAATAATGGGCTCAAGTTACAGGAAGCCAGATTCCAGCTAGATATCAGGAACAATTTCCTGACTGTTAGTCTGGCAGTATGCCAATGGAACCAATGACCTAGGGAGGTTGTGGGTTCTCCCACACTACAGACTTACAAGATGCAACTGGACAGCCATCTGAGAGGGATGTTTTAACTTGGTGTCCTGCACTGAGCAGGGGTTGGACCAGGTGGCCTTCTGGCCCCTTCCAACTCTACTCTTCTATGATTCTATATTCCCTTTTAGGCATTTTTCTATCAAATGTCAGGAATCTGACTGACCTGTGGAGGCTGATTCCCTGTGAATATTCTGTGCTGTAAGAATGTTGGAGCTGATAGATGAAGTACAGATTAGGGGAGCTCTGGATGCGAGTGATCACTCCATCCTTTGCTTTGAGATCAGGGGACTGGGGACGTGCAGCAGGTCGAGCACTAGAAGCTGGGACTTCAAGAGAGCCAACTTTGGCCAACTGAAGGCCAGACTGGGGAAAGTCTCCTGGGATAGGTTACTGGAAGGTAAGCAAGTTGAGGAGGGGTGGATAGCACTCAAAAGGGAGGTTTTGGAGCCGCAAGCCTTGACGATACCTCTAATCAGTAAGGTGGGGAGGCGGAGGAGAGTGCCGCCATGGATGCGAAAGGAGGTGGTTAGAGGGATTAGACAAAAGAGGAACCTCCATAGGAAATGGGTACTGGGGCAAATAGTCAAAAGGGTATACCGGGAGGAGGATGCCCGTTGCAGAAGGATTCTTCGCAAGGCTAAGGCTGATTACGAGCTGAGACTTGCAAGAATATCAAGAGCAACAAAAAGGGCTTCTTTCAGCATGTAAATAGGAAGAGGAAGGGAAGGCAAGTGGTGGGACCACTAAATAAGGAGGAAGGAGATCCAGTGACTGATATGAGGGAACAGGCACAGATGCTAAGTGACTATTTTGCCTCTGTGTTCTCCCCAAAGTAGGATGGGGGATATCCTCATAGAAGATTAGATGAGGCTGGGGACTTAGGGGCACAGATTAGAGTCACCCCCCTTGAAGTCGAGGGGCTCCTCAGGGCATTGGACATTACAAAGGCATCAGGCCCTGACGGGTTACACCTGAGAGTACTTAGAGAGTTGGCAGGGGTTCTCTCACGCCCTCTGGCCTCCATTTTTGAGACCTCGTGGAGAACGGGTGAAGTTCCAGAGGACTGGACGGTGGCTTCAGTGGTCCCAATTTTCAAAAAGGGTAGTAGAAGGGACATGGGGAATTATAGACCGGTTAGCCTTACGTCCATTGTAGGAAAAACAATGGAAAGGCTCATAATAGAGAGAGATCTAGTGATGCTAGATAGAGAAGGGAGGCTGACAGCCACACAACACGGCTTCCGCAAAAACAGGTCCTGCCAGACAAACCCTGTGGAATTCTCTGATAAGGTTTCAAGATGGCTAGATGGAGGGGATGCAATGAATGTGGTATACCTGGATTTCAGCAAGGCCTTTGACAAAGTGCCCCATGATATCCTGGTGGAGAAACTGAGGAGTTTTGGGGTACACCAAAGCACTGTCCAGTGGATTAGGGCATGGTTGACTGACCGAAAGCAGAAGGTAACCATTAGCAGGGAATCATTGGGATGGCGGCCAGTGACAAGCGGGGTCCCCTAGGGCTCTGTCCTGGGGCCAATCCTGTTTAATCTTTTCATTAACGACATGGAAGAAGGGGTGAACAGTCTGCTGATCAGATTCACAGACAACACTAAAACTGGAGCAGTGGCCACAACTGAGGAGCAGGTGCTCCAGATCCAAAAGGATCTGGACAGACTATGGAAGTGGACAGGAGACAACAGGATGACGTTCAATGTGGATAAGTGCAAGGTCTTGCACTTGGGGCATAGGAATAGCTGTCATAAGTACAGGTTAGGTGACAAGTGGCTGGAGAGCAGCACTTGTGAAAGGGACCTCGGGGTGCTGGTTGACTGCAGGCTAAACATGAGTCAGCAGTGTGATGCGGTGGTCAAGAGTGTGAACGCCACCCTTGGTTGCCTAGCCAGAAGTGTGGCTTCTAGATCAAGAGAGGTATTACTACCACTCTACACAACTCTGGTGCACCCGCAACTGGAGTATTGTGTTCAGTTTTGGGCCCCTCATTACAGAAAGGATATAGCCAGGTTAGAGTCAGTGCAGTGTAGGGCCACAAGGTTGGTGGACGGTTTGCAGGGGATGGGGTGTGAGGTGAGACTGAAGGAACTGGGTCTCTTCAATCTGGAGAAGAGAAGACTCGGAGGGGATATGTTGGTGACATACAGGTATGTGAGCGGATGTCACATGGAGATGGGTAGAGACCTGTTCTCCCCTGCAGAGGAGGGCAGGACGCACTCCTCTGCAGCAAAGGTCAGGGATCCAAGGTTCCATTTGGATGCCAGGAAGCACTTCCTGACAGTTAGGACCCCGAGGGTGTGGAATGGACTTCCATGAGAGGTTGTTGAGGCCCCATTGGTGCGGGTGTTCAAGGATAGGCTGGACGTCCACATGGTGGGCATGTTGTGAGCGGAGCTGGCTGGTGCCGGAGGTCAGACTAGATGGCCCAGGAGGCCCCTTCTGACTCGCTCTGATTCTATGTTTCTAATGTTGTCTGTATGGAAGAGGCAAAAATGCTATGGAAGGCAAAGCTGTGGTTAGGCAAGCTGGACAAAAGTGAAGTGGAAAACAGGGGTACATTTTTGTATGTGAGAATGGGCTATATACAAGCTGAATAGATTCCTGCCAAATTGAGTAGCTTGTTTAAGGACTTCAAGCCAGCATAAGTAGTCATTAAACAGGTTTTTAAAGTTACTGATTTTTTTAGGGTTTTTTGCTTAGGCCTGGGCTGTAGCACAACAGAAGCTTGTCTCTGATAGAATAAAAAATATTAAAACACACAATAGTAATACTTTATACAATAATAAAGAATTTTATCTGAATTTTTATCTTAGTTTTTACCTTGAAGATTTTGCTGCAAAGTGGATGGGCATCTGGAGGGCCTTCTCTTGTATGACTCTACCCTGAGATACCAGCTGAGATCCTCCTGTGCCCCAACATCCTAGAAATTCACCCAAGTGAGACCAAGGAAAGGTCTCTTTGGTGCCTCCATCCAACTCTTGAACATTCTGGAAGGAGGATTGTCCCAGCCATTCCCCAAGAGCCTTCTGTTAGATTGACAGAACCTTTGGCTTTATAAAGTTTTTCAAGCATAAATGGTTGCTCCTTTTCAGAAGTGTTTTTAATTGCTGTTGTGATATATTTCTTAGTGTTTACACTGGCAATGCTACAGAATTTTTTAAACAATAGCCTTTATATTTTTACCACAGAACAAAAGCAAATTTGCAACATATGTTGTTGCATCAGGTGTTCAGTATGGAGCTAAAGAAAGACTTCTACATTACTTTTTTAAGGTAAGAGTATTTCAAAGTAATTTGACAGTCAATATTTCAGAACTTGTACAGAAGCAGTGAATGTAATACATTCATGTCTACCAAGCATGGACTTCCAGCTGTCTGTCCTCCACCGGAAACAAAAGCTAGAATAGATAGAGGTTTGATCCACTTGGTGAATGACCACCACCCCTGTTTTCATCCACCCAGTCTCATCAGGATGCTAAGACTTTTCTAGATCTCTTGGAAACATACAAATAAGGAAACACGCAGTCAATGGCTATTTCTGGCCCTCAGGCCCTGACCACTAGCATGACCAAAGAAGAAGGTGCTGAGTTTAGTCCAGAGGTTGAAGTGGAACATAAATGATGCAAGCTTGGAATAGTTAAATTTATTTACAGTCAGGAAAGGTGGAAGAAGGGATAAAAGATATACATTTCTCAAAGAAAATTAGAAAAGCCAGAAACATGCCATTTGGAGAAGTTTTGGAACCAGGCTACAACAGCTGAACAATAGAGAAACCCTTTGAAACAACACTGCAGACTAAAATAATAAAATCCTCTCTATACATTTGCCAAGATAAAGTTCTTCTAACAGGACAGGAACTCTGTCAAGGTTACAGGCCCACAAGGCAGTTGCAGACAAAGACTGAACACCATCCCCAAAAATGACAAAATGAAGAATAAAATAACAACAGTAACCCTCTTAACTTTAAACATCCTCCCAGCCCTTGGCAAGTATAAAGTTTATTTATTTATTTATAACATTTTTATGCTGCACCCATCACAGAAGCCTCGGGGCGGCTTACAAAGAGAATAAATAAACATAGACTAGAATAACATTAAGAATTCAGAGTATCTCAGCCATAATTTAAAAACCAGTAAATAAAAACAACCAACAAACAATTAAAATATTGTTTAAATAAAAAGGTCTTGGCCTGGCACTGAAAAACAAAGACGGCGCCAGGCGGACCTCTCTGGGGAGCACATTCCATAGGTGGGGTGCCACCACAGAGAAGGCCCTCCTCTGGCTACTCACCCTCCTAATATCCTTCACGGAGGGTTCCCGGAGAAGGGCCTCCCCCGCCGATCTCAGGGGGTGGGAGGGCATATATGGACGCAGGCGCTCCTTTAGATAACCAGGTCCCAAGCCGTTGAAGGCTTTATAGGTGGTAACGAACACCTTGAATTGGGCCTGGACTTCAATGGGGAGCCAGTGAAGCTGACGGAGAACTGGGGTTATATGAGAACAACACCCAGTCCCCGTCAGCAACCTGGCAGCTCTATTCTGCACCAATTGAAGTATCCGGACCGTCTTCAAGGGCAGCCCCACGTAGAGCGCATTACAGAAATCTAATCAGGAAGTTAAGATTGCATATGTCACAGTTGCCAGGCAGTTGTACTCCAGATAGGGAATCAGCTGATGGATTAGCTGAAGGAAGGCGTTCCTCGCCACCGCTGTTACTTGAGCTTCTAATGACAGCTCTGGGTCGAGGAGCACTCCCAAGCTGCAAACCCTGTCCCTCAGAGGGAGTGCAACCCCGTTCAGGACAAGGTCCAGGTCTCCCATTCCGAAGCCCGACCCTCCTACCAACAGGACCTCTGTCTTGTCTGGATTGAGCCTCAGTTTATTGGCCCTCATCCTGCCCATTACCTCGGCCAGGCACCGGTAGAGTTAGACTCCATAGCCGATCATTGTCTTAGCCACCAGGAAGGGAAATGTGATTTGATAAACTTTTTTGCAATCTGTCTGAAATAAATCCAATTTTGGCAGAAGTTCAGTTCAGACCTTGAAGATCTAGAGACTAACAGTATGTGGTAGCCTCACCAGCAAAATCACAAGCAAACATGGATTTCTTCAAAGTATGTATTTGTATTTTTGTCATTTCCAAAGTTACAGTGGTAATATTCAGATCCTCAAAAAGCAGGTGATTAAATTCTTTCCTTCAGCTGATAAGTTAGCATCTTGAAGAAATGATTTCTCATAAATCATACTAAAGTTACTAACCTATGTTATTTTGGGACTATTTTCAGTTATCTTGGCTTGGTGAAACTCCTGCAATACCAATTTTTGGAGATGGACGAAATTTTGTTCCAGCTATTCACATTGTTGACTTAGCAGCGCAAGTATACCTTTCAGTTCTGCATGGTATCACTAGTGTCCTTTAGGATTATCGGAATCAATGGATACTCCTCAACTTCATTAATGAGGATCAGAATAACATATGACCCAAACAAGTTAATATCTATTTGTCCAGGCTTCCAAAGAGGTTGCCATATATTTAAAATCTAAGCTCATCTAAATCTAAAATTAAGTGCCTAGTGCTATGCAAAAATTCTTCAACTAAAAGGAATGTCCCTTGTTGCTCTTCTCTCCACCCACTATTCTGGAGAACCCCATAAGTGCGTGCAGTAGATTTTCAGGTGCTGCAGAAGGAATTGAGAAATGGCCAAATTTATCTCCCCTTCATTTCTGTATATGAAAGTGTACCATTGTATTCTGGTATTCATTGTACAGTAGGTTGAATATTTAGTGCCTTATGGCTGTGTGTTTTCTGTTTGTCCCTCTGCAGAGTGTTACAAAATATAGCAGATCACAGACCAAGGACTAATTATTTAATTGCAGTGGATGAAGCAATGCAAACACTGGGTGAAATAGTGAGGGTAAAACAATTTAAGCTTTCTAACTGTTGTATTTCTCTTGAGAATATGTCAGTTCCTAAAAGAGCTATATTCTTCTTAACCTTAATTATGGAACAGATTTTGATTACCATGACTAGATATACACAGTATACAAAATATCATATGAAACTATCCATGGTATGCTGTCATATCCTTGAAACCTAGACCCACTTCCCAAAGGGTGGTTTATCTTTCAGCAATAAGACATTCCATGGGTTGTTTTAGAGATTGTATTTATTTATTTATACATTTCCAAATTTATATGGATTGTTCATATTGTTAACATGTTTTTTGAGCCCAGGAGACCAGTTTATCATGAATTGTTGGGTTCTGCAAACAAACCATTCTGCTGAAGCAGCAAAACCCTCTGCTGTTCTTCGTGGCACTTTGAAATGACTATCACTGGTTCCCTACCATTTAAACAAAATTTTCAGTCTTGGAAAATTGCACAAATGTATTCACAACTTTTTAGGCAAATATTTTTGTCAGCCTTTCATGAGTGCACTCTTAGGGCTGTTCCATATGTGTAGTCTTTCCTGGTCAATTTCTTCGTATATTTCAGGTGTCAAAGAGAGCAGCCAAGTGGACTAGGCAACACTAATCGAAACGGAAAAGGCAAGATGGCATATAGACTAGGTTATGCATAGTTGCCAGTGTCCATAGTTGTGAAGCTGTCAATTGAAAAACACTGATAAAAAGGGAGAAAAAAGAAGAAACACTAGAAAGTCAGGGGTGGGAGCGGGGTGGAAGGCAGGCAATATCACCTCCTTGGCAGTGTGATCCTCTGGCTTTTAAGTATTGAGCTAGCAGTTCTCAGCGTCCTCCACCTGTTCAAGATTTTCTTGCATCTGTAGCTACTCCATTAATGCCCCCCCCCCGCTCTTTTCCATGGCTCCTT
Source organism: Varanus komodoensis (assembly GCF_004798865.1). Classification (NCBI taxonomy): domain Eukaryota; kingdom Metazoa; phylum Chordata; class Lepidosauria; order Squamata; family Varanidae; genus Varanus; species Varanus komodoensis. The sequence continues at coordinate 48,254,576 of NW_025335761.1, forward strand.
TTCAAAGCTGTTGCTGCTGACTTTATTGTGCTTCCCTGATAGTTTTTTTTTTTTAATTGATAAGGTGGCTGGATTGGATGGAGTACTGATGCCACCTTTGCCCTATTCTATTTTGCTGCCTGCAAGTGGATGATGATGATGACGACGACAATGACGACTTCTGGAAATATTTGCAGAATTGTTTAGAGGGGGAAATATACACATGTAAATGGAAGGGACATGTGCATCAATGTAAGGGCAGTGCAGTAAATGGAGAAATTTGTGCACCTGCAGTAAGGGAACAGTTATTTTAGGGGTGCAAATTTAATCTCCATTTACTTCCTGTCCCTCAAATTTGATTGGGATGAGGTTTATGCTCATCCTATGGAGGGTGAGAAGAGTGTCAGAGGTGATCTTCATCTCTCCATCCTCTTATCTTGCATTTTCTCTAAACAAGCTTTCTTGCCCAGCTAGCATCAGCATTTCAAGGAGGAAGAAAAGAGGCTATCGAGGCCTCAGGATTTGTACCTGGTCTCTCCAGTTTCCTCCCAACCCCACCAGCTGGAATGCTCCCTTTTTCCCCTCTTCAAGCTTGCTTTTCCATCCTCTAAGAGCTGGGCACAGTTCTTTCCATGCCAGCTGTGGTGGGTAAGCAGAGGATTCCCAGGTTTGAAGTATCCTGTGGCCCTTCAGATTTTATCTAGAAACTCTGATTGCTCCCTCACAGGCTCATCTAGTTTTGTGGATTCTTGAGCTTATGCTGAGACATGAGGCCTTAGTTCCAAAGGACAACTTAAGGCTGGAATCCAAGATAAAGAGATGCAGCTTGGCTTTACATTGGCCAAAACAAGCAAATGCTTTGTCTTGGTTCAGGCTTTTCAAAGAGCATCTTTACTTTGACATCCTTACTCTAGTTAATATAATTATCAGAAAATTAACCACTACTCTGTTTCAAGAAATACCAGGGTAGTCTTGATAAACTTGAACAGTGAGCTGAAAGCAACAGAATGAGATTCAATGGGGACAAATGTCACATCTTCCACCTAGAAAAAAGAAATCAAATGCACCAATACAGGATGGAGAATGCATGGCTCAAGAGAACTGAAGAAGAAAAAGACCTTGGAGTTATTGTGGACAACAGGCTAAATATGAGCCAACAGTGCAATGCAGTTGCAAAAAGGGCAAATGCTATTTTGGGATGCATAAATAGAAGTATTACTTCCAAATCACGAGAAGTAATAGTTCTGCTACACTCTTCACTAATCAAACCTCATCTAGAATACTGTGTCCAGTTCTGTCCTGTGAGGAGAAACTGAGAGAAGTGGGTATGTTTGGCCTTGAGAAGATAAGGGAACATGATATCACTCAAAAGGTGTCACAAAGTACCTCAAAAGGTGTCACAAAGAGGAAGGTCAAGGTCTTTTCTTGCTGATATCAAAGTGTAGGACTCAGAATAACTCAAGTTGCAACAACCCAGGTTCAGGCTAGATATCAGGAAAAGTTTCCTCATTGACAGAGTAATATCCCAGTGAAACCAGTTGCCTAGAGTGGTGGTAGGCTTTCCTACACTAGAGACATTCTAAAAGAAATTGGACAGCTATCTGGGATGGTATAAATTGGTAAACTGCAACAGTAGAGGGTTGAACCTGATGGCCTTCTTGGCCCCTTCCAACTCTATTATTCTGTGATTCTATGATCGGAAAAGAATGCTGTACTCAGCACTGCAAGGTCATTGTTTGTGGACAATGAAGGAGCTTCTGCCTTATCTGTTTGGATGTCTCCTGTACAAAAATGTCAAAGGAGGACTGTTTGAAATTATTCTAGAAATGTTACTTAGTTTTTACAGTAGAAAGTTCACTTGTTGTTGAATGACAAAATACATGTTAATTACAAAGTTTTACAAAGGCTCAGTTTGCTGTGACAGCTTCCAAAATTTGCAGCAGTTTTGTAAAAAGGAATATGGCATGGCATTGCAAGGATAGTTCTGAACAAATATTCATCTTCAGTGTGTTTGCTGTTTTAGTCAGTGCCCATCTGCTCCAATATTTGGTTGTTATTGTTAGAGCCTTCTGGCTTAAAACAATTAATAAACTCTTCCATTTTTGCGTGCTGTATGTTTGGACATTGAATAATGCTGGAACTAAAACTTACTCTGTGTTTCTTTCAAAAGTGCATCAGCAGAAATGTGGGCCCAGGAAAAACACAGAAGGTTCCAAAAGAAAATGCTTTCCTAAACAAAGATTTAACGGTACTTATCTTTTCTCCTCTTGAATATACATATATTTTCAACTAGAAAGGATTATTGTATTGAAGAATATACATATGAGAATGGACATCAGTGGCAGCCTCCCTCCAATGCTTTGGTGATGATGGGGACTTTCACTGGGACTCATGTATCATCGTTTTGATCCTGATTTGACTCTCCTAGCACCTGTTATTTAAAGTGCTGCTGCTGCTACTACTACTAATAGTAGTAGTAATAGTAGTAGTATTTATGCATGTCACTGCTTTAAAAATAAAGTCTGCTGTCTCTCAAGGTTTGCTAATTTACTACTTTGTTGTTCAAACAACCCAGGCAGAGAAGTTATGAAAGAAAGTTAAACTCACTGGAAGAACATGAAGACTAACTTAACTGTGGTTTCATGGGTTCCATCTTTTTCTTACAGAGTATTTTAATGTAATGCCTTTTATGCAGGGCCTGCAGAGATGTTTTGGAAGCCTGAACTGGAAAAAAAATGCTGCACCCTGTCTGATAATGGGTGTGAACTGCCAAAAAATATTACATGCATTTGGAAATACTTATTGGTTACTAGTTTGTTTCTAAGCCCAATAAAACTTTTTCTCTTACAGCTCTATACCAGTTTTCCTGAACCTGCTATCCTCTGGGTGTGTCAGACTGCAACTCCTAACATCTTTTAGCCATGACTGGCTGAGGATGCTGGGAGTTATGGTCTTAACATTTCTGGAGGTTACCAAGTTGGGGTAAGGAAACCTACACAATCAAGGCTCTGCCTATGTCAAGCAACACTTTTTCCTCATATGATTCCCCCCTCCCAGGGTTTAAGATCTGCTGGTGAGATTTGGTCCTCTTCTGAGGAAAGTTTATCTCCTATATGGGGAAGGGCTTTCTCTGTCATAGCCCTGGTCATATATAGTGTTTGCTCCTATTTCAACAATGTTTTCAGAAAGTATTAAGGGTTCAAGTCTATATCTGTCTAGACAGAAAAGAATCCTACAACTCCCAACTTGGCTGGGAAATAGGCATAGGGTTGCATCTTAAAATATACCCAGTCCACTGAGCATTTAGAAATTGAGATTTAAAAAAAACCCTTGCTGTTTACTATTTTTGTTTTATAATTGTATTAGGTTTTATATTTGCACATGGCACTGTGTTGCAATCCTGTATTGAAAAACAGTTTATAAATACTGTTAAATGACAGTAATAATGAAAATGATAAATCTTGTGTTCAGTCTAAACGGGAATACAATAATAGACGTTCAGATATTTTTTTAAAAAAATTCCAGCTTCACATAAATGCTGAGCTAGCAGTGACTGACCAGGAAAGAGAGCTTGCGGTTGCAGTGGACAGCTCAGTCAAATGTCAGTTCAATGTGTGGCAGC
>NW_025335761.1:48258276-48471609 GCF_004798865.1 Varanus komodoensis
GCTGCCACACATTGAACTGTAGTAATGGCTGCTAATTTGGATGGATTTATAGGGGAATTGAATAAATGCTTGGTGAAGACTACTAGTCCTGATTACGTATATGCTGTTTCCAGTATCAGAGGCAATATGCTTATGTATGCTTTGGGGAACATGGATGGGAGGTTGCTAATGCACTTTTGTCCTGCTTCTCGTTTTCTCATGGGCATCTAGTTGGCCACTGTGTGAAAAAAATTCTGGATTTGATGGACCCTTGCTCTGATGCAGGATAGTTCTTCTCATACTCTTATGTTCTTACATTCTTTAGCAAGCACAGTTGGATGAATTACTTGTGAATCTGCGAATGGAAGCTGTTTTTTTGAAGGAAACTTTCAATATTAAATGGGTTGCTCAAGGAGGAATAGTGGAGAACATTGAACAAGTTGTCAACGAGTACAAGCAAAGTCGAGGATTACTGGTAAAGAAGTCATAGATGTTCATTTTATAACGTCTTGGTGTTCCAAAATATGTTACTTACATATACTACCATACTGAGGAGTTTCCATTGAATCCCAGCAGCACTTCAGCCTGTAGAACATGAGTATAAAATTGTGTATTTAACCACTCATTTACTCAATAAATAAATTTATTTATAGTAAATAAAATAGGTCAGGGGATACAAAGACTAGCCATTTAAAAAAGCATTTTAATCCTCTCTCTTTCAGCCAGTCAAAATTTGTATCCTTGGTCCCCCTGGAGTCGGGAAAACTTCCATTGCTGAACTACTGTGCAAACATTACAAGGTGCACCACATCAAAATAAAAGATGTGATTGCTAAAGCCATAGAAAATCTGGTAAGGAACTCATTGGTGTTGTGATTGTTTCATTGCTTTGGAAGTAATTTGAGGAGTTGTTACAGAAATGTAAACAAAACACAAAATCTGCATTGGATACAATTAAGTATAATGATGTTTACATTGCATTACATATCTCCAGACTGTGCATTTTATCTGCTCAGTTCTACTGTTTAAAATAACCACTTTCTTCAGCAAAAGATTTTTCACTATTCTGCTAAACAGTATTTCAAAGAAATATGGTAATATTTATGGACCTATTTCCAAATACAGAATTTTACTGGAGGTACAATTATGGTTTCAGATAATATATTGACCCAGGTTTCAGATCAGCTTACAAAATATTTTGAGCATGATCCACACAGTTAATGCTCGGTTGTGCTGAAATATGCTTAACTTTATTTCAGCTGCAATTCTTTCTTGGGAATAAGTCCCATTAAACTGAAACTTTTGAATAGATATGTGTAGGATTTTGCTGTTAATGGATGGGGAAACTTGCAATTTGACCACAGCAAACAATTAAATATAAATACATACGTAAGTGTAAAACTGCATGTTAAATGTTAAAAAATATGTTGACAACACAAACAGCAAAAGATATAAAAGTTGCTACTTTACAACCAAAGATCAATCAACATGAAGCCCCAAAGCAAAATAAGCCTGCCCTCATGGGCAGGAATATGACATGCTATATTTAGTATTTACTCGAAGTAGCTTATGCATAATCAATGAAACAAAACTGTTCCTGTCTGCAAGCTTGCAATATTTCTAGTAAGGAGGCAGATCAGGACAAGAAAAACAAAACAAAAATATTACTAGATAAGAAGTTCCTTTTAGATTGATAATGAAGGCTAAAAAGAGGCTTATAAGGAAGGAGGAGTGGAAAGAGTGATCTATAGCTCTGGAAAAAGTGATCGATATTCGGTTCTATTCATTGCATATAGAAGGCTTAACATTAATTAATCTCTAGTTAAAATGGCCTGGCAGGAGGCAATGAGAAAGATTTTGCCCTGAGACCCTGAATTACTGCTGTTAGTCAGTGTAGCCATTACTGAGCTAAATAGACCAATGATCTGACCTAATACAAGACAGTTCTGATGTCTTAAAGAAATTTAGGACAGCATCCTATAGCATCCTGGCATTGTTCTTGCAAGGGGCAATAGGATAAATCCAATGCCTGCCTTAGAAAAACACCCTGAGCCTCTTACCTCAGAAGGCTGTCTTGCCACCTTTGTAGTTGGCATAGTACTTTCTGCACTGACTGGGCACCAAAGATGGAAGACTGTTTCCAGTCTTTCCCATGGAGGATGAGGCAGCATGCTGAGGGGAGGAAGGAGAAGTAAGGCACCACAATCCCAGAAGAATCCCAGTGGTGCCTCAGCTGTGTTCTTCACAAGGACAAGAGAAGCATTTCAGTGGCCAAAATCAGCCATCTAAATATTTTGGAGAACGAAGAGAGTGTGGCGGTAACGTTTTGCAGGATGAGGTCATAGGAGTATGAGCACTTTCCTTAAATCACAACATCAGGCTATACTCCTATTCAGATTTACTTGGGAGTAAGGCTCATTGAACTCAATAGGACTTCCTTGTGAGAACTTCCACAGAGTTAGCTTTGTTCCTTTGGAATGCAGTTTGAATCTAAGGCTGACCTTTGCATTTACATAGGTACAACCCTGAGAATATTTAATAGTTAAGCAAGATGAAGTCAGAACTAAGAAAGGAAAAATGGAAGTGTGAAAGGAACAAAGGGGTAACATTTTTTATCCTAGGGACAACTAGGGTATCTTATGTTGGAATCCTTTACAAGTCTACTTAGAAGTAAGGCCCATTGAATTCAATAGGACATGTTCCCAGATAAATGAGCCCAGGATTGCAGTCTTACACAAATGGTAGGGCACATCAAATACAAGGAAACTGGTGATGAACTTTACTTGTGTGGCATGTTGGAAAGTCCTCACTTGGCATGGAGCGTACTGGCTGAATTTGGGTCACTCATGGACTTTCAGCTCAGCCTACCTCATATCATTGTTCCAAGGAGAAAATGGAGAAGAAGAGGAGGATCTTTGTTCTTGCATTGTTGCTTGCAAGAGGAAAATGGGAGGATATAAATGTAATCTAATAATGATGCTTTATTCTCAAGACCTGGATGTGTGGAGAATGTCAGAAAATGACTAAAGAGTTTTTTACAATTATTAAATATTATACAATCAATTTTCATTGATATCTCCAGACATGACATAATGGATAAGTATGTTAAGGTAACAGGGAAGAGTTGAAACCTTCTCAGAAAGCTATACTACATTAAAAGCTGAAACTTTGTTTTTGTTGTAAAATATACAGTTTCTAGTCATCTGTAATCCTTTACTCAAACTCACAATAGGATATAGGTTAAACAATAGGCTAAGGATGCTTTAATTTTGTGCAGTTGATGGAGAATCAGCTATTTTTTTCCTGGCACTGTATTTTATTTTTCATCTCTAGGAAAAAATTGTAGCTCCTAAAGATGTCATAGAGAGGGAGGTGGAAGAGGAGGAGGAGGAGGAGGAGGAGGAAGCAGAAGAGGAAGGGGACAATGTAGAAGAAGCACAGGAATTATTAGATACAGTTAAAGAAAATATGGAACAAAATGCAGGTAAATCCTATCAGCAATAAGAAGATAGCCATGAAATATGTATATAACTTGTGTGAAATAGATGATTCCTGTTGGAATCTTGTTGAATCTAATCCATAATCCTCCTCACTGTAATGCTAAGCATGTGGTGTATTGCCTAGAGTGTCAGAACTGGATTGGGAAACTTGGTGTGAGGAAAGAGTGGCACCCTTGGCTGTGTTAAGTCTCAGCTGAACTGAAAAGGGTTATTTCCTCCTTCCTCATTCTTTTCCCAGACTTCTGGGTGGCTCACACATACTTACTCTCTGATAAAGGAGGAACCAAAGAGCTTCTTCCTCTATCTTGTATGTATGGCTCTCCAGCCATACCTGTTTTCTTCCCTTTGCTTTTCTTCTGTGTGGGTCCTTATTCATGAGCTGTGTATTGCCCACAAGCACGTTATCGAGAAGTTACTCAAAGATGCCAGGAAATAGAAGGAGCTGACTGCCTGGTGCTTCTGTGGCAGGACTGTCATGCCAGTGATTCACCTACCCAGCTGAAAGAAATAAATGTCTAACTAACATTGCAGGAGAACTTTGCTAATCAGAACTTATGAGTAGACATGACAGCATGATCTTGACGATGGGGAAGAGTATTGCAGATAATGCAGTGCCATGTAGGTAGAAAATCTGTTTCAATTCTGTTCCCAGCTAATAGCGGAAAAGCAATTCCTTGGCAGTGCTAAAGGGTTCTCATGTGGAATCAATCACAAAAGGGACCCATAGTGAGTCCTATTTTAAAACAGAACTCTCTTCTCTCAGTGCATTGTTTTAATCTCTCAAATGCAAGTATGTGGGTTGCTGTTCACTGTTATGGAACATGGAAGGGAAAATTCTACATTTAGGGTTATTGTTCTGGTGTGGGCATGATTTGCCCTTGACTTCTTATATGGACTTGCCGGTGCCCACTGACACAAACCTCACAAATGCATAGTTAAATGTGTTCCTGCTCCCTGTAAACCTCTGCTTAGTCATCCCAGTGCCTCCACTGTGACCCAGACTATATCACTTGGTTGTGTTGGTGTGTGATGGAATCTGAGGAATTGGCTTTAGGTATGCAACTATTGGTGCATTTTATATATATATTTCTCTGGGCATCTCTCTTCCCCACTTATGAAAAGTAGGTCATTTAGTAATGGAAGTTTCCTTTTGAAATTTAGGTCGTCTAGATGATAATTATGTGATTAGGTTCATGAAGGAAATGCTAACATCTATGCCTTGTAAGAACCAAGGGTATGTTTTGGATGGGTTTCCCAAGACCTATGACCAGGCAAAGGACCTTTTTAACAGTGAGTATTAGTTCTCTGCTGCACTAGTCATTTCTGCTCAGTGCATTGTGTGACAAATGCTATATTTCTAAGACAACCTACTTCCAGAGTAGTAGTAGTAGTACTGAGTAACTGATTTTATTGAGGAAATACTCTAAAACATGTATATGTATTTAAAACTTTTCTATCCCATCACTTATTCCAGGAATCTCATGACAGTTTACAAAATTAAAACAAGAAAATGGTTACAAGAATTAAAACTCCACAGTGCCAGTACTTGATAAAAGATAAAATAGTTAAAAATACTATCAACAATTTAAAAACTGGGAAAATAAAAAGGTTTTGGCCTGGTGCTGGAATGAATAATGTGTTGGTGCTAGGCACATCTCTCTGCTGAGCGAGTTCCACAATTGGGGCACAATAGCAGAAAAGGCCCTTCTCTCCTCTTCAAGGAGAGCTCTCATAGAAGGACCTCTGCAGATGACCTTCAGGCCTAGGCAAGCTCATACAGAAGGAGACTTTCCTTTAGATATCTAAGTCCTAAACTGTTGAGGGATTTATATGTCATTGTCAGCACCTTAAATCAGGCCTAGACTTCAATTAGTAGCCAGTGAAACTGGTATATGTCTGGTGTGATGTGTTCTTGTCTACTGGTCCCGGTCAGTAATCTGGCAGCTCTATTTTGAATCTATTGCAGCATTCTAACTGTCTTCAACAGTAGCCCCACATAAAGCGTGTTAGAATAGTACAAACATGAGGTTACCAGTGTGTGGGTTAGTGTTGACAGGGGCTGTCTGTCCAGGTAAGGGTGCAGCTGATGGACCAGTCTCAGCTGGAGGAAAGCATCCTTTGCCACAGATGCCACCTAGAATCCCAAGGTTAGCTCTGGGTCAAGTATTACTCCCAAGTTGCATCCCTGTTCCTAGTTTACAACATCTGTGTTCTATTAATTATTTGGACTGTTGTTGGGTTGCTAAATGCTCAGAATGTGGTAACTTATGAGAGAGAAAGGTGCATGAGCACAGTGGGCTCCTCATTCATTACAACTTTTCTGTTCAGTTTTATAGGCACTAACATGGTGCTCCATGATGCTGAACCTATTCTGAGGATGGAGTTTTGTACCATGGATAGCCCCTGTAAATCTCAACAGAAAATCTTCAGCGGACAAAGAGCCCCACTGCCATAGGAGTCACCTGCCTCCTTTGAGCATGAGCCTTATGCTCATAGGGTTGCACCCTAAATTGCTGATACGTTCTTGCATTCAAGCAGAAAAAGGCACTGTCCACAGCCATAATTACTCAGATCAGGGATGATCTCTGGGTAGCTACTCAAGGTAGTTCATAGGACAGACCAGGACCCTAAGGCAAGAACATGCAGTTTCTGAATGCCTCCCTTAGGGCTGAACTAGACACGATATTGGAGATCCTTGACCGGATATTGTACAAATTGTGAAACAACCGCTGGAAGGTCTTTAACTGGACTAGGAACCCAGTGCTGGGAGAAAGGGTTAACTCCCCTTCACTAAAACCATTTAGGCAATGATCGTATGAAATCTGATGACATGTCTGCAGTGGGTTGTTGAGTTCAGTCTTGAATTTAAAAACTTGCCCAAAGTATTCCCTGTAAATCTTGTTATTTTATTGTTGCTTCACATAGTGGAAAGGCGAGGCACTAATCTGTCTCTTAAAGGGATCTTTTAGTGACTGCATCCTACCTAAGCACAGATGCTCCATATACTGAACATATTAGTAGTAGTGATACTTTCACTCATTATAAAACTGGACCATTTTCAAGGAGCCTACATTGCATATCAAAATACACTTCTAACCATGAGACTCATGTCTGGAGAAAACCCACCAGATTACAGATGTTGGTTATTCCTGGCTCAGGGAATAGCATTCAATGTCTCCAGAAGGAATGATTTAAGTGTGCCTGCATGTTTTAGTGGTTCTTGCTGTAATAAGTCATCCAGTATCTGGCAGGAATTTTGTGTCAGAAGTCACTGAAGACACATCTGCATAGAAGGAGTTCAAGCACTTCTTCATTGCATTGGATTCCACAAAAGCAAGATGGCACTTTTGTTTTGATACCCAGTCGTCTTCTTGCAGACATGAAGGACAGGGAATCTGATAATTTAGCTAGTCTGGCAGGTTGATACAGGAGAAATGATGAGGGATGCTTCCACGCAGCATTCCATGTCCTGAATTGTGTCACACATGTAGGGTTGAAATGTACACTTGGCTTGAATGTAAAGAATTACTGGATACCAAGGCAGCTATGTTATGCAATTATTTTACAGCCTTTGATTCTCCACTACAACCTGTATTTTCACAGTCTTTTTTTTAGAAATAGTACATGTCAAATTTAATAAAAGGTCTGGTGAAGAGATGTTGCCTATTTTTCGGACTGCAGTTAGGAAGTCAGTAGCATTTGTGGGTTCATATGTTGCCCCAACTCCTCTTTGCTTCCTCTTCTGTGTAAATTTCTACTACTCTTTCATAGGTGGGGCAAACTTAGTGAAAAGTTATTCCTTTTTATTTACTCTTCAGTAAAAATAAAACTGCCAGAGTGGCTTACAAAGATGAATAAGGAGACAGCCCTTGCCCTCAGGTTTAAACTCAACTAAAAGACAGAAAAGGGATTGGGAGGGAGGCGCAAAGCTGTGGAGCAAAGCCTTAGTGTCAAATTCTTGTACGTGTTCTTTCTGGCAGGAAAGTACAAATCAAACTGCCTGTAGCTGTTCTGTCCCTGTCTCCCCTTCTTGTGATGTTTTTCCTGGGAGGCAGTGGGTGCAGCCTCCAAATGATCAGTTATGTCTGTACCAGTATTCTAGCTAACTATAGTTAGCTCAGACCATACATTTGCACAGTTAATTTAAGATATTTAACCATGATTGCAAATATGGTTTAGAGATAATCATGGTTAGCAAAAAGCAAAAAAAAAAGTCACTGCCTGGCATAACATTGCACCACAGTTAGCTGCAAAAATGAAAGGCAGTTGAGAATTCATGAGCAACAGGAGAAGAGGGGGAAGAATCAGGAACACACCTGTCAGCCTGGAGGTAAGGAGACAAGACAAGCACTATGTTTCCACTGAGCCAAAATGTGCTGCCTGACATTGCACTTCTTTTGCAAACTGCAGGTGTGCCAGTTGCTATTTGCAACATTTTAATAGTATTTTATTTCATTTCAGTTGAAGAGGAAGAAGAAGAGGATGATACAAGAGGGAAAATGCATCATTACGACAAATTAATAACTCCTGGTAAATTTGGTCTTTTTAAGACAAAACTAGATGCAATGGTTGCAGCTTCATGAGTTAAAACCTGGATCTTTTCCACACATATAGAAAAAGGGGATGAGGTGGGACATCTGATTTTTAAAATACAAAAGGACAAGCTAGTATGGAATGTAGAGTCTTCCCCATTTCTTTAGTTAATTTTTCTGCAATTCTTCTTGCCAAGTGCTTTCTCTTAGCTGTAGTCACGTCTGGAGACAGATGAGTTGTTACACTGTGGTTTCCATTGCACATGAATTCTGCACTGTAGTTTAGCTATGAGTAGTTAATCACAAACCAGAGTGGACAATCCCAACAACAAACCAAGGGTCTTCTTCCTGACTTGTTTGACACATAGTTAAACAGTAGTGCATGTTTCACCCATGATGACAACCCACACTCAACCCATATTCTCGGTTGTTGTTATGAGCAACTAAAGTCCAAAAGAAATATACAACCTAGAAAGAAGAGTCACCAAAGCAAATCATACTACTCTGACAGAAGCCTAATTCTTCTAATTGTTTTGTTTTACAGATTATATCATTTCTTTGAATGCCTCTGATGAATTTCTGAAAAACCGAATCATAAATCTCCCTGAAACGGTTGTTGCTGGAACGCATTATGCACAGGACCGATACTTGAGATCCCTAAGTCTTTTCAGGGAGTTAAACACTGATGATGAGACCATTCTCAATTATTTTGATGAACTAGAAATACATCCACAGAACATTGGTATGGCAAAAAGTATATTTAATTTCTTCTCCACTACCACTACTCTTACTTAGTTCAATGAATTTGGCACCATTGCAATGTAATACCTTTCAGCTGAATTAGATAATGGACAGTTGAATTTGTCTTGATTTCTGAGAATGCTATATAATTTTATGTTTTTATACCAACCTAAGGCCTAAATGAGCAGGGCTAGAGAATGAGAAATATCAACATCAGTTTAATTAGATAGAATTTCATATTCTACTTGCCAATTACAAATGGAAGTTTATTATATCTGAAGCCTATTGGTTTCTTATTTCTTGAACCGATCGTCTAGACTGCAAAAGAGGATGAAACCATCAAAAGGAAAGAATTCTTGCCCTCATAGCCTGCATGTAACCCTAACTGTATTGTGAATTATTAAAAGGGAGTTAACATAGTAAATCTACAAGAAGCACTCTAACAAGAAATAGTGGGATGTAAAAATAAAGATATTCATTATTTGTCTAAAGTATACATTATTAAGAATATGGAGGTAATGGTAAGCCATGGTTTTGTTTACTTATTTAGAAGTTGTGTACTGCAAATTTGTCCTCTCCATTTAATGATTTTATAACCTTAACATCTGAGCTCTTTTGGAGACTTTCCCTCTTGCCACAGTGCCAGCTGAAGTTCAGATAGTTTTTCATGTATTTCACCACTTTCCCCATTTTCTGTCTCTGTGCTTGAAAGATGTATCAAAGTTTGAGGGACTGGAGAACAGATTTATAGCAAAAGAAATCATCAAAAAGATTGGCGAGCCTCGAAATTATGGTTTGACAGAGGAGGAAATGGAAGAATTTGAACGGAAACAAGCGGAAGAACGACTTGTCCGAGAAGAGAAAGAAAAGGCAGATTTGGAGCAAAGAGAAGCTGAAGAAAGAGCTCAAAAACTGGCAAATTGGGAAGAATGGGTATGTTAATTCCAAGCACTAACTCTAATTGAATCAGCAATTTATTTTCTCCCCACAGCACTTGTAATTGGCTATTCATGCACTGCAGGTAGGAAGGAGAGGAAGGGAATTCTTCACATGTAGCACTGTCGCTACTCTTCTAGAGTGAATACATTGGAAAGGAAAGGCAGCAGTACATCAATGATTTAGATGGCTTGCTTCTATATATCTAATAAATATGCTCAAAAGAAACAATGGGAACCCAATGAGTGGACTCACAGGAGATTTGATAACAGTACTGATCTTTTACTTTGTAGTGTAATCCAGGAATTTCCTTGAGCCAAAGGCACCTCAGTACTTCTCACATATTCTTCCATTTGTGTTTATTTACAAATACATACAGACTAAGCAGATACGGTTTTAACAAACAAACTCTGACATTTGTCCTGAGATCCATTGCTCCAGCAACAGATTTTGCAGGTTTGGGAGTTGTGGGAGAGATTATCCTAATTCAACTATTATGCTATTATACTTTCAGAACCTACTCAGCTTTCTGCTACTTTGTTAGTCTGTCTTTCCTCAAATTCCCAGTCTATGGCTGGGTTCAGACAACCAACTCTCAAAGGTTATTGCTGAAATGTAGTTATCATGTTGTCTGAACCCAATCAAAATCACAAACCCCAGTAAACCCACAATTCTCAACCATGCATTCTCTTCATGGGTTGTTTGTGATTAATAAGCTATGGTTTGGCACCACAGCTGGCTTCAGACATCTTGATAAGGTACATTTCAGCAAGAACCCATGTTCAACAACAATCCACATTCAACCCATCTTAAGCCCTTGGATTATTGTGGCAATTGTGGCTATTGAGTAAGGGCTATTGTGGATATTAAGTGTGGGTTATTTTGTTGCCTGAAGCCAGTCTATGACTGGGCTGACTCAACATGCTAAGCCACTGTAAGTTAGCATGTAGTCCTAAATTGCAATAGGTTTGTCAAGCTTGTAAGCCACCTTGACAACCCATGCTTGTAGTTCAGTTTGTTTGACTCACAATGGGTAATTGTGTCATCTGAACCCAGTTGATGGAACCCATTGTGGGGATACTGGACTGCCAAACTGCCAGAGTCACTTGGCAAGAGTGGTAAAAAACCCTTCTTGCTCTTTCCAAGGGGCTACTAGTAGTGACCATTGCCAACAGTCCCCAAAGTGCCTAAGTGATATTTGAGGGCAGCTGGCAAAGGCTTCCCTCACTCTCCCTCACCACTGTGAGCTGCTTTAGGCTCACCAAGGCTTGACCCTTGCTTTTTGAAGTTTTGTTTTAGAGATTGCACCCTGTTTCTGCAGCTATGAGTTTCACCCCCAACATGTCCCAGTGATATGGAGGGGCTATCCATGGTTACTATCCCATTCAAAAATAATTTTTAACCCAACAAAATGCACAAATAATAGCACTCTTTTTTAAAACCCAGGGTAGCACAGGGGGATTCTGTGGCAGAGTGGGAGACTGCTGGGGGGCAGGTGTCTGCCGCTCAGATCCTGCAGGCACCCCCACTCCTGTGCAGTGCCTGCTGTAGGCGGCAGGTAAGTAATTTCCCTTTGAAAGCCTGTGACAGGTGTAAGATGCTGACTTTTCAGAGGTTTGCAAAGTGTTAACAGGTCCTTACCTTTGAAAAGGGGCACATTGCCCCATTTGTGAAACTATAGCAAGATGAATTAAAAATAACAGTGCAATTATTTGTAACCAGTATCAGGTCAAATTATTTTTCTTTTAAACGGGAATGACCATAATTCCTCCCCACAAGGCCCCACTGGGACACAGTGGAAAGGCAGATCACAGATGCCCAAACAGGGATCATGGAAGGTGGCTTAATAGCTGTTTTTGTTAGTTTTCCCCACCCCACACAAAAAAAGCAACAGTCAAGCCAGAGTGAATCCAAAATAACTCAGGGCAGAGGCTGCGAAGAAGGGAAATTTAGCTGTTATCTTCTTATCCTTTAGTATTCTGTGGGAGGGGACCCCCTATTCATGATGCATCAGATCAGTTTCAGGTGCCTTCAGGGCATGGTGGCATATTGCTTGCTACACAGTGTGACTTACCTTCCTACCAAAAGGAACATCACATCTGCTGATTGTTGTTATGTTGTTGTTGTTAGTTGCAAAGGCGTGTCCGACCCATCGGGACCCCATGGACAACATTCCTCCAGGCCTTCCTGTCTTCCACCATCCCCCGGAGTCCACTTAAGCTCACACCAACTGCTTCAGTGACTCCATCTAGCCACCTCATCCTCTGCCCCCCCCCCTTCTTCTTTTGCTGTCAATTGTTCTCAGCATTAGGCTCTTCTCTGCTGATAACAGTTAGCATATCTTCCAAAGAGTAGGTATCCAGATGTGTTTTCATCTGTTAACCAGGCCTCCCTTTATGACTGTAGAGCCTGTGACCTTTCAGACTAGAGCTCTGGTTGTCCCCAACCATTGGCCATGCTGGCTGAGGTGTAATGAAATCTGGAGCCCAACCACAACAAAATAATTAATTCATATGAATGGGGCCACACACAGTTTTGTCTTTCATTAAGGTCATCTAGCTCAACAGCACCTTGCAGGCTTTGTTCATACAGAACGACAAGTCATGGCAGAAATGGTTTGTCACTATATGTGAATTCAATAAGCATGCAGAAGCCTGGAATATTTTATTACCTTGAATCCCCACAGATAATCAATGGTTTGTTCTAAGGTTTCCACGTTTCATCATTGCTTGTCATTTAGTGTGAATCCACTTGCAATATTTTTCCACAGTTCCCTTAGTTCTGCCATGGAATGTGTGGCAAAAGCAGCTGTAGTAGAAGCAGACACTGCCGCCTCCACTGTTTGCTGTCTTGTTCCGCCTAGCAGCTGCCCTCTGACTAGCTTACCTTGCACTGCTTTTTCCCTCTGTTGGTGCACTGCCTTCCCCGTGCCCAACCATAGCTTTGGTGTATCAGCAACAGCAAAGCAGCACACATCACCATCTCTAGAAGCAGTGACCTTGGAGGCAGGCATGCTTGGCATTCCTGGCTGGCCACTGCAATTTGCTGGAGCAGCACTCTGAAATGGCTGTGTGTGTTCTACTTGGGGAGTCAGCACTCTCTTGTGAAGACAGCTTTGCCCAAAAGGAGCACGCTGGTATAGCCATCCATGTGACCACTCTGAGAACTCCTCTTTTCCATCCTCCCCTCTACTTCTACCCTGTCTCTGGCATTCAAAGGATCCTCAACAAGCCCCGCTGTTCCTGTTCCTGCCCCTGCTCCCAGCTGTGCAGCAAGCATATTTCTGCTGGCCAGCCAGCAAACTTTCCCAGCAAATGCCCACATGTGCTCCCACAGGAAACTATTCCTACAGGATGCACTCCCTCCGTCCCTTGCATGGGTGCCCATGCAGATGCCCTCCGAGCACCGGGCTACAGTGGAGGCAGCCCCTGGCAGCATGTGTGAGTCCTGTGCATGGATGTGTATGGAGTGGACGCATGTAGAGAAGGAAGAGAGGTGGGTGTGCTTGCAGAGTGTTCCTGCAGTCCTCCTCTAGTCAAGAGATAGTTGCTTGGCAGAGCAGCAGAAAAGAAAAAGGCAACCAGCTGAAAACATGTCCAGAGGAGTGTGTGGGACAATGGGGGCCAGGCAGTGGGCAGGCAGGAGTGGGGCACCCTGGGATTGATTCCCAGCCATGGGGGCTGATGGGGTATGTACTGTCATTTGCAGGGAAGATAGTAGTGCATGGAAACTGTACAGGAGTAGTTATCTTGTGATTGTGTGAACACAGGACACAAGATAAGCATGGTAACCTTGTACTGAGATCTTCTGCAGATGTTGTGCTTTCTCCAACCATAATTCTTTTGTAGAATAAACGTTTAGATGAAGTGAAGCGGCAAGAACAAGAGCTTCTGGAAGCTCAATCTATTCCATTGAGAAACTACTTAATGAAGCATGTCATGCCAACTCTTATGCAAGGCTTGAATCAATGCTGCATGGTCAGACCAGATGACCCTGTTGACTTTCTGGTAAGAAAATAATTATATTCTCTTAGTATGTTTATATATAGCTGCCTGTCAATTTCAGAGTGAAACCAAAAATGTTGCCTTTTCGATAACTTTCTTGTGGATCCTAGCATGCTATGCTGTCATCGCAAATCTGACAAAGATTCTATAGTATCCTGTCTTTATTCTAGTGATCTCATCAGCCACAGGTTCCTCCATCAGTCACTGTAGGCAATCACTGCCATGAGCACGATTTTTTTGAAGTTGCATATATGAATTTTGAAACTGCAATTCATGCAGCTGTGAAAAATCAGACTGTGCATCTCAGTAAGACCCACTGTAAAGCTGACCTATCATAGTAGGTTCTCTTCACTGGCCAGTTGCTCTCAATCCATCCTGTCGGCTGGCTAAAGTCCACACATCTACCTTTTTCCCCAAATCCCTTTTAAGCTGCAGGGGAAGCCTCATTAATTAGCCTTTCATGCTATGGACCTAGGAAAAAACCCTTTTAACTATCTGTTGCTTCTAATTTTGCTGTAAATTGACCAGGACGTCTCCAACTATATTGTTTTTATATTGTTATTATGTTATTTATCGTTGTGAGCCCCCCAAGGCTTCGGCGAATGGGGCGGCATAGAAACTTTCTAAATAAATAAATAATCTCCCAAAGGAGTGCCTGGAACCATGTCCTCCCACAGTAGCAACTTTTTTTGTACTTCTAGCTGTATGCTGTGATCAGCGACCCTATTCTCTGATACTTTTACCATCACGGACATGAATGTTATAATCCTCTGCATGGTTATTTCAAATTAAATTTCACCAAGTCCAAACAAGGAAACTGTGCACAGGATTTTCATCTGTGGACACCAACTTGGCAATAAGTTCTGCTGATTTCAGGACAAGAGAATTAATATGTAACTGATATTTTTGGACTGTGGTGTAAACTATCTTTCCATGTAACTCTATACACATTGACTGGAAAGTAAATCTCACTGAGTTCAATGGGATAACTCCCAGGTAGATGTGTATAGGATTGCAGCTTAAGGAAGAAGCCCCAGTGGACTCAGTGTGATTTACTTTTAAGTAAATGCATATAGAATTGCCCAGCAAATGCATTTTGACATAAATCAGAGTGGCTTAGGGAGAAACAGGGCTGATAATAGTGAGTTCAGGTATGGTGAGAGAAAGGGGGAAAGTCTATCAGCTTTCTCCACCAGGCATAATTTTTTAAACCTCTATTATGTTCTCCTTCAGATGGTCACCTAGGCAGCACTCCCACCACCAGAGCCATTTATATCTCCGCAACTGTATATACTTAATGTTTGGTATTAATCCTTTTTACACTGGGATTGTAAGTAACAGGCACTACAGCAGATGGATGTGTTAAGCAGAAGGTACCATTGCAGCTATGCCAATGTGAAACATAGTCTAGAACCATAGCTATATCACAGGCATCAGCTTGCTTCCATTAATCTGAAAAGATGCAAAAGCTGACAGTTTTATAATATGGAAGAATGATTATTGCTTTACTTTGTGTATTTTTAATCCACAGGCAGAATATCTCTTCAAGCATAATCCTGAATTTGACTAAGAAGTGTTAAACAGTGTTGCACTATCAGTGATAGTTATACCATATTATATTTCCTTTAAAAATTATTATTGAACAGTATGGTTGTAAAATTAGTGTTTTGAGGCTGAAATAAAATGTTTCATGATAGTTCAAAATATCTGCAGTTTGTAATTTATTGCAGCTAAATTCACTTGTCTTCAAAAGTGCCATGACAGCTAATAGCATGTAGGAAGATCCATCAGCTGGCGTAGGCGGAAAGCATTTAGAGCATACTTTTATACCATTCCTTTGCTCTATATCGGGAAGTAATATTTTCCTGGAAAAAAGTACATGTAGCATGCACTTGAGCCATAAAGGCGAGTGAGATAACACTGGAAATGCCTAACTAGATTAAACCAAAGGTCCTTTTACAAAGCAATCCTCTCTCTGCAAGGTTACTCAGAGTCTCACTGGCCAGTGGAGCTCACAACAAGGTTAAGTGATAGTGGCTCAAACGTTTTGGATGCAGTCCTATATGTTTTCACATAGGAAAAATTCCTACAACTCCCAGCATACCCCAGTCTTAGGACTGCGTCTTAAGTCTAACATTCTGTCTCTATTGTCTGTCTCCAAATCTTTTGGAGTTCCAACTCCCATTGGCTCCTACCAGCATTGTAAATGGTCTGAAATTTTGGGAGCTGTAGTCCCAAGCATCTAGAAAGATGCAGAATGGGCAAGTCTACTTATTTATTATAAGCTGTCCCGAGACGTTCTGCAGGGGACAGGATAGAAAAGCTTTTAATAAATACGAGCCTAAATACGTCTGGCGTATCAAAAGAAGTGCTCCCTTCTATTGCAATTCCACTTGTAGCTTATAAAAAATCAATGATTTTATAGCTTATTATATGATACAGCTAATAGCTATGCATATGTCTACAATTTCTTCCATGATCCAAGTCTAAGCAACGTTTGATAGCATACTTTTAAAACTGTAAATGCCAGCTAATCCTGACTGATTAGAGTTCCAGTCCACCAACAGTTAGAGACCCGCACATTCCCTCGCCTGCCGTAGTAACTCCAGATTAGATACACCGGGATACAAATGATGTTACTGTGCATACAGATAAGCGATTTCTCTGGCCATCTCCTGGAGCTGCACTTGGAGAAAGTCAACGGCAAAAGAAAACAACGTACCCTTGCGGCAGCAGATAGCTACCAAACAGTGGCTCCCCGCCCAGCCTTTTAGTGCATGCGCAATCACCGCTGCAACCGTTAAGCAACTTCAAACTCTCGAATCAGCTATCTTGGAACTACATTTCCCGCGAGCCACTGCGAGGCGGCGAGAGCCTTGGCGCACGCGGGCGGATGCTCTACGTCACTTAACGAAGAGGGTAGGCGGCATCGTTGCGTCAGCGCGCCCCCTGGCCCTCTACGCCTCTGCCCCCTCCCACTCCTTCCCCCCGCTCCAGAACGTTGCTGTGGTAGCGCCTGGGCGCCATGTTAGGAGGCCGGAGGGGAAGAGGAAGAATTAGGAGAAGCGGCGGCGGCAGCAGCCACAGCAGCAGCCACCAGGCGTAGTGAGCGGCTTTTTTCCGTCATTTGGAAAACCCGAGTTAGGCCCATATCATGATCACGGCACCCGCTTTCCAGGGGCGGGAAGAGTGACTGTTCCGGGAAGAGGTGGCGGCGTTCAACCACAGCCGGAGAAACGATGCCGTTGTAAGTTGAGGCCTGGCCAGAGGGAGAAAGCAAGGGAGGAAGGGACGAGGGAGGGAAGGGGCGCTCTCGGGAGTCCTCGCAGCAGCCTGGGAGGCCCCCTCAGCGACCGCTTCTGGGGCTGCGGCAAGTTCGCGGCCATTGGCCCAGCCGCCCGGCAGGCCGGCGTCCCCGTGCCTCTTTGTAGCCGCTGCCCCCGCCGCGGCCCTTCTCGCGGCTTGTTCAGCGAGGCTCACGCAGCCGGGTCTTTCCCTCCCACGCGTCGTGGGGACAGGCTGGCGCCGGAGCGGCTAGCCCTTATCTCTACTCGCCTTCCCCCGAGCCTCGTCCTCCTCTGCCTTAGCGCAGAACTTTGAGAGAGGGGGCGGCGCCTTGCTTGACCTCAGCCTTGGCCCTGGAACAAGCGGCGGCACGAGTGCCGAAGGTGGCCGCCAAAGCAGCAGGTTCTTTCCCTTGTTTACGTGACTTTTTCGGGGGAGGGATCGTCTGTGCAGAAGTCCCGAGCGCCTCGGCCTAGCCTCCCCGCGCGCATGCCGTCGCGGCTGGACTCGACCGGGCGGTGGCAAGCGCCTTGCCATCCGTAGGAAGGGGTCAGCAGCGTTTCCGTTGTTCCCAAAAGTTGCACGCCAGTGCCAGTCTCTGACCGCCTTCCCACTGCCACCAAATGATACTGAGAGCGAGATCACGTGCAGCTTTTTAATGTTGTGCACTATTGGACAAATGTCAACTGTATCTGTCCTTTGCCTCCTCCTCTTCTTTGTTTAGTTTTCTCTCTTTCACGGCTAGAACATCAAATTGTAAGCTTTCCACAGATTCCTGAAATAGTTTTGCTTTACAAACATTTCCATAAACGTGTTTCACTGTATTATATATTTACAAGGCTTTTGGCATTTTTATATAAACATTTAAAAACGGTTTTGAGAGCTCAGTAATAACTAATTGGAGCTAAATGAGAAGTTTGGTGTGCAACCCTTCTTGATTTAATCAACTTGGGAGCAGGAGGGGGCTGTGGGCTTTACATTCCAGGCCTTTTGCAGAAACTCCTTGAACCTGCTGGTATCATGAAATGCAAAATCAGCTTTTGCCATTCATTGTATGGATTTTGCCATGCTTATGTGGTTGGGTATGTTAGGTTTTCACAATGATTGCAATTAATGTATGTTTCAGGAGTGTGATAGGGTTTTTTTAATGAGGTTAAAGAAAAATTGTTGATTGAGACCCTTTTAAGGGGGAGGGACTAAAGAAATTTGAAAACTAAGGTTAAGGTTGGGGAGATTATAAGAAGTTTGAAACTAAGACCCAAGTCTGAGTTTTGCATTCTTTCTCCTCACCAATCCCCTTCCCTTTTCCATCATGCCTTTTTTTTTAACCTGAAGGGCAGGTGCTGTCTCATTAAGCTTCCCATGCTATTCTTTCTCAGCTGGAAAACAGGAATAATGTTGTTAATTATGGTGATGACTATTCTGTCTGTTCTAGAATAGGCTTGTTTCAATTAAGACCAGCTCTAGTCTTAGGATATAGTGCTAATTGATACTAACAGAATATTCAGGCTATTTCAGAAAATTTTGGCTGTGAGGTGGTATAGCAATAAAAGTAGTTGTAGTAGTAGTAATATCATACAGGTTGAATACATGGGCTGTAATTGCCATGCCCAATAAGAAATACTTATGTACAGAAAAACTTGATCTCAAGGTAATACTTAAAATAGTATGCATATACATTCAGAAGTCCCACTTTATCTAATAATTATTATTGTCTAGTAAGTGGAATAGTACAGACAATAGTATCTTGGCTTATTATACCAAGATACAATGAACCTTTTGCCCATAATTTGTGATTCATGTAGTGCTTGGGCCTACAACTTGCATCAATCAATGTAGTTAATGGTGAGGATCGTTGGAGTTGTGGGCCACAAAAATTCTGGAGGGCCTGGAAAATCCATCATGCAGCAATGGTAGGGGCATTGTGCTTGTTGTCACTTATGCCAGTCCAGCAGTATTTGTGGCATTGGCACAATTGATACTGCCCTAGTAAAGGAAAGTTTTCTGAAAGAGGTTCCTGTGCGATAGGCTAGATGAATCCTGACTTGTAAAAGATGCCGCAATCTAGGAACCCTGGTTTGGGCAATACACCACACTATCCCTTTCTAATTAGTTTAGCTGCTTCCTCTGGCAGGAAGAGCTGAGGAGAACAAATGGGCTGGATGCACTAATGCCCAAACTAATTCATAGAATTCTGTCTTAAAACAAGCCAATGCCAATTTAACACTCTTTCAGTTAGTTTGTAATCCTGCTAGTGGGACTCAGTGAGGTTTTTGTCTGAGAAAAGTGCTTTTAATTAGTTACCTTAGAGTTTGGAAGGTGCCTGTGTCATACAGTGTTTCTTGAAAGAGTTGAACTTTTCTAAACTGTGGCTGCACCTGTTCTCTCAGAAGAGTAGATCATTTAGAGGCTGGACTATGAAATGCAATATCAATATTACTTTGATTTATTTACACTTATATGCCACCTAATAAATGTTGTCTGGGCACTTTATTTAATCAGTAAAATACAGCTAGCAATATTAAAGTGTTTGCAAACTTAAATAAGTTTCAATTGGTCTTAAAAGCCTTGGAAAACAAACATATGCCTAGCACTGAAATTATCCCAAAGTCAGTGGGTGAACCTCTCTGGGAGGGGATTCTACAATCATGGGAGCACCATTGAAAAGGCAGCGTAGCTACTCACTACCCCTTACGTGGCAGGAGCACTGACAGAGTTGATTAATTCCATTACAGGCAAATTGTGGCCCTCCAAATAATGTTTGATTGCATTTCCTGTGAACTCTCACCATTTTCAGTGCTAGCTAGGAGTGGTGGAAAATGCAATCCATGGGAGGGGGTTATTTTCACAAGAACGGGATGCTAGGCAATATTACAGTATTTTAGGTTCCTTGTTTGGTGACAGGTTATATTTTCTTGTATTTCTGTTTAAAGATGCCTCTTATTCAGAAATTTGGTTGTGTTGCATGTTTCATTCCATCCCTACAGAATGAAATGCAGAGTGTCCCATATGTGAGCACAAGAGGTTATCTGAAGATTTTTCCCTCCGCTTACAGCAGGTTCTCATGCCACAGTCTTATATTCTAGAAGCCCCTCTAAATCAGGGGCAGAAGTTGTTGGATTCCAATTCCCTGATGAGTGATCAGGACTGATGGGAATTGTAATGCAATTTTATGTAGACTGCCCTAGATTCCTGAATTCTGTGACTGGCTGTGGGGTCTGGGTTATAACCAACTTTGATGGTAAAGCCTTGTTGCATCATCACAACATTGCTCATTTTCTGGGATTCAGTCCTGTGTAATTAATTGGGTGATTAAAGTTACCTGAATTGGATGTTCATTTATGTTCATGGGCCATGATCCAATGCAAACTAGTGTGATGGCCTTAGACAATTTAATCTTTGCTTATAGTAGTCATAATAAAGTAGAAATAAAATTTCTTTCATTGCATTTTTATGTGATAACAGTGTTGGGGTCCATGTTATATCACAGAAAGTTATATTATTCAGGCTGAAATTCAGAAATGTTTCTTTAACACAGTATTCCTTTTGTGGGGTGTACTTCCCCCCAGAACACTTCCCCCCCAGAGGATGGGAAACCTCATAAGGCACCTTGGGTTGCAAGAGGGAAAAAGTGGGGTATAAATGTAAAACAGTAATAATGATACTGCATAAATTAATGTTATTATGCTTACGAGCTCCTTCAGGATAGTGCAACTCTTTACCCCTCCCCAGTATTCATGTTAATTTTGAGGAGTGTTGTGAACTACATCATTTTTACTGTAGAGGCAGAAGACTTTTCTCCAGAGCAACAGTATACTATTTCTTGAACCTTTAAAAAGTATTTAGGGAAATGAACATCCGTCAGACTTAGTAGGTATTTTTCATGATCTTTTTTTTTAAGTGGACACTTTCTTGTTTGCAGAGATTCATAATAGAAGCTTCATCTTAAAAGAATCTTCCATACACTTTTTTGCCTGTTTGCCACAATTGTGTTTGACAGGGTTGCTTAAAAAAATATCAAGCTCTATACTTAGTTTTGATGTTTCTGTTATATTGAAACTATGCTGAGCTAAATTAGAAGTTGAGACTTTTCTTAATTAAGATGGTATAGTTTATGTCAACAAAACAGTATCATAGGTTATAGAAAAGCAGAATCTGATTTTATGGTCTGTTTGGCTCCATTCACTTAAACCAGGGGTCTCAAACTCACCTGGGGGCTGCTGGAAGTAGAGTCTAGGTGAGGCTGGGCCACATCAAGTATTCACTGCGGTGGTGGTGGGCCACTCATCCTGCATCGCTCCTGGAGGCCGGCCTGGGCGCCGCTGGTGCTTTGAAGGCCACAGGGCCCCTCCCCGTGCCCCGCCTGTCCTGGCACTCAGCTTAGAGGAAACATTGTGCCCAGGATAACGACTCACGCAGGTGCGTGTGAGAAAAACGCCCAGGCCACGCTATCACTAAACTTTGATATCAAGTGGGGGCCACAAAATATTGTCCCACGGGCTGCAATTGGCCTGCGGGCTGCGAGTTTGAGACCGCTGACTTAAACACACAAAGAAAATCACTTTTCAGTTTTTGGCTTTCTGTCCTGGAGGGTAACTCACAGGATGAAAAGTAGCATCTTTAGTGTTGATCAGCTCTACTTTGGCTTCAACAGGAAAACACTGTTTACAATGTTAAGATAATTCTTTGCAACCTGAAATCTTGTATACCAGAGATCTCAAACATGCATAATTTTCATTGAGTCATTAAAATGCAAGCCTAGGCTCATTTAGACAGAAAAAGCTTCTACAATTCCCAGAATCTCCCAGGCAGCCTTGCTGTTGGAATGATGCTGAGAGTCAGAGCACATTTTGTTTCTAAGCGGACATGGGCTTGCACATTAAAGAAGTAATCTGGTGGCCACTAGACATTGTCTGAATTAAGATTGCATACTGGGGATTCTTCCCTCCATGGCTGGTGACCCCACCCCCTCATAGACAGTACACAAAGAACTGCAGCCTGTTATTCATAGTTGGAAAAGCAACTTTGGAGAGTATATATCCTTCCATTGTCTTCTGAAATGTTTGTGATGGGTGGACAAAATAATTCCATCTGGCAAAAATTGCAAGATGGGAGGAGGTTGGACAAGTGCTTCTGTTGGATGCCAGAAGCCTCCCAAGTGGGAGTGCTGGTCATTGCATTGTTAGCCTACTTGTAAACTTTGTTGTTTGGGACTGACGTGGCAACATATTTCAACTGGTATTCTAACAGAATTTTCCAGGATCCTAGCAATAGCCTTTCCATGACACATGATAGACAGAATATTTGCTAGTACAAGTAGTCCCTGGGTTACGGACAAGTTCTGTTCCTGAGAATATCCTTAAGTTAAATTTGTATGTAAGTTGGATCACATGAGAAAGCCAACTATTTGTCTTAGTATATGTATTTGTTTCTATGTGTATAAAGCTTTAAACACATATTCACTAAAACATCTTAAATTTATTATTATTTATTTATTTAAAACATTTCTATGCCACCCCCATTGCAACAAAGCCTTGGGGCGGCTCACAAAGACTACATAAAAACATACATAAATAATAATAATATAACAATTAAAAAAACATTTAAAAACCTCCAGTGCATTCTCGGCTAAAAGTTTTAAAATCCTAATTAATTCAATAATTTAACAGTTAAAATAAGTTTTAAATAAAAAGGTCTTAGCCTGGTGCCGAAAAACAAATAACGATGGTGCCAGGCGGATCTCTCTGGGGAGCGCATTCCATAGATGGGGCGCCACCGCAGAGAAAGCCCTCCTCCGGGTATTCACCCTCCTAATATCATTCACAGAGGGTTCCCGGAGAAGGGCATCGGTTGCTGATCTCAAGGGGCGGGAGGGCATATATGGGCGCAAGCGTTCCTTTAGATATCCAGGTCCCAAGCCATTTAGGGCTTAATAGGTCATAACCAACACCTTGAGTTGGGCCCGGACTTCAATCAGGAGCCAGTGGAGCTGACGGAGAACTGGGGTTATATGAGAACAACGCCCAGTCCCCGTCAGCAACCTGGCAGCTCTATTCTGCACCAATTGAAGTATCTGGACCATCTTCAAGGGTAGCCCCACATAGAGCGCGTTACAGAAATCTAATTGGAAAGTTACCAGCGCGTGTGTCACTGTCACCAGGCAGTTGTTCTCCAGGAAGGGACGCAGCTGATGTATCAACCGAAGCTGAAGGAAGCCACTCCTTGCCACCGCCGTCACCTGAGCTTCTAGAGACAGCTCAGGGTCGAGGAGCACTCCTAAGCTGCGAACCCTGTCCCTCAGAGGGAGTGCAACCCCTTTTAGGACAAGGCCCAGGTCCCCCATCCTGAGGCCCGAGCCACCCACCAACAGGACCTCCGTCTGGATTGAGCTTCAGTTTATTGGCCCTCGGCCAGGCACCGGTTCAGCACAGCCACTGCCTCACCTGGATTGGTGGAAAACGAGAGGTAGAGCTGGGTATCATCAGCGTACTGATGGTTCCACAGCCCACACCTCCTGATGACCTCTCCCAGCGGTTTCTTGTATATGTTGAACAGCAAAGGGGACAAAATGGATCCCTGCGGTACTCCATGGCATAGCTGCCATGGCGCAGAGCCATAGTCCCCCAGCACCACCTTCTGAAATCGGTCATTGAGATAGGAGTGGAACCACCGCCACGCGTAAATGCAATGTAATAGTGATAATATAGTAATAATACAGTAACTACAGGTAGTAGAAAGAGAATCTGTGTGTACGTTTGTACATTATTGAAGAAATTATTGTAACTTGCCTCTTATGCCTGGCTTAATGTATGTTTAAGCTTCATTGTCTGTCCATTTTTAATTTTAATGTAAGACCAATAGAAAATAACTTGTATCTTACAAGATACCGGTTCCTCGTTATCATCTGAAGTTCTCTGATGGGTTGCTAGGGCAATATAGTCCAGTGCCTGCTTATTGCATTCAAAACAGGTTAATCTATTAAAATTAGTCCAATGGGTCTGTGTACAGGGGCAGAACTGGCTGAGCATTTGTTGAGGTTCCAGTTCCTGATGGAGCACAAGGCTTGTGTGGAATAGGCACAAACTGTTGTCTGAGGGGTTGAAAAGCTTGTTGGAGAGGGTGAAAACATTCGGTCTAAGGAAATGGGTTTCCATTACTGTCTCTAAGGAACTATGTGACCACTGAGAGACACATTGCCATACATATCACATAGTTCCCTAGAGATAGCCATGACTATCTCTAGTGAATCTCTAGTGAAAAGCTGTGACTACCTCTAGAGAACTATGCGGCCACTGATGATGTGTTGCCAAATGCCTTGCTTTTCCCTAGAGATACCCATATAGGGTTTATGGCAGTCTGTGCATCTATAAGTATGGGTTATTTGTAACCTGGACATTCATAACCCAGGGACTACCTGTATTTGACAGAAAACCCCTTTGTTTTTTACTTTTGTGGATTTTATTATTTCATCATTATTACAAAGCTGTTTTATTAACCAGGTGAAAGAGCAACATAAACAGTGAGCGATAGAATGCTTGTGGGTGCATTAGTTTAAGAAAGAATATTGAGCATCAACTGTAATCTTGGAATATTAGTATTTCCCTTTCAACAGTTTTTACAATCACCTTGAATGGGTTTGGACAGGACTTCATGGTTTCTTATGAGTTATTCAGTACATGATGTGCTATGGCTGCCAAGTTGCATATGGAAGCCCTATTGAAGGGTTGTTGTGTCATGTAATCCCCTGTGAGCATGGGTTCTGTGAAGGTTGTTTAACCATCTCATGACATGACAAACTCTAAATGGGATCGTATATTCAAAATGTTAGCTGCATTTAGTGCAACTTCAACATGCACTAGCCGGTACATAGTCATTTATTGTATCATGTAAGCAGCACTTGTATAAGAAGGGAGTTTTCTAGAATATAGATCTTTCTTTAAAGAACTGTGAATGCTGACCTTGCTTTAGAAGGCAGATTTGAGTCTCTCTGGAGTGGAGCACAAGGGTACTTTGTCTAAAACCCTTGAGTGTCACATATAACTACTGTGAATGGGGGAAATGAATCTTGTGGAAGTTAAAGGCTGGGTCGGAGATGGTTCCTTATATCTTTTGTAGATTCTCTTTTCACCACATGGGTTTCTTTCCCCAGCACTGATAGGGAGGTAGAATAGGAAGTTGTCATTAATGGTGAGCTGTATTCTCATGCAACTCTCATGAGTAAAAAAATAAAATGTCGATGCCTATATTCTGTGCCAGTGCAGGCAGTCCCTGGGATTATGAATGTCTATACATACGAACTGCCATAAAGCCTGTTAATTTTAAAAAATTGAGTTAAAGAAAAATACTGTGTAGTGAGAAATGCAGACTAATTTCCTCACCCTACAGAAAATGGTCATCACCATAGAAAGAAAAGAAGTGAGAGGAGAAAGAGGAAGGTCTCCAAAGCATTCCTTTTTTCCCTGCCCATTCGGAGGGGAAACCTCTCCAGCATTTCCTTGGTGCAAAGAGGAGGCACTGGTGAGTGAAAGGGAGGTGGGGGAATACGAACCCAAGAATGTAATAAATGAAGAAGAGGAGCCCTGCTGGATCAGACCACAGTCAGAGAGGAAGAAGCAATCTAGTACATGTATGGTCAACAGTTTTAAAAGTTAAGGTTGTGTGTGTGGTGGGGGGGTACACCTAGAGATAGCTGTGGTTTTTCTACTTTCACAGGGGTCTTGCATCCTTAATCCCAATGAATGTGGAGGGCCAATTGTATATAAAAACATTAAGAGTTTTAATATGCTTAGAAAGGTGATATGTATACCTATACTAAGACAATATTTGACTTACTCATGTTAAATATGACTCTAATGTATGCGATCTGACTTACATTCAAGTTTGACTTTAAGATGTTCTCACGAACAGAATTTGTTTGTAATCCAGGATCTGCCTGTACTGCAATAGAAAACAGTTGCTTGGGATGTAAAAATGAATTTACATTCATGCAACCATAAATAAATTCTGGACCTTGTGGAACTATATTTAGAAACTATAGCTTTTAACTATTTTAAATCAGTATTTCATTTTGCATTGGTAGCAACACACAAATGGACCTGTTCAATCTGTGCACAGATTGGTTTATTGTGTAAATCTTAAATTATTAGATAGGTGTGCATTGTGCTTAAAGTTCTTTCATCCATATCTTTTGTATTGATTTTATGGAATTAATCTAGTCCAAGCCCTCACAACAAGCATTCCAGATGTGTTGGACTACAGCTCCTATGATCCCCGTTGGCCATTGGAGCGGCCAGGTTGGGAATGTCTAGTCTGGTTATATTTGGTTGAATGAACTTGGCTTCATTTGAGATGTGCCTTGTCTGCTGTTCAAACACCCTGCTTCTTAAAATAGGGAAAAGAGGTTGTATAAAAGTATCTTATCATTCAAGGGTTGATAGACGTGGTGATGGCCACCAGTAGGGCTTTAAACGGGTTGGACACTTTCATGGTGGGTAAATGTTTTCAGTGGATTCTAGTAAAAATGCTTATATACAGTGTCTAGGTCAGCAGCATGTACTTGAATACCAGATGCTTGGGGAATAACAGTAGGTGAGAACTATTGCCCTCCTGTCCTGTCCTGTTTGTGATATTCCTGTAGGCATGTAACTGGTTAGTGTGTGGAACAGGATGCTGGACTAGATAAGTATTTGAGCTTATTCAGCAGGTCCCTTCCATCTTTAGGAGAATAAGGTCCCAAAAATTTGGTTTTCAATGGCAACCAGGAATCTTATTTTTGTAGAGATCCAGTTTGGATGAATATGAAACAAGACTACTCACCCAAGGTCTGATGAATCAAATAAAATATGATAGGGAAAAGTGCATTGCAGAAGCTATTGCATGTTTTATTATTTATTTATTTATTAAAACATTTTTATGCCGCCCCATTCGCCGAAGCCTCGGGGTGGCTTACAACAAAAAATTAAAATAACATTTTAAAATATATACAGTAAAATACAAATATATAATTTAAAACATACAGTATAAAACAAGCTGCCCTGGCCAAATAAAATTCAATAATATTAACATTTAAAATACTGCTTAAATAAAAAGGTCTTCGCCTGGCGCCGAAAAACAAATAACGACGGCGCCAGGCGGACCTCTCTGGGGAGCACGTTCCATAACTTAGGCGCCACTGCTAAGAAAGCCCTCCTCCGAGTAACCACCCTCCTAACTTCTTCCACGGAGGGCTCCCGGAGAAGGGCCTCTCCCGCCGATCTCAGGGGGCGGCTGGGCATATAAGGATGTAAGCGCTCCTTCAGGTAACCAGGACCCAAGCCGTTTAGGGCTTTATAGGTCATTACCAACACCTTGAATTGGGCCCGGACTTCAATGGGAAGCCAGTGAAGCTGACGGAGAACTGGAGTCATGTGAACATAACATCCAGTCCCCGTCAGCAGCCTGGCAGCTCTATTTTGGACCAATTGAAGTATCCGGACCATCTTCAAGGGTAGCCCCACGTAGAGCGCATTACAGAAGTCCAGACGGGAAGTCACCAACGCATGTGTCACTGTCGCAAGGCAGTCGTTCTCCAGATAGGGGCGCAGCTGATGGATCAGCCGAAGCTGGAGGAAAGCGCTCCTCGCCACCACTGTCACCTGAGCTTCCAGTGAAAGCTCCGGGTCGAGGAGCACTCCCAAGCTGCGGACCTTGTCCCTAAGAGGGAGTGCAACCCCGTTCAGGACAAGGTTCAATTCACCCTCTCCAAAGCCCGATCCTCGAACCAACAGGACCTCCGTCTTGTCTGGATTGAGCTTCAGTTTATTGGCCCTCATCCAGCCCATTACCTCGGCCAGGCACCGGTTCAGCACAGCCACTGCCTCACCTGGATTGGTGGAAAACGAGAGGTAGAGCTGGGTATCATCAGCGTACTGATGGTTCCGCAGCCCACACCTCCTGATGACCTCTCCCAGCGGTTTCATGTATATGTTGAACAGCAAAGGGGACAAAATGGACCCCTGCGGTACTCCATGGCATAGCTGCCATGGCGCAGAGCCATAGTCCCCCAGCACCACCTTCTGGAACCGGCCATTGAGATAGGAGCGGAACCACTGCAAAGCAGTGCCTCCGACCCCCAATCCCGCAAGCCTATTCAGAAGGATACCATGGTCGATGGTATCGAAAGCCGCTGAGAGGTCCTGAAGAACCAACAGGGACGCACTTCCCCTGTCCTTCTCCCTGCAGAGGTCATCGTACAGGGCGACCAAGGCAGATTCCGTACCGTACCCGGGTCTGAAGCCGGACTGCAATGGGTCCAGATAATCAGTTTCATCCAAGAGTGCTTGGAGTTGTCCCGCCACCACTCGTTCTAACACCTTGCCCAGAAACGGGATGTTGGCCACTGGTCTATAATTAGTGGCCATCTCTGGATCCAGTGACGCCTTCTTCAGGACAGGTCGGACTACTGCCTCCTTTAAAGGGGCAGGCACCCGACCCTCCCTCAGAGAAGCGTTAACCACTTCCAAGATCCAGGTTCCAATCCCGTGCTTGGAATCATTTATTAACCAAGACGGGCAAGGGTCCAAAAGGCAAGTGGTTGGACGTACTCGCCCAAGCACCTTGTCCACGTCATTGGGCCGCAGTAACTGAAATTCATCCAATA
Source organism: Varanus komodoensis (assembly GCF_004798865.1). Lineage (NCBI taxonomy): Eukaryota > Metazoa > Chordata > Lepidosauria > Squamata > Varanidae > Varanus > Varanus komodoensis. Next base: position 48,286,891 of record NW_025335761.1, read on the forward strand.
AATCTGGACCAGACGGCAGCGTTGGTGTCTCCTTTGAAACCTCTGAATCAATAGTGGTGTCCAGCTCGTGACGAATCTGAGTGATTTTCTCCCTGAAATGCCTGGCAAAGTCGTCACAGCGGGCCTTTGAGGGTGGAATCAGGTCTTCCTTTGGACCTGGACGAACCAGGCCTTGCACCACTCGAAAGAGCTCCGCCGGACGGCATTGTGAGGAGGCAATGGAAGCGGAAAAGAATCTCTTTTTTGCCGCCCTCACCGCCACAGCATAGGCCCGATAGTGGGCTCTTAAGTGTGTTCAGTCAGATTCATCTCGTGATTTCCTCCACCTACGCTCTAGTCGTCTCCCAACCTGCTTCATCGCCCTCAATTCAGGAGTATACCAAGGGGAAGAGCGGGCTCTGCCCGGTGGGAGAGGACGCTTAGGAGCGATCGTGTCTACAGCCCTGGTCATCTCCCCATTCCACAGTTCTACCAGAGCCTCGACAGGAGCACCCGTCTTGTCAGCCGGAAACTCCCCCAGGGCCTAGGGGGGGTTGTGCTAGGTTGTGCTAGGTTGATGTATTCTTTCCCCAAGCATTGTATTGATGCCAGTGAACTTGGGTGGGGGTAACATGAAATGACAGATTTTTGAAACAAGCCAAAATTTGTGAGTACCAGGTTAAAATAATGTAAGCAGCCTTCTTTAGCCAGATGTTCAATAAAATTTTAACTACTTCATATCGTGTATCTCCATGTCTGGACAACTGTTAATTTCAAAATAGACAAGGAACTTTGCTCTGAACTCTTGTTTACGCACAATACTCTTGAATGCCTGGCACTTTTAAAAAAGGTGGGGAGAACTAAAAATGTGAACCTGAAACTAAGCTTCAGCCCACAACAAATCATACCTCCATACTTTAAGAAGAGTGTTCTTTTTGAGACACTGTTGTATCATGGGTGCTCCAACACTTTGTTTGAGGCACAGATTGAGTGTGAACTATTATTGAATCGTAGGTTGTTTTGCTGTATTAACCTATCCCCGCAAACAAACAATGGGTTTTTTTGCAGCCAGACAACAAACCATAGATAATAAGCATGACTGGGCTCACACACCACAATAACCCATAGTTCAGCAACAACCCTCATTTAGCCTGTTCTCTGACTTGGTGTATTGTGTGAATCTGTGAAGCATACAAACCCATGCTAAAGGATGCCAGTGTATGGGCAAGCAAACTAAGATTGTGCAGCTCCACAGGAAGCTTTGGGCTCAATATTGTCATGAGACTGTCACCTCTGAAGTGTTCTAGCAACATGCTCAGGGTGACATTTCATTTTGATAAAATTGTCTTTGCTGTCCCTAATTCTTAATTAGTGTTTCCAAATATTAGTTATTAATGATATTGGGGCTGCATGCTGGGTTGACTTTTGCCCTAGGTTCAGTGCTACCATGTCTCTTAAAGCAACAATATCCTGTTTGTATCAGTGGGTGATTTGACATGCGTATCTTCAGCTCCCTGTGTGTTTCTATAATAAGTTGGCAATTACTGGTGTAGTCCAAGAGTACGTGGCATTGTCTTGTGAGAAAATGAAGTATTGGGCAAGAGGCAATGCTAGGGCATTTCAAGGGTGACAGTCTCCTGGTAGTGTGAATGTATGATGTACACCCAATGTTTATTGTGGAGTATATGTCTTCAATTTCTTATTCATTTATCTGTCAGTTGGTGTGGGATCCTTGTGCATGTGCTTCTTGATACCCAATGAAGTAATAGGCTAAATACTATGAAAGGGCATCTCAGAAAGTACATTCCTGGAAGTGTGAGTGTATTATTTCCAGTTGCTCAACTACATATGTATAGTTATTTATTACCTGTCTGGGATTAATCATATATTAAAGACTGTTGTCCAAAAACAATAATTTTGATTGAATTTTTAGGAGTTTTAAGATGCACATGTCCCGTGCAGTGGAAATATGATATGGTGTAGCCCAAAGCTTGATTTGGAAGGAGGGGTAATTTAAAATTCAGTTCTTTATTGAGGTTCCTCATGCAGCTGTATTTTCAGCTTTTGTGTGAAATAGGAATAAGAACCGTAAACAACTAGCCAATTTCAAGCTTGTGATTAACGTGTCATAGAATCTTGAGTGAAAAGGTCATAACAAGTGATTTGGTTTATTAAGTCTTCACATATTTATCTCCAAAGAGTTTTGTCATTTGAAATAATGGTTTTACAGCTGCTATCCTATATGTGCAGATCAGTTTGGATTATTAAATTTATATCTAGCTTTTCCATTGAGCATGAACTCAGTGCAGCTAATGGTAAGAAAATATAGATTAAAACAATGGTTTCATGAAAGCTATTGAAAAACAAATCAATTATAAACATCATACTAAAATCATAATTGCAACATGTAGAAATTATTTAGAATGAGCCTCTCTCTATTCTCTCCTCCCTTGTGAGAATTAATAACTAGATCCTGGTTCACCATTTCATCTAAATAGGCAAAAAGTGGATTTTGCTTGTCTGCAAACCAAACTATGGGACTAATTTTAATATTTTAATTTAATAAAACGTTTTTTCCCATCTTCACAAACTTCTCAAGACGGCTTACAGAATATAAAATCAAGACAATAAAAATACAATCTGTAATATAATAAATAGGAATAAATAGATCATGATAAATACAATCATTACTAACAGAGCAACGTTAAACCAATAGTAAAAGAATAAATCACAATCATGAAAATAAATAATAGATAAAATAATAAAGTAAACAAAATAAAAGAACTATATAGATAGATAAAATAGACAAAAGAACTAGATAATAAAAGGACCAGAAGGAGGAAACATATGAGCATGGGAGTCTTCATGATTTTTCTTACACCAAACTATGGCTTAGTATTTATGTACCCATAGGCAAGATATAGGCTGTAGGCTATGTTCCTGCAGAAATTGGTAATGACCAATAGGTTTGATAGAACTTCCAAGTTCAAAGGTGCTATATGTGTTAATTTTAAATGTCCAAGACAAGTTCATAGGCTGTTGATTTCATGCCCTGCATGTAATTTTTTTGGAGGCATCTATCTGGTTCCTATTGGAAATAGGCTCTGGAGTAGGGGAACATTTGTGAGCCAGAAGACAGGTTATATTATGTTAAATGACTCTTTCCTTCCCATTGCATGATTCTAAGTAAACCAGCTTTTCCCTGTCTAATGGTGATTAAATCCCATTAGACTCCAAAGGATGTACTTGTAGGAGACTTGGGCTTACTTCTTCTGTAGGGGTCCTTGAGTGTTAAAAATGTTTGTCCACCTTCTTTAGTGGTATAGTATCTATTAATCAGTGACTAGATAAGTGGATAGAATCCAGAATGACCTTTTTAATGTTTAGAATTCTAAACTTTAATTCAATGCAGTACAGAAAGTAGTCAAATGTGTTCAGGCTAGTTGTTGGAATGCTGTTGAGTGCCTCTGTATGCTTAGTTTTGGCTAGATATCATAAATTGGCTCTATTGTGACCTGATATTAAGATTTGTTGCAATGAAATTCAGCTTGCTGAGTGGTATTTTACTTGTGTTAGTATAGTACATTGATGTAGACGTGCTAGAAGAATCAGCATGTGCAGAGCCTGTAATAAGTAAGCAGTGGAATTAGATGGTCTCTGAGATCTTTTCCAACTTGTTGATTCTTTTTGGAGGATGTGGCAACCTTGGTCTTTGAATTCATGGTAATGGTTCACAGGGATGCAGAGCTATTGGTTTAAGTAGGCTTTGCTTGGATTATTAGAAAATTAAGTAGTGTTAGAATAGGGAAACAATTTGTGTAAGAGGTTTAAGTAAAGAAAATGCAATGTATTCTGAAGTACTTTTCAGATGGGCTTTGCAAGTTCTGTTTGGACTCCTGCCTTAGTAGTTATTGTAGGAAATAGTCATGAGTACAGTTTTTATTAAAGCAAATTAACAGCTGATATCAGCTACGTGCACACTGAGAAAGTGAATCAAACGTTTTCCTCCCTCCCAGGAGAGCCACTGAAGTTGAATAATGGTATATCCAAGACAGACAAAACATAAGTATTTGTCCGTGTATCACACAGTTAATTATATGCAATTCTCTTGTCCTAAGATGTATCAACAGCTGATATTTCAGGTGGCTTAAAAAGAAGTTAGACAAATTTATTGAAAGTAATAATGTCACTTATTATAAGCAATGCTAATCATGAAGCCTATGTACTGTCTCCAGAATCAGAGACAGTATACCTGTGAATACCACTTCCTGGGAACAAAAGAAGTGGACTTTGCTGTCATTTCCTGATCCTGGACTTTCCTGAAGCATCTGGCTGACTAGTGTGGGAAACAGAACACCAGACTAGATAGGCCTTTGTTCTGATCTAGCTAGGTTCTCAAAGCAAATTATTTGTGTCATATGCAATGGGGTCTTTTTTTTTGTATGAATTAGTCTACAGTCATCAAATTAGGATTTGCTTCATCATAAATATGCATAGAATAGGGCTGCTAGATTCCTTAATTTCCTGTAGTGGTGATAGAGCTAAAACTTGAAGCAATTTATTTCTCAATTCAAGATTGCACCCATGTACTACAGTAAAGTATCTAAGAAGACTTTGCCTCATTTACCATTCCTTAACTACTCTGATTATGAAAATGCAAGGTTGTTGATGATCATTAAGCAGTTGTTAAACAAGTTTAACTAATTAAGCATCCATAGTGTGTAATGGTTTAATTCGCAATGCTAGGTTTAATAATAAACCATTATTTGAGGACAAAAATCCTGCTCTCCATTTATGTACATGTCTTTTTCACTCTCCTTTGAATACAGTGAATGTTTGTACTGATACTCCATTTCTTGTACTTTTGTCTTGCTTACCTTTATTAGTCCAGTTACAACCCAGGGATCACAACAGACACAGCAACCACAGAAGCATTATGGCATTACCTCACCTATCAGTTTAGCTGCCCCCAAGGAGAGTGATTGTATACTTACTCAGAAATTAATTGAAACCCTAAAACCCTTCGGTGTCTTTGAAGAAGAGGAGGAACTGCAACGTAGGTAAGCATGGCACTTTCAGTTTGTTAATATTCTTGGAGTCCATACTGGATTATATGAAACAGTGAATCATTGGCTAGATCTTCAAAATAGTTGGCGGTCCAGTTATAAAAATGCTGGAGTTTTGAGTGGTATCTCAGTGGTATCTCAGTATTCCTTCAAGTAGATACTTCTGTAGTATCTATTGTTCATTCTGATTGTTGTGTTACAGTTATACAATAGTTGTTTCTCCCACATTGTCAGGTTCCATTTCATGCTGGTAACATCCAGGAGCCACATGGGGCAATTGAATAACATTATTAGTTCCCAGCAGGGTGCTGTTAATTACAGGGCTAACATAAGAATTTATTCTAAGTTGTATGAGCTTTACAGGAGTGGGAGTTTTATTCATTCTGTCTGTGGCTCTTCAGACATTTTCATTCACAAACACCACTTTTCCAATATCATCCCGCTTTGCTAATAAAGAATATTACACAGAAATCGGAGAACAGTATAGAATTGTTTTAAAAGTATCGTGTAAATACAAACTAGTGGTGCTTGTAACAAAGTGGTAACATGTTTATTATTTATTTTAGTAAAACATTTACAGTGGTACCTCGGCTCACGAACGCTTCACTTCATGACCAAATCGGGTCGTAAACACAAATTTCATAAAAATTTTGACTCAGGTCGTGAACTCCACATTGGGTGGCAACCGTGATTGTGGCCATCTCCCCACCACCCCGAGTGGGGAGATGGCTGCAATTGTGCTGGGGGCTGGGGGAGATGGCCGAGATCACACCCATCTTTCCTGCATGAGCGCACCCACGATCTCGGCCATCTCCCCCCCCCCACCGAGCACACCCACAATCGTCTCTGTCTCCCCCCCAGCACACCGGGATGACAGGTGTGTGCAGGGATGAGGGGTGTGATCGCGGTTGTGCTGGGGGGGAGGAGATGACTGCACTCGTGCTCAGGATGCGGGGGGGGGATGGCTGCCATCTTTGTCACTTTGCTTTATATTTTTCTGATTTAAAAAAAATAGTTACAGAATGGATTAACCTTATTTACATTGAACCTTATGGGGAAATTTAACTTGCCTCACAACCAATTTGGGTCACGACCAGAATCCTGGAACAGATTAAGTTTGTGAGCCAAGGTACCACTGAATATCCCGTCCTTTCCAATGAATGGCCCAGGATGGCTTACAATGATTTAAAATAAAATATAATATTAAAATAATACAATAATTAAAACAGTAGGTATTAAGTGAACATAAACAGCACTTTATAAAACTAAAGAAAGGAAGAAAAAAGAAAAGAAAATGCGACTGTGGTCAGATCTTAAAAGCATCTAAAAACAATAATTATTAAAATGATGGCTGAATAAAAAGGTCTTTACCTTGCGCCAAAAAGAGTATACACTCGGCGCCAGGCAAACCTCTCTGGGGAGCGCATTCCATAGTCTGGGCTCCACCACAGAGAAGGCCATCCTCCAGGTAGACACCCTCTGCACCTCCTTCAAAGAGGGTTCCCAGAGCAAGGCCTCTCCTGCCGATTTTAAGGGGTGTGAGGGCATATAAGGAAGGAGACATTCTTTCAAGTATCCTGGTCCCAAGCCATTTAGGGCTTTATAGGATAATATCAGCACCTTGAATTGGGCCTGGACTTCATTTGGGAGCCAGTGGAGCTCATAGAGGACCAGTGTTATATGGGAATAATGTTGTTCTAGAAGGAGTGTTCCTATTTTGGCTTCATAACAGCTACTCTTCCAAGCAAGCCATTCTACTCTTTTTTGCCCCACTCTAGATCCATGTTTCATTTCACCTGTATTCTTGGGCTACTGATCATGCCTAATGCTTGTTGGATTGTTCTTCCTTTTTTACTGATTCTTTTATCCCATTAGAGTTTGCATTTTTTTTTTTTGAACTTCAGCCAAAACTGAATACTAAACACCCCATGAAGGAAAAAAATTATCCCTAATTTTCTTCTGCCTGAACATCAGTGATATAAAATAAGCCTAGGTTCAAAATACCTTGGCCCATTCATCTCTCAGATAACCTCCCTCACAGCTTGGGTGCCAGCTTTCAAACTAGACTGTATAATTGTGCCTTTAAAGCAGTTTGATCTGTATCAGTTAGGTAGTGGTGAATAGTTATTTCTTGAGAAGCATCTGCTGTTTAGTGTTGGAGCAGAATTGTTTTGGGGTTTTTTTTGTAAGGTGGCAAATAATGTTTTTTCCACTTTGAAGAACATGAAAGATGATCTCATGTTTGCCCTTCAGAATGCCTTCCAAGGAAGGTGGAGTACAAACGTGATCATAGTGGGAATATTGGGGCTCGCTTAAGCACACTTCCTGAATCAAAATATTCCCTGCTATTCCTCTACTATACTCTTAATTTCTTGATTGGGTGTAATTTATTTTTGCAATGTATTTCATCAACAGAATTCTTATTTTGGGAAAACTCAATAACCTAGTAAAGGAATGGATACGTGAAATCAGTGAAATTAAGGTAAAAATGTCTTTATCCTTGTAGATTTACTTTGAGACTTGTTTCATTGGTTCAAGACTGGTTAGCAGTCTTGCATCCCACATGTTGGTGGATTTCCAACTCCGGTCATTGCAATTCAGCATGGCCAAACAGCAGGATTGATGGGAGTTGTATGTCAGCTTCATCTGGGTTCCAGGGATAGGAATCATTACAACCAGAACTGAATCTGGAACTTGGAAGTGACTGTATTTGGCACTTAGTAGTTGACATCAGTGGTGAATCCTGTTTGTGATCCTGTAATTCACTAATTCCCCAAATAGCTTCTTAGCAGGTAAGGAGCCAAATATTGGCTTCATACGACTTTTCATTAGAGTATATAGAAGTCATTTTCTTGTTGTAGATGAATACGTGTTTCACCAATCTTGAGCAGCCTAGAGTTTCTCTATAAATGAATGAAATGCTGTTTGAACTTATGGTGGCACTTGTATATGTATCAGTGATATGGGTTCTCTGAAAAAAGTAGAACTGGAAATTTTTCCAGTAAATGTTTGAATGCTCAAAATAATATCTGATTTAGTATGATTGTTGATTCAGTTTATTCCCCAACACAAGTTCCCCTTCAGTATGCAGACAAAATACCTCAAGTTTAGTGGACAGAACTAACAGTATAATCCATGTGAATTTATGTTTAGGATCAAAAGTTGTCCCTAAAACTACAAAATATTTGAACTGAACTACTTGCTTAGGGGGAAATTAAGTTAACCACACAGTTTTTTCAATGTGATAGTCAAACACATCCAAAACTATGTAGAAATTATTTTATTGGAATATTTGTAAAAAGTAAGGACAGTATTATATACTTCCTTGAGGTGTTTGTTTATTCTTAACAAAAAAAACCCTTTTAGAGTAGATATGCAAAGAGCACTGCTTTTCTCTTATAGGAAGAGGTAACTGCTGAGGTAACTGTAATACCTCCAAACTCACTTTATCTGTACTGCTTATTGGTTCCATTTCAGTTTGGGAAAAAATCTGGATGTAGGTCTGTGGTCACAGGCTGAGGAACTGGGGCAGGAGGGTGATCTTACACTTATTTCCTGCTTGTGGGATCCTGTGAGCAATTGGTTGGCCACCGTGTGGACAGAATGCTGGATTAGATGGACTCTTGGTCAGATCCAGCACAGTTCTCCTTATGTTCTTCAGTGAAACAAGCAATCACAGTCTTAAGTGTCAATTTGCCTTTAGTTAGTAATAGAAGAATGTTAGCAGTGGGAGCAGATATATCACATCTGCAGATACAGACCCTGCCAGGAGCCAGCTGTCTTTTGCATAGAAAGAGATTATTCTTAAGAAAAGTACCTTATTTTCAGTTTCTTCATGGCCAGTGGAGTGCTAGAGTTGTCAGTGTTGCCTTAGATGAAGAACTTATGGAAGTTCATATTTTATATTGAGCCTATCTAACACGATAGATTATAGTATAGTATCTCAGACAACTCTGCATGAACACATACCTATATGGCATGAAGAAATTTCTACCTCAGGTTGCACAAATATACACAAGCCCAGTATGCGTGTCCTGTGTGACTGCTGAGTAGCAAATGTTTCTGTTCAAGTAAATCTCATGATTGCTTAGCAATAATAAGCAGGTAACTTTGTCCGGTTCTTGCTGATCAGTATGCCATAACTAAAGTGGCTGCCTGTGAAACTGAAAGCTAGCTTCTATTATTTGATTTCACTATTTTAGTACTGTGTTATTTATAACAATTTAAATCTTGTGTTTGTTTCCTTTAGAATCTTCCACAGTCTGTAATAGAAAACGTTGGAGGAAAAATTTTTACATTTGGGTCATATAGATTAGGTGTACATACAAAAGGTAATGTGTCTCAGAGTTGTATATAACTATTAACACCTTAATCCCTAGTGGGTAGCTAATATGAGTTATAAAAATAAGACAGTAACCATCAAAGGATCTGATAAAACCTTCCCTGATATTCCATTGCACATAGAATAAATAATTTGCTTGGGCAGAAGCCTTTTCCTTGCACAAATATTTTTAAATAAGAATGTTCACCAGAAGTTGCTAACAGCAACTAATATCTGAATATAGCCATATTTCCGCTGCACAGTGACATGGCGCACTTACCCATGGATGCCATTTAGGCAGCACTGCAACTATGTTAAAAATTGTAGCTATGCATTTGCTCACTTCTGTAGTGCACTACTTGTGAAATGCAGCCTGAAGATAACATGGTGTGAAAGCATGGTGTGAAACAGCATAAGGAGCTCATACTAAATTGAGGAATATACCTCACAGTTGGCTGGTTTTTGCTTATCAGTGATGCAATCTGTTCTGAGGGATTAGTTTAAAGATCAAAATAAGGTTAGCCATTTTAAAAGTCAATTGCCTAACGGATGTGAGGGTGATCTGGCTGCAACATCTGTCACCCCATTGATCACCAGGGTTGATTCAGCTGATCTGGCTGGCTTGGTGGATGTCCCCTTCTTCCCCTATCACTCCATGTGTGTCCCTCCCAAAGTTGTGTGCTCAGTGGAAGAAGACAGCCATCCCAGATAGAAGCAGTGTACCATTCTCTGGCCAAGAGTATATGGTAGCTGCACTCCCCTATTGGAACCTCCAAACAAGCCCTCAGTTCCAATCCAAGGGCACATAACTTAATGGGAACTTAATTGTAGTACAAAGCTGCAAGTGGTCCAGGTACCTCAGTAGATTTCCTTTAACTAGTGCAGAGATAGCTGTTTGGTGCTTCTTGACTGAAACTCTTGTATCTGCCTTCTATGATATTCCAGTGTTTTTGTTGCAAAGCAGTCACTTAAAAATATTTTCAACCTTGTGCGTTCTGGCCTAACAGGACTGTATAGGATGGCGCAGTGCTTCAGTAGTTGGTAAGGTTTGTCAGAAACCAGCATTATGGATTGTCTTTCTTAGTATCACTTGTATACTCTGAATTTACCCTAATTCTCTATTACTATATTGCATTTAATTATATGAAATAAACCATGGCTTTGTTGCTGATGCATCATAATCCCCTTATTTACTATTTATTTATTTAGAATTTTTGTATGCCGTCCCATCACATAGCCTCGGGACGGCTTACATAAAATAAACACACACAATACAAATAATACAAATAAAATCCAGGTTCACCCTGGCTGCAAATTAAAACCTCTAGATGATATTAAAAGTTATTAAAATATTGTTTAAATAAAAAGGTCTTAGCCTGGCGCCGAAAAACAAATAACGATGGCACCAGGCAGACCTCTCTGGGGAGCATTCCATAGGCAGGGTGCCACCGCAGAGAAAGCCCTCCTCCGGGTACTTTGCCTCCTAATGTCTTTCACGGAGGGTTCCCGGAGGAGAGCCTCTGCTGCCGATCTCGGGGCAGGAGGGCAAATATGGAAGAAGGCTTTCCTTTAGGTATCCAGGTCCCAAGCCGTTAAGGGGTTTGTAGATGATAACCAGCACCTTGAATTGAACCTGGACTTCGATGGGAAGCTAGTGAAGCTGGTAGAGAACTGGGATTATGTGAGAGTAATGCCCAGTCCCCGTCAGCAACCTGGCTGCTCTATTTTGCACCATCTGAAGTATCCGGACTGTCTTTAAGGGCAGCCCCACGTAGAGCGTGTTACAGAAATCCAGTCGGGAAGTAACCAATGCATGTGTCACTGTTGCTAGGCAATCATCCTCCAGGTAGGGATGCAGCTGGTGGATTAACCGAAGCTGAAGGAAAGCGCTCCTCGCCACCACAGTCACTTGAGCTTCCAAAGACAGCTCTGGGTCGAGGAACACTTCCAAGCTGCAGACGCTGTCCTTTAGAGGGAGTGCAACCCCATTCAGGACAAGGTCCAAGTCACCTACCCAGGAGCTTGAACCACCCACCAACAGGACCTCCGTCTTGTCTGGATTGAGTTTCAGTTTATTGGCCCTCATCCAGCCCATTACCTCGGCCAGGCACCGGTTCAGTACAGCCACTGCCTCACCTGGATTGGTTGAAAAAGAGAGGTAGAGCTGGGTATCATCAGCGTACTGATGATTCCGCAGCCCACACCTCCGGATGACCTCTCCCAGCGGTTTCATGTAGATGTTGAATAGCACGGGGGACAAAATGGACCCCTGCGGTACTCCATGGCATAGCTGCCATGGCGCAGAGCCATAGTCCCCCAGCACCACCTTCTGGAATCAGCTGTCGAGGTAGGAGCGGAACCACTGCCAGGCAGTGCCTCCTACTCCCAGTCCTGCTAGCCTATCCAGAAGGATACCATGATTGATGGTATTGAAAGCTGCTGAGAGGTCTAGGAGGACCAACAGGGATGCACTTCCCCTGTCTCTCCCTGCACAGGTCATCATACAGTGCGACCAAGGCAGATTCCGTACCGTACCCGGGTCTGAAGCCAGACTGAAATGGGTCCAGATAATCAGTTTCATCCAAGAGTACCTGGAGTTGTCCCACTACCACCTGTTCCAACACCTTGCCCAAAAACAGGATGTTGGCCACCGGTCTATAATTGGCAGCCATCTCTGGATCCAGGGACGCCTTCTTTAGGACCAGCCTGACTACTGCCTCCTTTAGAGAGGCTGGCACCCGGCCGTCCCCCAGAGAGGCGTTGATGATCTCCAGGATCCAGGCACCAATCCCGTGTTTGGCTTTGGTCAGTAGCCACGACAGGCAAGGATCAAGAAAACAGGTGGTGGGATGTACTTGTCCAAGCATCTTGTCCACCTCATCAGGCCGCAATAACTGAAACTCATCCAATAATATCTAACCAGACGGAGACATTGGCACCTTCCCTAGAGGATCTGAATCACTAGTGGAATCCAACTCGTGATGAATCTGAGCGATGTTCTCCTTAAAGTGCTGGGCGAAGTCATCACAGCGGGCCATCGAGGGTGGTACAGGATCTTTCTTAGGGCCTGGATGTACCAGCCCATGTACCACCTGAAAGAGCTCCACTGGATGGCCCTGTGAGGAAGCAGTGGAAGTGGAGAAGAATTTCTCCTTCGCTGCCCTCACCACCACAGCATAGGCTCGATAATGAGCTCGTAAGCATGTTTGGTCAGATTCATCCCGTGATTTCCTCCACCTATGCTCTAGATGTCTCCCGACCCGCTTCATCGCCCGTAATTCAGGTGTATACCAAGGGGATGAACAGGCTCTGCTGGACAGAAGAGGACACTTAGGAGCGATCATGTCAATAGCTCTGGCCATTTCCTCATTCCACAGTTCAACCAGAGCATCAACAGGAGTGCCAGCTTTATCAACCGGAAACTCCCCCAGAGCCTTCAGGAATCCATCTGGATCCATCCGGCTCTGAGGGTGGACCAACACAGTAGGGTCTGCACCCTCACAGAGGGAAAGGCCAGCATCGAGCTCAAACCTCACGAGGAAGTGATCTGACCATGACAGGGGAGTCAGACATACATTGCTCACCCTCAGATCACCCTCTTCCTGTCCCGTCGAGAAAACCAGGTCCAGTGTGTGTCCACATTCATGGGTTGGGCCTGTGACATGTTGAGACAGCCCCATGGCCGTCATGGAGACCATGAAGTCCTGAGCTGCCCCGGTCAGAACAGTCTCGGCATGGAGATTGAAGTCCCCCAGGACCAACATCCCGGGAGTCTTCAACACCAGGTCCGAGACGATCTCTGTCAGCTCAGGCAGGGAGACTGTTGGGCAGAAGGGTGCACGGTTCACCAACAGAATCCCCAATCTATCTCGGTTGCCAACACCAGATAAAGGCACTCTAGACCTGGTCTTGAGAGAACAGGAAGCCCCGCAAGGGAAATTGAAGCTCGATAGATTAAAGCGACCCCCCCCCCCGGGTGTGGTTGGTGCTGGACCAGATACCCGGGCGGGCACAGCTGAGGAACACATCCCCCTTCTCTCCCGCCCAGATCTCTCTAATGCAAGCCAGGTTGGCCCCCTCATCCACAATTAAGTCGTGGATGAGGGATGTTTTATTATGGACCGACCTGGCATTAAGCAACAGCACCGTCAGGGCCTGAGGGACAGTTGATAAGCATACCCGGAACCTTCCAGTTGGTGGAATAACCAGAAGGGGGAACAGGTGTCAACCATCTGTCCCTCCTTTTTCTGTGCCGACACGTTAAACCCCCAACGCCATATTGACCATTGCCCAAAAGTAGCATTGCCCATAGTAGCAGCCAGACATGAATCCATTAAAACAGTTATTCAAATACAATTAAAATTCAATAAAATACAATAAAATCCTCCAACCCACCCAATTACAAAAGCCCACCCACACAGAGTCTATGGCCAGCCCAGTCCCTACAGGGTCCTGAACAGTCCCTAGTGGCATCAACGACCTTGGGCCGTCGCCCTGAGGCGGCTGGTTGGGCCGTCGCCCTGAGGCGGCTGGCTGTGGCCAGCGAGTTGAGTTAATGGCACGGCTCCTCCCCTTACTATCTGTCTGCAGTAGGCATAGATAAAGTATAAAGGTCTCAGAAAGCTTTTGTCTAGCTTATTTTTTTCTCCCTGCTACTACAACAGAAACTGTCGCTTGCCTAGTTATATAAAACATGGCCTTGACACACCAAACACAGTGAGATGTAATACCTGATTCAAGTTATTATTGTGTATTATCAGGGTGATTGGATCATCTGCAGTTCTTCCCTGTCTTCACATAATGCATACTTGGGAGACTCACAGTAGGCCAGTGTATATCTGCTCAAAAATCTAGTTAAGTTCATTGAAGCTTATTCCCAGGTAACTGGAAAAAGGTTTGGAGCTTGAAGCTATTATATGGTATACAGTAAAATGCCCATCTTCTAAAAAGCCATAAACTGTTAATTATCCTTGAGTTACTGTCACTTTAGTGAACACTATCATTTTAGTAGTAGTGGTGGTAGTGATAGGAAAATATACATACTACTTTACACAGAGGTATCAGAATAGAGAATATAAAATACATGCTGTCTGTCACAAGTGGAATCTAATAGTATTTTTATTGAAAGAGTCATAGGTTTGCTTCCAAACATAATTAAATGTCAGAAATACACACTTCTTGAGCAGTTGTCAATCCTGGTAATGGATTTCCAAATTATTGTGTTGGAGTTCCACTTCAGTTAAAAATCATTCCAGTAAAATTTAAAATAACCTTTTTTCCCATGTGATATTCAAATAATGAAATATTTGTTATATCGGGAGCTTAAATTAGGACTAGCAATTTTTCATTACAATGAGTTCAGAACTAAAATAGCTAGTTTGAGTCTTGTTTAAACTGATTTGTTATAGATTTTGGTGAGCAACTGATAGCTGGATTAGAGTTGCTGCTTCCATATGGCAAATTTTGATGTGAAAGTTACATGAAATTAAACTTTCAACGTACATTGAAAGTATGTTGTACATTGTACATTTCAACATACTATATAAACTTGTTAGGCATTGTATTTATTTGTTACATTGATGTAAACTTCCCAGAGAGCTTTGGCTGTTGGGTAGTATGGAAATGAACAGATTTGTATTAAAAGGTAGCAATTACTTCTATTGTATTTTTATGATAAGCTTTATATGCAATCTAATGTTTATGGATGTTTGTTTTAGGTGCTGATATTGATGCATTGTGTGTGGCACCAAGACATGTGGACAGGAGTGATTTTTTCACCTCATTTTATGAAAAACTGAAACTACAGGAAGAAGTAAAAGACTTACGGGTATGCAGGTTCTTCTACTAAGAATCCTTTATATCACATAAAAAACTTATAAACAACATAAATCCCCCAAAATGATATGCTAATTGTACACTGAGAACTAACTTATTTATAGGTATTTTTAAAAAGAGGTAATGCTAGTTTTGAAGATGCTAAAAGCTTGTCATATATATCTAAGACTTGGCATAGTTTATGTTTTTATACTAAAATTCAGTTTCTATAGCAATAGCATACTGCAGTAAATTGATTATCTCAGAATCAGTGTTTGGAAAGGTCTAGCAAGCCATCTGACCTAGCCTCTTAAATAGTTGAGGTTTCTGAGTATATCTTGCACAAATGCCCCTCATTGCAAAATATTTGTTTTTTAGGCTGTTGAAGAAGCATTTGTTCCTGTTATCAAGCTATGTTTTGATGGAATAGAGGTAAGAGAAAATTAGACAGACTCACTCCCATAACACACATTGCATAATCTACACTTTAGAAAAACCTGGTCCTAAAAGGCCAGGTAACACTTGCGCACTGCTCTCATTCTCATGTATAGGCCATCCTCACTCAGGAGAGTCATTTGTATGAATGTGTGGCACACTGGAAAAAGCGACTACATGTGACATAAATTGTAGCATATACAGAGATAGCTCCTACATAGAGCTATTGCTTCATACAAGTGCTACTTGAGTTCATCATAGTTTTTTGCTGCTTCAGAATGTTGAAGCAGGGTTATTGGCAGTGTTAAAGAACATTAATGAATAAATGCAGTTGTACTTGCTGTACTAGATTAATAGCACCAAGCATGCTGAAATGTTTGTCCAGATTGTCAATTGTAGGCTTACTTAATCCACAATAGATTGTGACGTCCATCTGCCCTTTGCACTATTCAAGCCATGGGGGTAAGGCACCTTGGCTTGCCACATTAGATGGCAAGGGTGGTTTATGCAAAACTTAAACAGTCCTCACCCATCCCTTGTATAGTCCATGGGTTATGTGCTGGTTGTTTAGCCCTCACATATGCCACCTCCCTCTCCAGGTTCACATTATAAGATAATCCACAGAAGAATAATGACCATGTAAACTGGCCCAGTGACCAGGCTTACACAAAATTGCAGTCCATATTGAAGGTGGGAATGCATAGTCAGCACAAATGGATTTTGTGTAGTCATGTGATGGCTAAAAGACTGATGTTACAACATTAGAAAGATGTATATCTTATAATGCGCTCCCCAGAGAGGTCCGCCTGGCGCCGTCGTTATTTGTTTTTCGGCGCCAGGCTAAGACCTTTTTATTTAAGCAACATTTTAAATGCTAAATACAATTGAATTTTATCTGGCCAGGGCGGCTTATTTTATAATGTGAGTTTTAATTAAGATTATTTTATATGGATTTTAACTTGTTTTATCTATGTTGTAAGCCGCCCCGAGGCTTCGGCGAATGGGGCGGCATAAAAATGTTTTAATAAATAAATAAATAAATAAATAAATAAAATAAAAATAATGCAGTGAGCAAAAGACTTGAGAATGATTTCAGCATCTGAATGGATGGTACATAGGCACCATTTGTGAATGCTTGCTTTTGTAGATACCTGGTCTATTTTAGATATGTTTTTGTTCCCTTTTTATGTTTTGTTAAACTCTTACAATGGAAAAATAATTTTTGAAAGGTTGAGTTTGGATTCTCATTGAACAATGTGTTGTATCGTGCTAACAAATCGTAAGTTGTTAAGTATGAACAACCAAAAGTTCACAACTCAAGAACGAAGCGTGTTTTATGAGCAACCATGGCTGATTCCACATAACTCAGCAACCAGTGTGTCAACAACAATGCACACTCAGCTGTGTTACCTGAGCCCAGCCACTGACAGTGCAACTGCCAGGCGTGTGTTTTATATTCTAATAAGCATAACATATCTTTAAACTCCCTGGCTATACAGGTTGAAGGAAATTTTATTATACAGTGGCACTGGAAATTCCTAAAATAATTCCAGTTTTTTGCTGTGTTCTTACACTGAGTGACTTGCATAGCTTCATGGAGAACTTATTTCCTTCTTTATTTTTACTTATTTAGATTGATATCTTGTTTGCTCGATTAGCGCTACAGACTATTCCTGAAGACCTAGACCTTCGAGATGATAGCCTTCTTAAAAATCTAGACATTAGATGCATACGAAGTCTTAATGGTAAGTATGTTATAATTTGATTTGGAAACTTTTAGTACAATTGAGAAGAAAGGTTTTCAATACTTTGCATGCCATCTGTTTTAGAATTGCATATTAATCATTCAGATAAAATCTGATGGATTCATACTTAGTTATACTAAGACTAATTTAAGTGCTGCTGATTTAAACAGGATACCCTACGCCTGGATGCAGCTCACCGATAAAGTAATGATTGTTAAACACAATGATTGTTTATTACTACACTAAGCTGTTTAGACTGCTAATTTTATTATTTTTTCACGCTGTAAGAAACTGAAGTTTCTTAATCAGGACAATTATGAAAGAGTTTATTTAGTATTGGGTCTCAGTTGTTTTAAGTATAGAACAGATTTAGGGTAGGTTAATCCAGCACTCTGTTTTTTTCTTAATGTGGCTTGAGGCAAGCATACATATTCTTCTATGTAATGGCAGTTCTTTCATTCAGATATGAAGTAAGTGAATGTAATATTGCAATAGTTTGTAATGGGAGTGAAATATGGGCATAAACAATCATTTATACTAATGGCTACCTTGTAGTGTGAAAACTTAATAACAGCGGAGATTCAGAGCCGTGCTTAACTCCACTCCTATTTTCACATCCTATCCAAGAGAGTAATGGACAGTTGGGCAACAGATGGCAGGAATGTATTGGTAGGGAATATAACTGGAGAACATGCGAAAGTGGTAGATAACTATGTGATGAATCACAGGTGTGCACAAGATTTTTGCAGCCTTTTGTTTTATGGATAGGGTGCATTTTTCATTGCCTTGAGGTGGTAGTAAATTTTCAGTAAATGAAAGATAAGCTACAGGAAACAAACTTAAGCTTCAAGATTTTGTGACTTTTTGTTCTGTCTTTCCTATATGCTTTATGTCTGAATAGAATCATTCAGCTGGTTTGTGTGATCTTGATAGCTAAGTAGGTAATACAAAGCCTAAGATTGATGTTATTAAAATGTGTGCAATTCAGTACAAAGCTCTGATTTGGCAACTTTTTATATTCAGTCCATTTGTATTTCGCATTTTGGAGAAAATGCTTTAAAATCTAATACGAAATCCGTCAGCTAGTTCTCAGAATTGAATGCTCAGTCTCTGGCCCACTTGGAAGGAAAACAAATTAGATGCAAAATTGTTCTTCAAAGAAAAGAAAAATAAGGTAATAAATTGCTAAGGTTTCCCAGTATTGTATAATGTGTCATCATTAGAATTAATGACAAAAAATATATTTTCTTTCTTTTAGGTTGCAGGGTAACCGATGAAATTCTCCATCTAGTACCAAACATTGACAATTTCAGGTTAACACTGAGAGCTATCAAACTGTGGGCCAAAAGTAAGTGGAGTTTTACAAAACATACTTTTTAAAAGATGTTGCATTACAGCTAAATTAAAATGACTAACAATGTTTGTCTTTTTTTTCCTTCTTCAACAACAGGGCACAACATCTATTCCAATATATTAGGTTTCCTTGGTGGAGTTTCCTGGGCTATGCTAGTAGCAAGAACTTGCCAGCTTTATCCAAATGCAATAGCATCAACTCTTGTACATAAATTTTTCTTGGTATTTTCTAAATGGTATGTCTCTTTAGATTACACTAAAATAAAATTTATTATAGACCCTGAATTTTAGTGTTGTTTCTATGGCATTCCTTCAGATGGTAACAGGTTTTAAGAGGTGCATTTATTTATTAACCATCCTCCCAAGGAATTGCAAGACACTTCGGCAGGCATGGGCAACTGTCAGGTCTTATTTTATAGCTTTCCATACAGAGCTGCTGCTTATTTTTTTGTAA
Source organism: Varanus komodoensis (assembly GCF_004798865.1). Taxonomy (NCBI): domain Eukaryota; kingdom Metazoa; phylum Chordata; class Lepidosauria; order Squamata; family Varanidae; genus Varanus; species Varanus komodoensis. Next base: position 48,306,058 of record NW_025335761.1, read on the forward strand.
GCATTTAAAAGCAAACATGTGATCTCTTGAGCTGTGATCTCTTGATTTGTAGTTCCATCCATTTTAGTGATTAACTGGGTGGAGAGCCACAGAAGGTACAACATACATACCTAGCCTAAATAGCACGGTCTAGTGAAGTGGGGACCGTAATGGTAAATGAATAGGCCACAGAAATTGCTGGTCCATGCATGTTGTGTTTCCTTTGCTCGTGTTTCATAGAATAACTGAGATGCTTGATGGTGATCTGACTGCAGGTATTTTGTGTAATGGGAAATACTTCCAGATCCTCAAGTATTTATTTATTTATTTGTTTGTTTAGGAAGCTGCTATGCTGCCCCATTTGCTGAAGCCTTGGGGCGACTTACAACAATAAATAAAGAATAACAATATAAAACAATATAATATAATTGGAGACGTCCTGGCCATAAAAATAAAATAAATAAATAATATTAACAAAATGGCGTTTAAATAAAAAGTAGGGAGTTTTAGCATATACTTTCATATAGACGTGATACCTTAAACATGCAGAGTGTTTTGCACAAACCATACTAGCTATTCTTCACCAATATCCGAAATGTTTTTGAACCCTTTGAACATTTAATATCAGTAATATTAATTTGCTGAATTGGATTAATAGTAACTCTTGTCATATAACTCTTTATTAAGCTTATTCTTCACATCTAGTAGCTTCATAGCTCCTCTATTCTTGTTTAGTTTTCCCTAGACAGCTGTGCATTTTTCCCTAGTTTGATTTCTCTGGAAAGAGCTTGCTTGGCTTTTTCAGAGCTGTATGGGTCAGAAAAATAGAATTAAGGCTTTTTATGAAATATTACATACATGTACTATTGATTTATAGAAGGGTCCATACATCTGGTTGTTCAGCCTGGCCAAATATTTCAAAGGCACAACAAATAGGTAATGTGGTATATGGGAAACATATCCTACCATGCAGCTTTTTAAAAATAGTGTTCTTAAAGAGCAGGATGAAAGTAGCATTTAAAACTAGGTAATTTAAAAGAGAAAAATACTTTGTAGTAGTGCTGGGGTCAATCTGCACATTACAGCAGCTTCTAAGCTGAGTCTCTTGTGAGGGAAGGGTTTAATTTACAGCAGGGATGGAGAGCATGTCAACCTCCAGATGATGTTGGACTGGAGTTCCAGTCATATTCAATACTGACTACTTTAAGTAGGGCTGATGGGAGTGGCAGTCCACTCATTTTTGGAGGACTACACATTCTTCACCCAGCTTAACTCCTCACATGCATTGGCCAAATACTGTGGTCTGTACCACCAGAATACTTCACTGACTTCAAATTCTTCTCAGAGTTCATTGTAAATGTTAAAATATTTGCCATAAATAATAGTAGCAAGCAGTCTCAAAATGTGATCCAAGAATGGTTGAAGATAAATGGTTTTAAAAATGTAGCATTTGCCAGATTGTTTTGAAAATTGTTGGTACTGACTGAAACAAAATTCATTCCGTAATAGCAAACTAGAGTCGGCAGTTATCTCCTTTGAAAGGAAACTTTGTCTGATGCTGGATCTGGTGTATGAAATGAAGGCTCACATTCAAACGTGCTTTCTTGCTTGATTGTTATAAGTGCTTTTCTTACTCAGTGCTACAATCTCTCTAAACAGGGAATGGCCAAATCCAGTGCTATTGAAACAGCCAGAAGAATGCAATCTTAATTTGCCTGTTTGGGACCCAAGGGTTAGTGTATTATTTTTTCCCCCTATAAGATCAAACTGTTAAGTAAAACAAACTGCTTAAGCCCTAGGAAAACAGTTTTTGTTAGAAATTCAAAAACCTAGTTAGACTTACAGCACCTCTATTTATAAAATGTAGAATGTGGCTTAGTTTTTCCCCAAATTAAAGCACAATCTGAAAATTCACTGAAAATTCCTAAATGCTCTGACTTGAAATGTGAATATACTTCAGCTTAGAGATTGTACAAATTCCCTCAGCATTTGATTTCCTTGATACCGTTAAGTGTAGATGACTACTAGCAGACTAGAAATAAGCTTCTGAATTGACCCAGTAGTGCACTTACATCACAGATATCCACTGTAAGCAGCTACTAATACTGAAGAAAAAATAGCATGGTGTTTGTAATTCTGTCCAGTTATTCTTTTAGAAAGTTCAGAGAGGCTTTCGTGGAACTCCCAGTGATCTTCTGTTCAGCATTGATTAGGTCTATATCTCCTCAGTTTCAGCAGTGCTGTAGGATTATCTGCTCTTGAACAATTCGCTGGGCTCATACTTAGGGTATTATTCTCCCCATTACATGTGGCTTTCTCAGTTGAATTCTGGGCTTGCAGAAACCCAGCTGGATATAAGTCTTGTGACTACAGGGAGTACTTGGAATCGGAGCCCGTTGGTTGACCAACACAAGCAAAATTCATGTATATGAAGAGACTGTACAGTTTTTGTATTTAGTTAAGAGCTTACTTTAATAAAAGCCCACATCAAATGTTATGATTGTTTACCATTCCTCTTGCCTTGTCACCCTTTGGCATATGAACAGTATGGAATACAAGCCCTTTGTACTAAAGTAGCTAAACAGAACAATGTAAGGGAACAGTAGGGTTTCAACTTTAAACATTGCAACTTTAAAAGTATTGAAATGCATCTGCACTTTTCTTTCCTTCCTTCCTCGTTTCCTTCCTTCCTCGTTTCCTTCCTTCATCAGACATACTGTTCTAAATAAAGGTTATGTTGAACACATTTGGTCCTGTTGGGTGCCTAGTCTTTCTTTTTAATTGGCTTTTCTTGACAAATATACTACAGGAATAAATCGTACCATATATTACAAATGGGTTTCAGACAGCAAAGTGCCTGGTCTCAAAAGTTGCTCAGGAATCTGAGGTGTTGCTCCAGACACATGATCATAGGCAGACTAGCTTTAGGTTCACTTGCAATTGGAAAACAGCTCTTAATTTTGATTTCTCAAAGCCGACTAAACTTCCATTCGCCACTCTTTGAATTTGAAGTAAATATATATCAACTTACTGACATTATCCACTAGTGGTATTTAAAATAAAGATAGTAATGATTTAAAATTGGTCACACATTTCTTATCAATATAAAATTTCATAAGCAACATTGGGAGTTTTTCAATGGACAGATCCAAATTTTTTGCCTTGAATGTGCTTGAAGAAAACTGATTGGCTGTTGTTATGTATAGGTAAACCCCAGTGATAGGTACCATCTTATGCCTATAATTACACCAGCATACCCCCAGCAGAACTCTACCTACAATGTGTCCGTTTCTACACGTATGGTCATGGTTGAAGAATTTAAGCAAGGTAAGTAAATCTGAACATCTATTCCTGAAAGAATTAAAATATTTTGCCCTAGGTTATATGTGCTCTATACTGATGACCTGAATGCAGACAGTCTGCTAATGTTTATATAAGTCTTTTGTGAATCTCATGGTTTTCCTAAATACGAAGTTTTTGTAAGAATGTTTTCTAATAGACTGGAAAATAGCAGTCTTAGGTATAGCTGCTTATCCAGTTTTAGCTTCCCGTTGCGTTCTTATGGTCCAGTATTTTCTTTGCTGGTAGTTGATCAAGTTTTACCTATAGTAATTGGTAAGCTCACCAACAAAGGCATATCAAGAAAGGTGCTGTGGCCATTTTAGTACCCAATCTTAATCACTTAAGCTGTTCTCAATCACAGTATGTACAACTGGGTGTTTAAGCAGCCAGTTGGATGTAACTAATACCTAAGAGACAGATTGTCTCCATTCCCTTTTACAAGACTGGGTAGTGCAGCGAAAAAAGACCTTAGAAAACTGATCAAAATAAGTCACTGTCAGCTATAGGTTCTTCTGATATCTCATTAACAAAATCAGGAGCAAACTGTTCCATAATCCCTACTTAAAAGAATTTGGTTACGTAAGTGTAATATTTCTATTTACATATTCTTACAGTATTTATAAACTGGGTAGGCAATGTATGCATACATTGCTGGTCTAGATGAACCCTTGGTCTGATCCAGCATGGCTTTCCTTAATGTTCTTATGTTTCTATGCAACTGTTCAAATGAAATACGTATATGTGTGAAAAGGCTGAAATGTGTTTTTATAATTCAGGTCTTGCTATCACAGATGAAATTTTGCTGAGTAAGGCAGAGTGGTCCAAACTTTTTGAAGCTCCAAACTTCTTTCAAAAATACAAGTATGTATTTTATGGCATGACAGCTGGTTTATAAATAGATTAATCTTTGACTTGTTCAAACTTACTTAAATTGGCTAACATGACTTATTACTGTTGTAATAGACCAATAGTGATTTGACCATCGACCAAATTTTACCTAATGACAATGGGCTATATTAACAATTTCAGCTGGATAAGAGATGAGATACTTGGGACTGTTGATCATTCTTAATAAAGGACTGAAAGTTATGCCTAAACTCTCTTCTGGAAGAGTTCTTGAAAAATGATAATTATATTAAGAGTTCCTAATGATACTTCAGCTATTTACCAGCTGAATGTATCTTGTACTTTGGTGAAAGATGTAACAATTTATTATTAAAAAAGCAAGTATCTTATTTACCTTCAGTTAAAATTGTCTGATATCCCACTTCAAGCTGAGAATTAAACATTTTCTGTATTGGGTGGCTATGTATTAATCTAACGGCTATACAGCTCCCATTAAAGGAAGACTGCTAACCTTGATAATGCGTCTGTGTTTTGTTTCATTAAACTCTTGGGTTAACAAAGGTTAGACTCCTAAACCAATTTTGGAAGGTTAATCCTGTTGTGTCAATAGCTGAGGCATGTTGAGAGTTGTAGTGCTTGTTCCTGTCTGTGCATAGGATTGCACTTTAGGCCACCTAAAACAATACAAACATTCAGTTTGCTGTCTTCTGTATATTTAAAGGGCATAATCCTGTGCATATTTTTTGACTAAGGCAGTGATATTAGGTATATGGGAAAGACAAACATGTTAGAATGTTAGTGCCAGCACTATGTCTTCTAGATAATGCATGGAATATTAGTTTTTATGCATCATAAATAAGAACTTTCTTTGTGACAGCTAGATTGGGGAAAATGAAATAAAGTTACCTTTTAGTATATGTTTGGGGATTAGATACTGAAAAGATATAACTGCCAGACTGGTATAATTACTGTCCAAAAAGCAAAAGTTAATAAACTAGATGCAAACTAGATTAAAGGTGATACAAAGCATTTTTTGATGTCTAGGTATTAAATGATGAACAAAAAACTGCTAAAGAATTTGTCACAAGGTGGCAACATGATGTAAATGCATGTTGTAAAAAATATGTAAATATTCCTGTAACAGCTTCCACAGGGCCATGACCATAATCCAGGGAACATCTTCAGGCATATTGAGAAGTTTGTGTATCCCTAGTGTGCACTCTCTTTGAACAGCAGCCTTTCCCTGCACAGTAAAGCATAAAGAGCAATGCTTCTTATTTGAAAGGCCATTTTCCTCAGCTGATTGATGATAACAATTTGGGTAGAAATCTTTAGATGTGATCACAGCATCTCTTCAGCAGTGTTCTGTATAAAAACCACTTGGCTTAATTGCTCAAGTAACTAATTATATAGATCCCTCAAACATTCCATTAGGATAAATGTTTGAGGCCAATTATTACAAGACCTTGAGCTCCACAGGTGATTAAATTGTTTGACTGATACCCAGGCTACAAACTCATATGAAAACCAGTGGTCTGTTGCCTTGTCAAATCAACCTCACTTTAAAAGATATCATTTGGTCTCTGTCCAAAGATATGTTTCAACATATTTTTCTGTACACTAGTTTAACAATTTACCTGAATACCCAGATTATTCTTTACAACATGATGTGCCATCTACACATAACTGTTTTGTTCTCACAGTACTCTAGGACCCCAGCCTGTTGCCTCTATTTATAAATGTTCCTGGCTGCAAGCCAAATAGTAGAGCATGAATAGTTTCCCAAATTACCCAAAACTTGTTATTAAGTTACCTGAAACAAAAAAGAATCAAACATGAATCATGCTTCATAAAACCGGTTTGTTTAAAACCAATTCACACAGTTATTAAAGTGCAGAATAACCACAAGGGGAATATCAATCAATAATGCTACAGTAAAATGGAGTTTGAAAAGTGTAAATGTGTGCACGGGGTGAGCTTTGACTTCTGATTGTGCTGTCTTGCACCTTTGTATAATGTGAACAGGCTCACTTTTACTACCCTACAACTAAGCGGGAGAAAGTTGCTTCATGATAGTAACTACCCCAAAAAGAATTTGTGTGAATTGGCCCCAAGATTCTAAAGCCTTTTATCTTTTTAAATTTGATTTAATATCCCATTTTTGACTAGAGTTCTCAGTGTGGCTTAAAATATTTATAAAATACAGCAGGTAGAAAGAACCGCATGTTCCAGACATGCAAACTACACAGTCAGTTCCAACAGCATCAGGTGCTGCTTCTCACAGGGCAGTTGATGTCAGCCCAGACTGTGGCAGTGGTTCAGTCCAACGGAAGCCAAAAATTTTTATGTGGGAAATGTTCAGACACTTAGAAGTCTTTTCCTGTTTGCCCTTTTAATTTTAATGCTATCCATCTGAAGAGCTGTAAACATGGATTTATTTAAACCCCTATTTGCTTTGACGTTTAGTTGTTAACTTGTAAATGTTTGCAAGAACAAGATTATAGAATTTAAGATTATGCTAGAATGCAATTTTATTTATTTTTGAAAAATTATTTCAAAGTCTTGATCATTCTAACATTGCTGCAAGACCACTACTGACAAATTGTGATCCCAAACTTGGGATTTACATGAAATGCTAATGTAAGTGCGGCATTTACAATTATTGACATTTGGGCAGGACGGTGATGCCTAAGCTATCACCCTGCTTTTCCCCTACAAATCACCCAACCATCATTTTACAAGATTGGCTAAAATATAAGAAATGTCTTGACCTGTATTCCCCTCAAAGTTCTTACAGCCATAAATTTCATCAAGTACTTAAATAGATATGAGCTACTATTGCATATTTTGGCACATGGCTGAATCTTAGCTCCTTCCTTGTACAATTTTGTAATATCACAGAAATTCCAAGAAATGTAGAGAGTTCCTGGGCCCTCCAAATAGTGCTGCATTCATTTTAGTAGAAGAGAGCAGATGATTGTGAGCATTTCATAATGTGATAGATCTGTTATTCAGTAAAATGAATGAAGTATTTCCACCTGTACATCAGGACACATTTGAGGCTGGTATGTTCAGGATTGCAGTGTTGCTTTGCAAAGAGTTTTGCAAAGGCTTTGCTTGGCTCATGAATTTAACATTCTGGAACTATCTGGAATATTGGTTAATCCTGCTTAATTTGTTGGTATGGATCTTGATAATAGCAGATTTTAGAACATTGGTAAAATACTAATAGCTGGTTCTCTCTGCTTAGAGATAGATTAATGCTTATCCTCCCAATATTTTTTTTTTCAAATGTAGAACATGTAATGTTCATTTAACCTATTTCCTTCTAGTTACACATATATGGTTGGGCAGTTTTTCTGCCAGTCTTATCTACTAATTCTGTTAATATATATTTATTCTGAGAAATGGAACCTATCAGAATAAGTGTTTGTTCATAGATAGGTTAATTATGTATTCATGAATTTTTAAGGGTCATCTGAGTATCAATTACAATTTAGACAGAATGAATATTCACTTCCCTTAACTGTTTGTTTACATTGCTGAAAATGAAGGCATTACTAATTTTAAAATACTATACTAAAATTCATTGAGATTTTGGAAAATATACACAATATCAACCAAATTTTCAAATTTAGTGTATCATATTTTTATTTTCAAAGGCATTACATTGTACTTCTAGCAAGTGCACCAACAGAAAAACAGCGACTAGAATGGTGAGTATTTGAAGGATTTTCCCGCCACCTTCTAAACGCTTTAGGATTCATTCATCTGTAAGCGCCATTCTCGATTTGTCATAGATAGTCAGTATTCTACATAAGAATCTACACATGCGCCTGCCATGAGTGTGCTGGTGGCTGCTTTTCCCAGGCCTGGCCAGTGTCCCTTCCCATCCATCCACTCTTAATAAACTAGTTAGAGTGAGACTCAGACATGCTTTAAGGTTTACTATTGTTTGGATTATTAGCATATGCTCTAAAGATTTGGGGATGCAGGAACCCAGGTAAGTCTCTGAAGGCATAGTGGGAATAGCCTGTTTTTGCTGATAGACTGAGTATTTTGTGTTTGTTTTACTGTTTGTATTTTCACCTCCTTATAGTTCAGGCTAGCAGGTGAAAGGACTTGCTGAGTCTGAACTGTGAATAAAAGTCTTGCAAGCCTGAAAGAAGCTGGGAGTGAGGAAAAGAATCCTCTAAAGCCATAGTAGATAATTCTCTTTCTTTGATGGGGCTTCTAGGGCCTACTAGCAGTTTAAAACTTTAAGTGAACAGAGCAAGCATTTTGCAACTAAGATTTTAAGCTTGTTATAAACTAAACTTTCAAGGTGTGTGCCTGCTGCTATACCTTCTACTCAGAAATAAGTTGCACTGAGTTGAGTTCCCAGTTAATAAACGCCATGTTATGAACTGCTATGTAGGATTAGAGATTTAACATGATGCTGAAGAGACAAAAGTTTGGAATTAGGCTCTTAAGGGAGTATTGCAACTGGAACACTACAGCTTTTTAACTTTTTACAAATGCTTTTTTTCAGTTTTTAATAGAAGCTCTAATCTGGGATCCCTAAATGAAAACTCATACACTGTGATTTTGTAATGTATAAAAGAGAGCCCTGCCTGTTTGTTGGTATACAAACAGATGAATGAAATAATGATACCTTTGAATATGCTGTTGGCAGAGAGTATCAATGATCTAACTGAATAAATTGGGCAGTATAAAAATAAAATCTAGCATGAGTAGACTCACCTACAAGTCTCACGCCACAAAATAATTTAGTCTTTGAAGTGCCAACAGATGCTGGCCTTTTTGAAAAATGAAGTAATTGTTTCTGCACACTTGGAGTATTTATTTATTTCTATGCAGTCAAAGCTCTCTGGACAGTTTGCACAATCCATAAAACCAAATAATGATGATACAATAAAAATGTCATAAAATAAGAAAAAAACAAATACATGTTTAAAACAGCTAAAAGTAGATGGTAAAAGCAGATAATGCTTTTTTCCAACATAGAATTAAAATATGCACCTTGCAGTTGCAATCCATTCTTTGCCCACAATCACATTGTTCAACCAGTAAATGTAAATGTTTAATATTTGAGTAGCTGATTTTTAAAAGTGTAACTTTTTGAATGGGGGGAGAATTCCCTGGAAAATTAGAAAAAAAAATAAAGCAATTAAATGGATTGCAGATTCACTATTGCCTAAAAATTATGTTCATGAACTTAGATAAAGTTCGAGGAAGGCCCTTTGGTTCAATAGAATGGCTGCTGACAGAAAATACTATTCCCCCACAGACACCTATGTCATTCTGGCATGTTTTGGAGGGTCCTCCCAGTCCTGAAGAAAATTTGAGGATCTGGGGTCAGGGGAAAGAATGGCTTGCCCCTCTACCTATCATGCATGTTTCATGAAAGTAGTCCCATCCATTTCCAAATGACTCTAAGCAAATCATTTTGGTATATTTATTTCAGTGTTTGGAAAAACCTCCATTTGTGGTAGGGCACTATCTAACACCATAAATGGACCTTCCCATGTGTCTTATCTCCCAATTTGAGGCCCTGCCAAAAATTCTGGAGTAGATTTAGGGGGAAATGCTTTTTTCTGTCGGTCAGATACAACTTGATACAACCCTTTGTTTTCAGTATTAAGTATATTGGAACTTTTCTCAATAGGAAATCCATATTTTCTTAAATATTAACAAGTTTATTTTCATTCAGGGTTGGCTTGGTAGAGTCAAAAATCCGTATTTTAGTGGGAAGCTTGGAGAAGAATGAATTCATTACACTGGCTCATGTAAATCCTCAGTCATTCCCAGCACCCAAGGAAAATCCTGACAAGTAAGGCTCTTCCTCTTAATGAGTCTGTTGGAAGAAATATTACTGAAAGCAAACAGACATGCAGGTGTTTATGTTTGTGTTTCACCAATATTTGCAGTTTTGTTTAATGTAGAACTATCATTTGTAAAAGGAATTCAGTTACTCCTTTTGAATACCGACACTCTCTTATATAGGGGCAGCTCAGGATCCAACCTGCTGTGCAGTAGATAAAATAGCGATATGCTAGACTAATGCAACTGAAAATTGAACCATGGAAAGGGACAATTGCCATTTATTGTTACTAAAAGGATTACTTGTCTTGAAATATAGCTTATACACCATTCTGAAGACATTTCCATATTCTTATGTTTCTAAATGGAGTCTTCAAACATAGGAAACAATTTTCAACATGGGAATCAGTACAACTTTTGGGGGTGGTCTGGGGCTGCTTTCCACTCCTGGAATTCTGCATGACTTTTGCAGCCTTACTGGATTTGATGGTATAAGGAAGAGTTGTTTGTGTGGGGGGAGCTGGGCGGTGGCGGGAATGTCTATTGGCATCAGTGTGTTTCTTTTCCTAAGGCTAATTGCTGGTTTGATTTTCTTGGGGAATAGAGGGGAAAAGTTTGAACCTCCCTGCTTGCTGTGGTCCAGACAAAAAATACATCCTAATAATATTCAGACTGGATATAGTTATGTGTTGTGCATTTAGAGTAATGTGTTGTTTGACTTGAAGTATGCCAAGTAGGTTTAAAAATCTATTATATCATACTGAAGACAACTTATTGTCAGAAGTGCAAATCTGATAATCTCATTTATTAATAGCATTCCAGGTTACATGTAAACTACCAGCCTCTCACCAAAACCTGCATTTTAGAATTGCTACTATTCTCATTTGTGATGGTGTTCTGTTTTATTGTTTTCTAGGGAAGAGTTTCGTACAATGTGGGTGATTGGGTTGGTGTTTAAGAAAACTGAAAACTCTGAAAATCTGAGTGTTGATCTTACATATGACATTCAGGCTTTTACAGACACTGGTAAGCTTGACTCTTGGAAATTCCTCTTCTGTGCCAGCTGAGCAATTGAGCTTTGTTTCAGATTTTTAAAAATCCTTGGAATTGCATCTCTCATCCATGATCTAATCATGCATGAGGAAGCTGATCTGGCATGTATAGCCAAGACATGGAGGAATTTGTCTCTCCCAGTTGTGCCCACCGGAGTACTTGATTCAACATCAGAGTAGAGATGAGGATCAGGGAGGGAGGTTCATGCTTGCGCTCTCTCCCTCCCTCCCTCCCTCCCTCCCTCTCTCTCTCTCTCTCTCTCTCTCATTTTTTCTCATGCAGGACATACTGTAGACTTGATCTACTCAACAGATTTGAGGATGGTACTCTGAGTGTGACGGGAGTTTGACTCAGTCCCTTTGTCACGGAGGGATCACTGCCTATGAGATTTAGACTTTAGTGGCTTTTCTCCTCCACAAGTGTGGGGACCCATTAAGATGGTCCACACCCAGAGGCTAATGGATTTGGATGGTGGGATTTTCCAGCTGACATGACTGGCGCTCCTATTAAAGCTCTGGTCACTCTGTGGATACAGAAATGACCCAGGAAGTTGACGCAATTGCACCTAAGCACCCTCTGTATTGTACAACCCTTTCAACTCTGGGGTATACCACAGAGCTGAGAGCAATAAAACAATTTAGGGGGCGGCTGGAGTCCAGATGGGAACTCCCAGTACAAATGACAGAAACCTGGTATGTGCCTACACTTGGGTATATTTTGAGGGAGTGAGGGCAGCAGAGAAACAATGCCTCACTTTCTCTATATTCAATACTCTTTGTGCTGTCCAGCGGAGCTTTTCAAGGTTATCCAGTGCTTATGACATTCTGGCACCAGGGACACCTTGGAACTATCTCTGGCCCTCTGCAATTTACTTGCTGGGTGCTTCCTGGAAAAAAAATCTGTTGCCTTCACTGGGACTTGGACTCCAGAGTTAGAGCAGTTGAATCAGTAGCACAGAGCACAGTCTGGTCCAGGTTTATTGGATGAGTTTCAGTCAGTACATCTGATTCATGTAATCACCTCTCTGCTGGATCCTTGTCCCTCCTGGCTTATAACAGCCAGTAAGGAAGGAGTAACAAGCTGGGCTGGGAGGGAGTGGTCCTGTGTTCCCTTAAAGAGGCAGTGGTGAAACCACTTCTCAGGAAAGCATCCCTTGACCTGGAAAATTTGAACAACTACAGGCTGGTGGCAAATTTCCTTTACTGGGTGAGGTTCTAGAGAGGATAGTTGCCAGTCTACTTCAGGCACTCTTGGATGAAACTGATTAAATGGATCCATTTCAGTTGGGGTTCAGGCCTGGTTTTGGGATGGAAACTGCCTCGGTCGTCCTGTATCATGAACCATGCCAGGAGTGAGATGGGGAAATGCAATCCTCTTGATACTGCTGGATCTCTTGGGGACTTTCAGTGTCATTGACCATGGTATCCTTCTGGAGTGACTGGCTAAGATAGGAGTGGGGGACACTGCATTGCTGTGGTTCCACTCCTACTTGGAGGCTGTCTCCAGAAGTTGGTGCTTGGGGAATATTGGTTAGCCTTGTGGATTCTCCATCATGGAGTTCTTTAGGGGTCTGTTCTGTCCCCCATACTGTTTAACAGCTACGTGAAACCGCTGTGAGGGTATCCAGAGTTCTGGAGTGCGTTATTATCAAAATGCTGGTGGCAGGCCGCTCTATTTTTCCTTTTAATCATCGGCAGGTGAGGCTTTGGATCACCTCTGAGCCAAACTGGTGTTTGGCTACAGGAATGGACTGGATGAAGGCTAACAAACTGAAACTCATTCAAGACAAGATTGAAATGCTGTTGGTGGGTGGTTCCTCTAAACAGACAGGAGGGGGGTGTTCAGCCTGTTCTCAACAGGGTTGCACTTCCCCTGAAGGAGCAGGTTCATAGCTTGGGGGTGCTCCTTGATGTGTCTTTGTCACTCAAGGCTCAGCTGGCATTGGTTTCACAATGAGCTTTCTTTCAGCTTCAGCTGGTGGCCCACCTGTACCCCTACCTTGACAGGGATAGCCTGGCTTCAGTAATCCATTCTCTGGTAATCTCTAGATTAGTTCACTGTAGCACAATCTACATGGGGCTGCCTTGAACACAGTTTGGCAGCTTCTGCTGGCGCAGAATGTGGCAGCCAGATTAATAACTGGGACCCAGAAGTCCAAACATATAAGACTAATTTTGGCCCACCTATATAGGCTGCCTGAATGTTTGTAGTCCCAGTTCAATTTGTTGGTCTTAACCTACAAAACCCTACACAGCTTGGGACCGCGGTAGCTGTTAGAGCACTACTCCCAACCCCAATCTGCCCAGACACACTGCTCCAGCACTGGGGCCTTCCTCCAGATGCCAACCGCTCAAGAGGTTCAATGGGAGGCAGCTAAGAGGAAGGCCTTTTCTGTGGTAGCCCTCCATCTTTGGAACAGCCTCCCTGCTGCGGCCCACCTGGTGCCAAATTTGCCATCGTTTTGACACCAGATTAAGATTGCCTTCTGTACAGAGGCATTGAAAGACCTCCCTGGGTCATTCAGGGGCATGAGGAATTATTCATCTTTCTTTCTTTTATTCTTGTCTGGGTCTTTTAAAATTGTTTTCTAATGTTTGATTTTTCTTAAAAATTAATGTCAATTCTTTTAATTTTTTATCTTTTATTGTTTCTATACCTTGTTTTAAACTGCCCAGAAAGCTTTGACTATGGGCAGTATGGAAATGAAATCATCATCATCATCCCTGTTACCTGCTAATCCAGTCAGGCCAGTCTGGGAAGCTAGATGATCTCTCCCTTATCCCCCAAGCATCTTGATCTGCCTGTTTTGAAGAGAAATGAAGTACCCAGAGTAACAACTCTCTCCCTGGCACCTTGGCAGAAATGTTGTATTGGTGGCAAAATGTTATTAATCTTTACATACTTTTTGAAAAGCAAAAGAAAATTTTATTTCAGGTTGGATGCAGAGTTAAGCAATTTTGCTGACCCTGGAGAAGGGGAAGGGCTACCAATTTTTGACTGTTTCTCTTACTCTCCTGAAAATCTTTTGTGTTCCTTCAAAGACTGCTCCTGAGGGTCACTGTCTTAACAGTGTAGGAAATGAGTGCTGGAGACTGGTGCAGGAAAGAGGAATTGGGCAAAAATCAAAGGTCACCCTCATTCTCAGTTGGAAAGAATCTACTGTACTGTTCACAAACCAAAGAAGCATTTTAGTTTGCAGAGGGTCAAGTCTGGATTAACCACTGTATGCTAGCATATAATGGTGTAGCATTATTTGTGTTCCTTTTTCTCAGGAATGAGGAAAATAATATGCTTTTTTCTTTTCAAAACCAGAACATTATGCAGAATTCTTTCAGCACAAGTAATGGCTCTCCGCAAGTTTAATGCTTTTCTAATTATATAGTTTATAGGCAAGCAATAAACAGCAAGATGTTTGAGATGGATATGAAAATTGCTGCAATGCATGTTAAAAGACGGCAACTTCACCAACTGCTACCTAGTCATGTGCTTCAAAAAAAGAAAAAGGTAACGTTAATAGACAAATGTAAACTGTATGTAATGTAAAGTTAAGTGCGTTCTATTTTAATATCCAGGTTTCTGTTGATATTAATGCATGCCATGAAATATTCTTACTTTGTGTTCATTGCATACATAGATTCTGTTGCAGTAATTCTTGTCCTCTTTTGTTATCATTCCTGGATTATCTTTGACTTGTAGGTGTTTTGGGTACTACTCTAAATTGATAGAACATTTCATGGTGTTTTTGCAGTTTAATTTCAACAGTTTGAATAAATTAAAAGAAACAGTGTTAAAAATCTTGTCCTTAGAGGTATTGAGAGAGAGGCTGGGTTAACATCTGTCAAAAATGGTTTCAGTCTTATGCAGTAGTTCTCTGGTTTGTACTTAGAAAGTTGTTCTGCCATCTCTGGATATGTCACTAAGTCTGATGAGATGCACTTCTCTCAAATTAGCACTACTTGCTAACTGCTTCTGAATAGCTTTTGTAATACCTTGTCTCATTGGTTGCAGCATTCAACAGAAGGAGTCAGGTTAACAGCACTGAATGACAGCAGCCTAGATTTATCTATGGACAGTGATAACAGCACATCTGTGCCTTCTCCAACCAGTGCTATGAAGACAAGTCCATTGAACAGTTCTGGAAGCTCTCAGGGGTATGTTTCTCCATTGGTTTACAACAAGAATACTAGCAGGATGCAGAATTTATACAAATCAAAAAAGAAGAAAGTAAGCTTATACAACCAGCTGTGACTGGTTTGCCACATCATGCCATTGCCATATGTTTACAAGCCATGCACTTCTTGAACTTGGCAAGTTTCCACATTCCTTCCTTCATACTTGGTCTTTTTATTGGACAGATTAAGTACAAAGAAAAGTACAAATGGAAGTATCTTGGTTAGACTTGGATAGAATTGCCACCATCTTTCTATTTGAAACATGTAATAAGGAGGCAATTTTGAGTTCAAGCAAAGCAAAATCTAGCGCTAATCTTGTAAAAGGAGGTAATTTTTCATGCTTGCTGTGCATGTTCTCTGCTGCATGTCAGAGGGCTGAAATAGGACTCCTGTCTGACTCCTTGAATTTTTTCACAAAGAACTGCAAGGAAGATCAAACTGGAGACATGAAATGGTAAATGTATTAAATTAGTCTACTGCAACCTATGCCTTAACCAATTTTGACAGCATAGATTCCACAGGAAGTCCTACTCAGGTCAGTTTGCACATGGCTCTGAGTAAACTTGGTATAAGTAATTCTAGCTTTCGGGAGTTTTGAACCCTAACAATGCATTGGATCTATCGAAAGACTATCACAGGGCTTCTTCATACATCTTGGTCTGAGGGATTATGGAAGAGACTGCAGTCTTTCCCAGTTTCTCTGTTCTTCTATAGTCCCGTGTGTCCCCTGATAATCTACCCCATTGTGATAGGGGACCATCCAGTGACTTAGGGCACTGCAGAGGGAGGGAGGGGTTGAAAAAAATTACCTTTTATCTCTCCCCTCACTTTTGCACTAGCAAAAGGATTCTGAGTGGATTTCTGCTTGGGCATACTTACACCAAAGGAATAAAACTTTATCTTTACACTGTAGCTTGTTTAAGCTGTGGCAGCTGTGCAGATTGGGCTGTTGTACAGAACTGTTTGGACAACATGACAGCTCACCATTGGTTATTTTACCTTTAGTGAGGCTATGGTCTGTGTAGGTTGTCTGTGCCTGCCATTTTAAGTATGTAGTCGCCAGTCAGACAGAGTGAGGCTGAGTTATACAAGAGTAAAACAACTCTGGCATAACTCACAGTCTGCTTTAGCTTAACCCTTGCATAGCTGATGCTTGCCCAGTTGACACGACACAATCCCCAAGTGGTGGTTGGCTATGCAGTTTGGTGTGCACACGTGTTGTAGCTTACTATGGGTGAAATAATCTAGAACGAGTTGCTTTGTGTTACTGACCCCGCTCAGTGTATTATTTGATTCAGATGAATAGAAATGGTGACTGACCACACTGAGTACAGTTTGTTAGCTATGTATTGCTCGGGCAGGTTCAAGCAGCCTGTTTTTGTAGACCTAAGAAGATAGTAAAGTCTGGGGGCCAGCAAGCCTCAGGTTTGGTATGTAATTGAGCTTTTTAGCTTGGTAGGTGGCAAGTTGCATAGGCGTATTAGAACTGATGCATATATTCTGCCTTTTTCCTCTCAACATTTTAGCAGAAGCAGTCCTGCTCCAGCTGTGACGGCAGCATCGGTGACCAACATACAGGCTTCTGAAGTCACTGTGCCACAAACAAATTCCAGTGAAAGCTCAGGGGGTAAGAAAGCAATACCATCGTAAAAATAATACTTTTCTAAATTGCTTATCCATTATATCTTTATTTCTTCGTCGTGGCCTCTGTGCATCACACATATGGGTACTGCGCCTGCGCAGTGCCTGTGGCCAGAAGATTGACAGCTAACGGTTTTTGGCGGGAAGCTTCGCTCCCCCTCCCCCCTGTGGCCTATAAAGAGCGGAGCGTCTGCCATTTTGTTCAGTCTTTGCGACCGCCGTTCACTGTGCCTCGTGCCGCTTTCGACTTTCACTTCAACTGTTACCTTGCTCTCGATTGTCCTTCTTTCCCGGTTTTTTCTTCTCCTTGCTCCCAGTTCATTGTTCCTCATAGTTTTTCTGTTGTTATTTCTTCTTTCGATCTATCCATCTAAAAAACAAAAATATATACTTACCCTCTGCACTATCCCTCTCTTCTTCTTCTTCTGCGATGGCGCAGCGAGCGGCTTTCCGCAAATGCGCGGACTGCGGATCAAAAATGGCACTAACTGACCCGCATGACCTATGCCTCCTCTGCCTGGGAGAGGGGCATAGGATGGATAAATGCGCGCATTGCCTGGCCTTCTCCAAGCAGGCCAGGAAGAACCGCAAAAACCGCCTCCAGAGACTCCTTTGGGATCGGGCTCTGATGGAATCAGACCCACTTGTTGCCATCCCAAAACCTGGCTCCGCTTCTGTGGCCCCACCTTCACGGCCTTCAGATGAAGGTGCGTCTGCTTTGGTGGCTCCCTCTGCTTCACCTAAAAAGAAGCATGAAAAGCGGAAGCATGCCGAATCTGAGAAGTCGGCAGACCATAAAAAGGCCAGGAAGGAGAAGGTCTTCAAGCCTCCCAAGTAACCCAGAAATTCAGACCGTCCGGACCGTCCCCGACATCGGGACTCAGAACCGATGGGCCCCTCGGTACCGGTGGCGCTTACAGTACCAACTCCACCCGAACTGGTCCTCCAGGAGGCTATGCGGGTTACTCCTCAAGGGTCTCCCCGCCGTGCGGTTGACCTCCAGCCTGCACCCCTTCCAGCTCTACAGGGTTCAATATCCAATGGGGAAATCCAGGACTCCCCTCCTAGGGCGAGGTCACCGACACCCATGCCCGCAGTCACAATGGAAGTGGACGTTGGACTGTCCCCACCGGGGAGCCGGAGGAGCCACTCTGTAGAGCAACGTCCAGAGAGCTGGTGTCACCCCTACTACCATACTTGGGGTGATCCGCTCTCTGTAGGGTACTACCCTGCTCCCAGGGCACGATCCTCTCCTCCATCCCGTGACCAACCACGCTCATTGGATCCGAGGCGGGCGTCACTTCGATCCCCACAGGGTGGAAGCAGCCGCTCCTTCTTCCCGGCAGAGTCGTCATCTTCAGCCCCACCCTACTACGGTGCCGATTCGGCCGACTCGGAGGTCGACTCAACCTCTCCGGACGTCACTGTGACATCCCAGGGTCCTGCGTCACCTGATGAGTCCCACATCTCCTTCGCGGAGCTGATGTCTAGACTTGTCCAGTCCCTGGACATCGACGCTGCCCAGTGCCCGGGACCGACGACGGACAAGTTCTACGATGTCGTCCACGGGGAGCAATCGACATCCATCGTCCTGCCGCTCATAACCACCTTGCGGCAGGCGATGACGCAGCCCTGGTACCTGCCATCACATCCTCAGCCGACGTCCAGGAGATATGAGTCGATGTACAGGGTTCAGGAGGAGGACATCCCCTTCCTCCTCCGAAATCCCAAACCAAACTCTGCGGTCGTCGAATCCTCGCAGGGCAGAGCGGCGAGAGGGCACACGGCACCGAGGGATAAAGAGGGCCAAAAAATAGACTCCCTGGCTAGGCGAGTCTACGCTGCTTCAGGCCTGGGGCTCCGTATATCAAATTACGAGGCGACGTTGGCGAGGTATCAATACTTTATTATGCAGCGCCTGCACAACGTCGCCTCCACCCTCCCGGACCACCAGGGTGACCTCGCGAAGGTCCTGATAAAGGAAGCCAGGCAGGTCGCGATGCAGCAGTTATCCATTGCGAGGCACCACGTGGATACTGACTCACGGGCCTTGGTCGATGCCGTTTCTCTCCGAAGGCATGCATGGCTTCGGAATTGTAATTTTCCGGAGGAAACCAAGCGCCAGATCAAGGAAATGCCTTTCGATGGATCCGGGCTTTTCCATTCTCGCACCGACCACAAGCTCAAGAAGCTGCATGAATTGAGGATGACAACACGCAGGATGGAGATACAGTCCCACACCAGACGTAAGTGGTCCTGGAATCGTCCATCCTACAGGCAATCATATCAACCGAGGCTGCAGCCACAACACCGCCAGCAACAGCAGCGCCGCCGTCCTCAGCCCCAACTATGCTTCCAACAAGGCTGCCGTCGTTTCGACGATCGGAGGCAACATTGACGGAACTGGCAAACCATTCCTCACGCTCCACCAATACCCACCCCCCTCTCATCTGGGGATCGGCTTCGAAGCCAACTCCCCATTTGGGAGTCCATCACATCTGATCAGTGGGTATTGTCCATCGTTCAACACGGCTATCGAATAGAATTCGACATCGTTCCTCCATCGAGTCCGATCCAATCCACTTCATGTTCACTGGTACTTCTCGACGAAATACATCAACTTCTTCGTAAAGGAGCGATTTGTCAAGTATTCCCATCTGACGAACTCCACAGATTCTATTCCAGATACTTCACAGTCCCTAAGCAGGATGGTGGTCTACGTCTGATTTTGGACTTACAGAACTTAAATAAGTTTATTGTACTGAAAAAGTTTCATATGACTACCCTTCAAAACATTTTGCCATTGCTAAGGAGAGAGGATTGGTTCGCCTCATTGGACTTGAAGGACGCCTACTTCCATATTTCAATTCACCCAAGTTACAGGCGTTTCCTTCATTTTGCGGTTGCAAACCAACTTTATGAGTTTACAGTTTTGCCTTTTGGACTGGCTACGGCTCCGAGGGTTTTTACCAAGTGCATGGCTCCTGTCTGTGCTTTCCTGCGCCTCCAGGGCATACAAATTTATCCATACCTCGATGACTGGCTGTTGGTGTCACAGTCCAGAGAAGGACTCCTTGCGGCCATCCATACAACTTGTGCCTTGCTCAATAGCCTAGGCCTACGTATTAATACTGAGAAATCTTCTCCCAAGACAGACGCTCACCTTCATTGGAGCCTGTTGGGATTTGACGTTGGAAAAAGCCTTCCTCCCTCAGGACAGACAACAGACTCTTGCTCGCCACATCCATCGAATCCGACGAGAGGGAACGGTCCCGGCGAGGTCTATCCAGAGGATCCTGGGGCATATGGCTTCCTCAGTTGCCGTAGTTCCACATGCCAGGCTTCGGCTTCGCCCACTGCAACTCTTTTTCAACAAGGTGTACCATCCTCAAAGAGATCCGCAGTCGAGACTGATTCGGATCCCAACTTCCGTGCTTCACTCTCTGCGTTGGTGGTTGGAACAGACCAATCTTACGATAGGAGTCCCCTTCAGGGTGCAACCTCCTATGATTACCCTTGGCACCGATGCGTCTCTTCTAGGATGGGGAGCGATATGCTCCGGCCTATCTACCCAGGGTACGTGGAATCGTCTAGAATCCACGAATCATATCAACTTCCTAGAACTACTGGCAGTTTTCAAAGCCCTGCGCTCTTTCGAGGACATCCTTCATCATCAGATCGTTCAGATAACTTCGGACAATATAGCTACCATCTTTTATCTGAACAAGCAAGGGGGAACAAAGTCACCGACTCTAGCCAGGCTTTCTATGAAAATTTGGGACTGGTGCATCCAGAGACACATCACGCTGATGGCTGTTCATCTAGCTGGTGTAGACAGTGTGCAGGTGGATCTTCTCAGCAGGCACATGTTCACCTCATGAGTAGGAACTGGATCCCCGTATGCGCAACCACCTTTTCCGGCGCTGGGGGTTTCCCGACATGGACTTATTTGCTACCCAACAGAACAGGGTGTGCGAGGCTTACTGTTCGAGAGTGGGAATCGGAAACGCATCCCTAGGGGAGGCATTCATGATCCCTTGGAACAATATGAACTTGTACGCCTTCCCTCCGATCCCTCTTCTGATGAGGATCATAGCAAAGATAGTGCACGACCAAGCATCGGGGATACTAGTTGCCCCTTGGTGGCCACGTCAAGCATGGTTTGCGAAACTACTCGACATCTCTCACGGGGAATTTCTTCATCTTCCATCGCTCCCATATCTTATAACACAGGTGGATGGCACACTTCGCCACCCGGATTTGCTCTCATTGAACCTAACAGCGTGGCGAATTCAATGATTGACGTTCCATCGGTGCCGACAACGGTTTCGAAAATTACGAATCCGACAGCATCTACTAATCCGTCGGTACCGACGATGACTTCAACCACCTCGGATCCAATTGTCGAACCCAATCACTCGGGTGCTTCCCCCCCCCCCCCCGGTCTCTCTGTACTATCCGGTTCAAGACAAGACCCGTCGGATCCGAATCTGACGTTTTTGCACCCTGATATTCAGCATATCATCGACTCTGCCTTAAAGCCGTCCACAAGGCCCTGCTTGGTGTCGGTGAGTGGATGCATCGACCGCTCGGTGTCGGTGAGTGAATGCATCTTTCGGTACCGACTATGCCCTTTTTCACGGTACCAACATCAAAACAAACAAACAAAGTTTTTTCAATAAGATAGCGTACGTTTGGTCGCAAAGACTGAACAAAATGGCGGACGCTCCACTCTTTATAGGCCACGGGGTGGGGGGGAGCGGAGCTTCCCACCAAAAACCGTTAGCTGTCAATCTTCCGGCCACAGGCACTGCGCAGGCGCAGTACCCATATGTGTGACTGCACAGATGGCCACTCGAAGAACATCAGTTACAGGTAAGCAACCTGCTTTTTCCTAAAATCATTAGTGGTTTGCCACTTTAGAAAAACAGGTTTTCAGTGCAAGTCTTTCTGTATACTTCGCAGCTTGTCATATTTTGACATGACAGCCTGATCAGGCTGCCAAAATACAAGCAGCAGAAATGCTCTTGAGTGATTCAAAACCTTTTAAGCACTCTGTTTGCTCTTCGTAAGATGGTGTCTGAAGTGGAGCCAGCAGAACTTGGGATTCTGGCGGTGGGGCTGCGTGTGTTCCCCTGGCCTCTTCCCATTTCCAGTCCATGCACGTTCACTCCACTGCCTGCACTGACTCCTTTTATCCAGAAAGATCAGAGGGCATTCTTCTTCCAAGATAATCCAGCAGATAATTTGGAAAGCTCTGTCATTTTTTCACTTAGGACCTGCAACACATCTGCAGTATGTGGACAACAATACATTAGTATAGTTATAGAGTATATAAACAATGGTTGTTATATAACCAGCTATTCAGTATTATTCAGTGTTTTCGCATTAGGGAATGCAATTTGGGGTTTTGTTTTTGTTTTTTTGACCTTCGACAATAGCGTAAATGAATTTGCTCCTAAGGCATGTCAGAGATAGAGTACTTCCAAGCCTTTGTCAAGGCATCTAGATCTCTGCTAAGTACCCTCCAACTGAAGCCAGGCATAATACTGTGGTTTTAAAATCAAATACAGTGTTGCAGTCAGATGGCAATGTTGCTGCAATGGAGTTCTGACACTGAAAGGTATTATCTGTGGCACCTTAAAACCTTTCTCAAAGTTCAATAACAAGGAAGGTTAGGAATTTATTTTCTAAATGCCACATTAAGTCTCCTGGAAGCACAGCTCTGTACAAAATTGTATGCTTTGTGGCATGTTTTGTTACATTAATGCTTGGCATGATCTAAATAATTTTCATGTTGAATGCTTGGAAACCTGCCTTTAAGCAAGGCTATGCAAATACTGTAATTTGGTGGGCATAGAGTTTGAGAATTCATCTTCCCGAAAACTTGAACTTTTTTTTAAGCAAGCTGTTAGTCTTTGGGGCAGTGAAAATACTTATTTTATTTGTTTTTAAAATTTTATAAACTATACTTCAGCCCAGGGTGTACTCAACCATACAATTTACACATAAAAGCAAATTAAAGAATAATAATACTAGGTATATTATATGCTTAATATAACTTAAATATTCATAAGTTATTAGTTTTAAGGGTTATGTACTTAATATACCTCCTCCTGGACTATTGGTTAAAATGGGCTATACATTCAATTATAAACAAACAAACCACCTCTCAGTGTTTTAGTAAAAGTTCTAGCAATCCAAACAATGCAATTTAAGAGTAACTTAAATGATTTTTTTAAAAAAGCTTACATTCTCAAATATATTTAAGAAGCATTCCTATGGCCCTTAGACATTGACTGAGGAGCCATGGGATACCAAAAATTTCCACCTTCCCAACCCTCAGAAGGGGTAGTTGGAGATCTGAGGCTCCTTCTCTTTGCAACCAGCTATCCTCTGAATTCTGAAATGACACCTCAGAGGGGAAATAGAGCCATTGCTGTGAGTGGAAAAAGAGAGGGGACCAAAAAGACCAGGGTTTAGAATTCTTAGCATCTTCCCTCCCTCTCTGTAATGCCTTCATTAGATGGGAAATAAATCCACCTAATAAAAATTGCAGAGTGGTGGGTGGTGATCACCTCTGCCTGTGCTTCTGCCCTGCACTGGAAGATCAGAGACCTCCAATATCAATGCCTCTTATAATTGAGGACACAGTCAGTTGTATTGTGTTTTAATATAGTTAAAATTCCAAGTAATGTTTAAGGTGTGCCAGGAATATCTGCTGGAATCTTGGAAGTGGTTGAGGGTTGGTCTTACTTTTCTGAAAAATCAGAATAAATTGTACAAAATAGCAAATCTTGCAGAATGGATAGTGTGAAATACAAGAAACCATACTAAGTTTTGCTCAATTTGCAAAAAGATTATCCATATCATAAAATGTGATTCTCCCTGCTGTGGTACTTGGATGCCTTGAACACAGAAGAAAAAGAGGTCTGTGTTCAAGCAGTTCTAATTCTGTACTGTTTTATTAGTGCTAAGGGCATAGAACTGGTCATAGAATAAATATTTGATTACACTGATTATAAAAATATTTTTCCCCAGGTACTTCAAGTGAAAGCATTCCTCAAACTGCCACACAGCCAGCCATCTCTCCACCACCAAAGCCTACCATTTCTAGAGTAGTTTCTTCAACCCGTCTTGTCAACCAACCACAGAGACCTTCAGGAAACACTGCAACTAAAATAACTAGCCCTGTAGCAGGTATGAAGCGGACATCATCTCCTCATAAAGAAGAGTCTCCCAAAAAAATAAAGACTGAAGAGGTATTTTATTTGTTTCTTGTACATTTTGCTAGGCCAGGTGATAAGACTGTGTTTGGATGAATCGCAAAGCCCACAGATTCTACACTGCATGTGCAATTCCTGCTTATTTTCTTCTTTTTTTTCTTGAATCTGATAAGCCTGGGTTATGTGAGTTTTCAGCAGCCCTAAAACAGTCCACCGTTCATGCAAGAGTGCTTAATCCTTGTAAAGCCCTTGTTCAGCAGGATTGTATGATGCAATAAATGATAGATTCACACACCACAGCTTCATTGTGGGTTTAATTACCATGTAAACATCCCCATAAGTTATTGATGACAGCTAATTGTTTGTGTGACCAATGAATAAGATGCACATTTGACCAGGCAAAGCTTACATAGGAATAAGCCTGCACTATAAATGGAAAGCCTGCACTATAAACTGAACACTTTACACTTTTGCTTCAATTCTCATTTTACAACCTTCCAATTACGAATTACTTTCTCCTATTCTCTGGATATTCTGAGTGATTCCAGAGTATGTGAAACTTGTGTTACGAAACCATGGTTGTGGTATTTATCATCTACACACAAACCAAATCTTTCTCTGAGCAGCTGCCTTCAGTGACCCAACCCTGCCAGCCCTCTCTCCACCTGTTCACATGGATTGAGAAAGCAGCTTGCTAATGTGGTGTAGCCAGCATTTTTTAAAAAGCAAATTTAGAGAAAATTAATAAATCATCTGCGGTAGCAATTTCCCATTAAGCTGCCCTGTACCAAATTTTCAAACTTTTTATTATCAAAAACTAACTGGGAGCTCTCTGGGAGCAGCCTCTCGGAAGAAACTTTCTGAAAAAAATGGACACATACAAAGTTATATAACATTGCTTTCAAGAAACAGCATGATATATTTAGCAGACTAAAGCACCTTCACTTGGGTCAGTCTTTGAGAGCTTCTGTGTTCCTGTTCTGGGTTGTTTTGCTCTCAAGCTAAGCCTGCAGGCCTGTGCATGCACTTGAGGACCATAAGTTCCAATAAATGCTGTGGGCATGCATAGGATTGTGATTTAAGTCTCCTTACAGGATACTGCTCAGCCCCAAAAGAAAACAAAGAAAAGAATAGCTTGATCATTGCACTGAACAGTTTTATTGGAAGTCTGCTTCTCTGTTTCTGAGAGACTCATTGGAAACTCAGAGCAGCCTAGGCTAAGCAGTCTTCACCACTGCTAACTGCAAATGTAGCACTTTACCATCATAAGAATGCCCAGCCAAGCAAAGCAAAAATTAAAATTGTCATAAAAACAGTGAAACCAACAAAAAGTGTGCAGCAATAAAAATTCCCCCAAACAACTGGTTTCATGGAATTTTGTCAAGTATTGAACTATACAGTAGATTATAGCCATATTAAATTGAGGAAATACCTGACAGTTAAATGTATCACCAGTGCCTGAGATTAGCTTATGTTTATGGAGAAATTGGAAGCCAAATGACTATCAGATGCCTAAATTTAATCTAAAGATGAGAACTGACCATAAACATTTTTGCAAGCACTTGTGGTAGCATATAAGAAACACTGTTCATAACTATTTTTATTCTCACAGTTGTTTGATCCAACTAAACATCTGCATCTAATTGTTTCCAATTCAAACATTGGAGAAGATAAAAGTACTTTATGCTGCTCTGCAGCTCAATGGATCTATGTGTTGAACTATTTCTGATCAATTCTGGTCAGTAGGTTTATTTTTGTATCTAGGTGCAGTCATTATGGTGATTTTTGTTCTGTTCTGTGGTAGGATGAAGTGAATGAAGATGCTACTTGTCTTGAAATGAGTGATCATGATAAGATGGAAACTAAGGTAAATTTCTTAAACTGTATGAGTGTAATACGTTGGATTTCAACAGTTCATTTAAACATAAGCGTCAGTGTCCCATGAAATGATGGGTCACTGCTAATTCCACAGCAGCAGCCTCAGTTCCATTCTGCAACCAAAACTTGCCTCGTGCACAATAGAGATCTAGTGCTTCTGGAAGCTGCCGCAAACGAAAAGAAACACTAGTTTCTGGGATGGAAGAGGCCAGCAGAGTTTGCGGAAGGAAGCTCTACTAAGCTGTCTCGGTCCATAAATGTATGCTTACTTTCATTTCAAGACTTTCTGTAGCAAGTGTTAAATATCCAATGCACAAGCAGTTTGTGCTATTTTGAGAATGGAACCAGCAGGAGTGCTCAGTTGCACAACATCCTGTTGTGGCTACTTCCCAAAGTAAAGTGTCTTTGAGATGTACTGGGAGAAAAGTAAAAGACTTAATGTAGTATGAACATATTTGTTGTTGGACTATAAACAATGAACTGCACATTTTGCATTTCTGACAGCCCTAGCAGCTTAAAAATATAAGAGCTGCACTGCTGGATCAGACCAAAGAGGTGGGCGATTTCCCTCAGATCAAATGATATAAGGCATTAGGGTAGCTGGGGGCCTCATACATTTGCTCTAACCTCCCCTGCATTCCTGTGGCATTGAGTAGCATCACATGAATGGAGAGCCAGTGTGGTGTAGTGGTTAAGAGCATGGGACTGGGACTCATGATCTGGATTCTAGTCCCTGCTCAGCCATGGAGCCAACTGGGTGACTTTGGGCCAGTCACAGACTCTCAGCCCAGCCTACCTCACAGGGTTGTTGCTGTGGAGATAAGATGGAGGAGGAGAATGATGTAAGCTGCCTTGAGCCCTTTGTAGGAAAAAGACAGGATATCAATCAATCAATCAATCAATCAATCA
Source organism: Varanus komodoensis (assembly GCF_004798865.1). NCBI lineage: Eukaryota > Metazoa > Chordata > Lepidosauria > Squamata > Varanidae > Varanus > Varanus komodoensis. The sequence continues at coordinate 48,332,927 of NW_025335761.1, forward strand.
ATCAATAAAAATGAGGTTAACATTGCCCTATCCCAGTGGTACTGACCCAATTCTCCAGGGAAGGGAGGGTACACATTGGGTCATACTCACTTGTCGTCTTACCCTACAAAAGTGATTTTCAACCTTTTTACAGTTGGGGACTGGAAAAAAAGGAAAATTATTTCAGGGACCACTGAGGAAGAAATAAAATGCATTATATATGCAATATAGTAGTTTGTGTGTTAGCTTTTAAATATAGTACCAAAAATGATTTCTTTCCTAAAATAACCAGAAACTGAGCTGTAAAAATGCTAATAAAAGAATAAAATATTGAAATTAAATGTAATTGAATACAACTGAAATTTTTAGAGAGCAATATGTAATTCAAATAAGGCTACCGTGAAATCTGCTATTTCTTCTTTTCAAGAATACTTAATTAAAAGTTTACAATAGCAAAAAACAAAATCAATATAAATGCAATACTATTATCATAGCAAATACAAATTCAAATACAGTATCAAAAGCAGAGCAGTACAAAATCAAACCAAGTTACTTAATCCAATAATATTCATAATGTTAAATAATGAAATAGAACAAACCCCACCCACTCAGACCCCCATACACGCTCTCGGCACAATCCTCTGCATTTCCCTTCTGGGTAGAAAATGCAGCAGAGAAAGGAAAAGACCCAGTCTTTGGGTCTCTACTCAGAGGGTGGATGGTGTGGCTCCCAGCTGGACTCCTGTTGAGCTGCCTCTCCCCTCCCCAGCCGCCTCAGCTGAGGAAGAGGTGGGGAATCGGCAGCCAAAGCGCAGCTAGCCCCATGCTGGTTCTGGTGAGTGAGATGCCACTGCCGTGCGCACACACAGCAGTGGCTCTTTCATGGCCCACCAGGAAACGCTGGCAATCCGGTGCCTGAAAAACACCGCCCTACAGCACTGGGAGCGGCTGGCTGGCTGGCTGGTGTGACCAAATTCTGGCAGAAAAGCTTCTGGACAGCCACACACAGGCATGCGCTATACCCACCCTTGATACGGTCCAGTATCTTGTTTCTCAGAGTGACCAATCAGATCCTTCTGGGAATCTCACATGTAGGACATGAAGGCAAAAGGCATTTGCCACTGTTGGCCCCATCCAGTGGTATTCAGAAGAACATTGCCACTGAACATGGATGCAGTGTATGATCATCTTGATAAATAGCCATCAATAGACTTAATTTTATTCACTTGCAGCAGGGGTGCTGAATCTGTGGACCTTCAGATGCAGGACTACAATTGTCATAATCCCCAGCTATGAACGATAGTGACCAGGGTTGATGGAACTTTAAGTCCAATAATATCTGGAAAGTCACTGGTTCCCTGTCATTTTCTTTTACTAGGGCTTCCTAGTAATAGAATTATCCAAGTATGCAATAACAAATAAAATACCTTAAAAAGACTGTATCTTAAAAAGTAGTTACTTTTTCCCTTCCCAACTGCATTTGATGATGAGAGTAGTTCTTGTTCCCTTCCAACCCAAATCTCTCTTTCCTGTGTCCTCTTTCTGACCTTCAGTTGGACCTCCTGCAAAGATTTGACCCCCTAGGTAGACATCCTGACTCCTGTGATCTACCTAAACTTTTGCCATGTTGGCTGAAACTGATCAGCACACAAGTACACACAGATTTAAATCAGTAACGACTAACATTTCAGATTAAATAACAATGGAAGACAGTTCTCTTCCTCCACGTTATGCAAGGTGTCTCTCAGAATGGAAACAGCAAGACCTCTTTTGGACAAGGCTCAGGTCCTGATGCAGCAAGTAAAATAGTGCCAGATACTTGCTGCAGCGGTGCAGGTCATGTTGACATTACAGTGGCGAGCAACTCAACATAGAATTACAGGTTTCCATTATGTTAAGATGTACTAGAATACTGTTTTTGTTTCCCCTTTTCAGGAACTACTTGATGCAGAATCAGATATGGCCTCTCAACCAGAAACTCTTCAGACAACAGTATCTCTGCAAGCTCCTCAGGTACTAGAGCGAAACTGTTTTTATATTTTGTAGTAGGAAATTGTAGACAACATTAATAACTGCAGGTCTTACAGAGCACTTGAGTACTACAGTGATATGAATGCCAGTCTCACACAGCTTTGATGTGGATTAGTGTTTTGTTGCTGGAGATGGGGTGTTTACTGTTTTTTGCAGCATAGCTGAAAGACATTAGCACAGTTTCCATAGTGTGGCGCTTGGATTCCACAGCTTTGTAGAAAGCCTAGCATAATGGTTGGTTGGTTACATTTCTCACTGGTGATAGATACACTGTGCCACCACACTGTGCCACTGTGCCCAGATCACCAAAACAGGCAGCAAGGGAAGAGCGAGAGAGCATAGGTTTGTTGAAACTGGCATTGATCTTTGTAAACGTTACGTTATTGTTAGTACCTTAATGACACACCTAGTAGCTATTTAAATGTAAATAACAAAGGACAGTTTATTATACAACTGCAACAGTCCTGATAGGTGTAGAATATAACAATAAAATAGACTTGGGTAACATATTCCTAATTCCTTTTGTGGTAAATTATATGTCTAACATTGTTTTCTCACTTTTTTCCCCACTCAGAAAATGCCCAGTACAGACCTTTCAGATATCCCTGCTCTCCCTGCAAATCCTATTCCAGTTATCAAAAATTCAATAAAACTAAGATTGAATCGGTAAAACCAACCTCAGGGGTCCATAAACAGTATCTGCCAATTCAACCAGTTGTCTTCTAATGCTGAAATGGAGAACAGAAAGTGCAAGACAAGAATGTGAACACAGATGGATTTAGGTATATTTTGTGCACTTCCCTTGCTGGGCTATAATCACTTGATCTGGAAGTCCAGGTTAATATGTGAAGCCAGGAGTACTATTAATGTGTTAGCAACAGTTACATTAAATACTTCAAAGGATTACTGCCTTTAAAAAAGGAATGGGAATACTATTTCTAGCCATACTTGACTTACTGATTGGGTTTATGTTGATATACATAGTTTGGAAGAAAAAAATAAGAGCTAAAAACTGGCAAAAGAATCCCTTAAATGCACTTTTATGTACTTTTTTATTGGAATATGACTAATTTTAGCGCTTCAGCTTGATAGATTTTATTTTTATTGAAGCGATTCTTCAATATCTGTGACCTTCAAATTAGAGATCGGCCTGATATATTGTATACTGGAAGTAAAAGTATGCTCTGTATCTAGCTCCGTGACCATTAAACTGCAGTAAACCCTTAAAAGAAAATGTCAAATCTTGAGGTTGTAAGTTTGAGAAAACAGGTGTCAGTTATCTGATGGGGCATGATTAAGAAGTGGTCTTTTTTTTTTATTTATGGGATTATTTTATGGTGCATACAAATCAGCTGTCAAAAAGCAAATAATTTTTCCTTGAGCTAATCAAGCCGTCTCCTTATTCCCTTGCCGTTACCTTATTTCTTGGAGGGAAAAAGAAGCTCTTGTATTTAAACTTGTGCTTCAGTTTGTATGCGCAAAATAGGACTAATGTCAGTCAAATGCTGGCATTTCTTCTTTTAACGGGTTGTGATGGATAACATAAGCCCTATAACTCTGTAGCCTTTAGGCAAAATGGTCCATTTTCTCCCCCTGCCCCCCCCCATTAATGAAACTGCGTAAATAAAGTGTGCCTGTGAAGCATAACCCTGTCTTGAAGGCCTTTTCATCACTAAATATAAGAGTTTTGTACACTCCATAAAAGTCCTTGTCTGCATTACAAGCACCTCAGATTTTAAATATAAAGGCAGATCTTACCTACCCTAGGATTTTAACAGTTTTCTTTTTAGATAGCACATCTGAAAGTAGTTTTACTTTCTGAATTTTTTTTTAAAATCACATTTCTAGCAGCCACTTAAAAGATCTGATAAGCTCTCCTTGCCCAAATGTCTTCGTTTTGTTTTGTAGAGCTGTAAAATTATTAGCAGCAACTTTGTTTAAAGAAATGAGAAAAACTCATGACTAAGCAGCAGAAAGTGAGGAATGCCAGTGATTATCGGATGGAGATAACACATTCTATGTAACTTTGATTCAGTCAAAATTAAGTGGGATGGTTAAATTACCCTTCCCATATTTTCTGATCAGCATGTTTAATAAATTCCTTCCCTGCATTGTGCTCAATCCTACATGTGCATTTCCATGTTAAAGTAAAATTACTTGCTCTTCCCCCTTTCCCTATAAGTTAATTTTCCAAAGTCAAGAGATTGTAGCTTATTCCCTACCTCCCCATCTGTGCAGTAACCAAGATCTTATTTTCTGCCATTTTGTCTACGTTGTCTAGTATACAAATTTCTTGTCCTTGCCCTGTACTGCCTCCCGTGATCTAGCCTTCCACCTCTTTAACATGCCCCATGCCCTCTTCTCCCCCTTCCCCATCTCCCTTGCCACCCAGTCCAAAAGGTTTAACTAACAGTTGAAGTGTACAAGCTGTCTGTGTATTTTGTGTAGCTATGGAGTTTAGATCGAACTTGCCAGGCACAAATTTAGTCTTGTTTTGTTTACACATCAGGATTTTTTTTTTCATTTTATTAAACGTTTCATGTATCTGCACCCAAGTTTTGCCAAGCTGGGCACTTGGAATCTTTTCTGTATAGTGACTTTTTAATTCTAGTTTTCATAACCTGGAGATCAGACTGTTGCTTTCGCATGATGTACGTAGGTGTCTCATGACTGGAGTTGCTTTGTTTTATAGTATCTGTACTCCTTGTATTTTTCAAGAGCTATTTTGTAAACAGATGATGTATTTCTCCATGGAAAACAATAAAAAAACAGCACAATCCCACAGTTGCTTGGCTTCTTTCACATGTGTAAAATAGCAGGGTCTCTAAATTGTCAAATTAACTTCATTGTCATTTCCTAATTGGGAAATCTAAATAAATGATGTTGAGAAAAGTATTCAGTAAATAGAAGCTGTTTTAAAATGTACTGGTTAACAATGTGTTCAGTTTGAATTTGTTAAAAGGGAAAAATGCTGTTTTCTGGCTTACTTTATTTTTCAAAAGATCAAGCAGGGTACCTATTATTTATTTTCATGTACATTGTGACTTAGAATGGTGGAAGATCATGTGGAAACAAACAGTGAGAATGGGTACATTTAAGCTTTTAACAGTCTGTTTTTGCTTTTTACATTCAATATTTGAACCATAAGTATTGTGATTTATGTTGTTTTTAGATGTAAAAAGCATCGAATTATTGTATTACCAGCAGATGGCACTGTTTCCTTTGTTTCAGTGGATGGAACTGACTAGGGTGATAACAAAGAACTACCGGAAACCATCTACCACTTAACCACAGTTACCAATGGCTTACAGGCTAGAATAAAAACGGGTGAACCTTCAGGGCTCTGCAGTCATTTTTGCTTTCACCCTGTGTAATATTTTGTTTTATGTGAGCATCCTTCACTTAAGCTTTCATATGGGTAGCTTCTTCAATGTTGTATAGTTACATCAGTTTTCACTTTAGTAGAGAACAGTCTCAACTTAACCTTAAAACAGTAGTGCAAATAGTATTTTGAATTTACTTAGAGCTTATATTAACCTAGCACTTTATTGTTAGGTTATTAAAAGAATTCCTCTACATTTTAGTAGAAAGTGTTGAGATTGGTTTGCATGAAGTACAGCTTTTCATGTGTTACTCAGTGCCACTGCAGAGTGTGTCTCTGAAAGCTGATGGACAAGGGGTAACGGGTGGCTAAGAAATGTCCAAGCATTGCCAGAGACTCAGGCATTTACTGAAAGATCCACCTGCAGTTCTTTCAATCTGGCTCAAATGTTTGATTGTGTGAGGTGTATCTATTGATTGAACAGCTTCAGAATCCAGTGCAAGTTCACTGGCTGTTCGTCAGCACACTATACACATCTAGTATCTTACGCCGTGTGTTTCATTTATACTCATACACATCCCCTTACACAAATTTGGATACTTGAGATGAGTACAAATTCCAAACCTCCTCCCACCCAATTTATATCATCTTGAATTATGTATTTTCACTTTCTCACCACATAGTCAGTTTGCTAAGATTTGAGTTTCAGCAAATGAAAATCTATTTGTTGTTCATGTTCTCAAATACAATAGCATTAACAATTATTTCCATTTGCTTTAATCATCTTTAAGGCATTAGTTCAGTATTCAGCAGAAACAACATATCACAGGTTTGTTGATGGAAGCAGATGCAATGGGAGAAAGTTCAAACCAGTATTTGAAATCTATAGGCATCAAACATCTGCCACTATCATCACCAAAAGAGCCGTGCTAACTTTGATATAAAACTTCAGAGTCTATGCCTTGTTATAAAAAGATAACACAGTGAACCACTGCTGGATGTCCCATCTGTTTTGGTTGATATTTAAACCCTTAATGACTTCTGAATGAAGTTTAGGCATGGCAGATAGTTCGTAGTAAACTCTGCAGTGTCTGGTGGTCGCACTTAAATGATGACTGGTTCACAGCATGGCTGACTTCCTTTTTCTAGCTGTGTATCTTATCTATATATTCAAAACTACAGGGACATGATTTTAATTTGGTTTAAGTGCATTAAGAATTCCCTGCACGTGTCAATAAATATATAACAAAATGAAGTTTAAAGGCAAAGTGAGAAGGAGCTGAACTCAAATTTGTTTTGTGGTGGATGCAAAAGCTGTGCATTAATTAGTCTGTGGAGACATAACATCTATTAAATTACAGTGCTTAAATAAGAATTTGCACCCAGAGAAGAGTTTTTAGCTGTAATTGGTAAAAAGGAAAATTAGAAAATGATGATGTAAATGCTTACAGAAGTGAACAGATACAGTGGGCTGATGGACAGAAATGGTCAAAATGTGTTTAAGCAGATTATTGACTGTAGATGTATATCCAGCAGAGCTTCTGGCGCATCAGTGGATACCATGCCAGTGTAATGGTTGGGAGCTTACTGGGACAGTCTGGCTGCCTGAGCATGCAGGGAGTCTGTGGAAATAAGGGAGAAGAAGGTAAAGTGGCTGCAGGGTGGGTTGAGAAGTGCTGCTCTGCTTAGGGTTAGTGCCAGCGTTGCCTTTTACCCTGCAGAGTTCAGATGCGATGGTCCCTGCAGGCTGCTGTCACGCCACCTAAGGAGAACTCGGGATCATCTGGGAATAGGGAGTAAACAGCATCCTTGGTGTGCTCCCCCTCTTACCCACAGCCAGTACCGCAATAGCACCTAAGAGATACCCACAGAAGCCAGGGGAAGCATCTCGGCAGGTCGGAGGAAAGGCTTTCTGAACAAAGCAACGCCATGACAACACTGGACCCAGGCTGCTGCGCAGGACTGATTTCTTGGGTGGGGAGGCTGGATGGCCAGGAATTCCACCCACTTGCAGGTCTAGAGGGAAACGTTTTCCTCTGGTAGGGGGTGATAGAGGGTAGCAAAGGGTTCCTTGCAGAGTCCTGATTAAAAAGTGCCTTCTGGGACCAACACGCTCACTGCTTATTTGCAATTCCATGGAATTTCAGTATGGAATTTCTGTAATACCACTCTTACAGCAGAGAAAGTTTTTCATTAAAAAATAAAATTATGCATCCCTGTTTCTGCGTCAAGTATTTGGGATTATATTCTTTCAAGCCCCACCTAGTGATCTGATATAATAGACATTTCCCAGAAATTTTGGCAAAAGCATCAGTTATTTTGCATTCAGTCTACGATGAAGTTGTTAACAAAGAGACTGATGAAGTTGTCAGAAAGAGACAGTTGGAAAGGGCTGACAGAGGGCATGTTTTGACATGTCAGGCAGAATTGCTGCCCCCAGCAGAGAACTGCTCCTGCTTAGACATTGTGCCAAGGTTATTAGGTCCATGGAAGGCTTCAGTGCTGCCATGGCATTAATACTTGTACCGTTTGCATTATGCTGGCACTCCTTTTTAATTTGGGATTGCTCTCCCACTCGGGTTTTTATTAGCTTCATTGCATCTGGACAACAAAGTTTTTGAATTCTAAAGATGAGAGACCTTGGATTTGTGTTTAGAGTTGCAGGAGTAATTTCCTGTTTTGTTTATTTTTATGGGGAAATGCATTATTTTAAAATAACCTTTTCTAGTATGGTGAAGACACTCAAACGACTTCAGAAAATAGTCTGTTGATTTATATAAGAGCACTAGTAAAATCTGCAGAAACTCTTGAATTGGATGCTCCTTTTCCTCAAGCAACAGAATTGTTGCTATTTATTGTAACGGGAGTACTTATAAATGCCATGAGTGGGAGGTGTGAGGTTGGCTGGCTTGTCTGGGTCACTTTTAAATGCATTGTGTCCTAAACCTGCCCTATTTCAGCATCACTTTGCAAATTGTTTATATATATAAAATGCAGGAAAATTCACATCCATACACAATTTCATTTAATATGTACATAGAGTACACCATTCAGCCCCTCATATATGCATTTTTGCAGTTTCTGAGCTGAGGACTACCCTGCAAAATTTGGGGAAGAACATGATCAGACGGATTAACTGCTCCAATCTGCATATTCATCTGAAAGTGCAAATTAGGCCTTTTTGCTTAAAATGTGGACCAAATGGAATTTCCTCCCATACCTCAGAAGAAGGAGCTTCACCTTCCTTTTGGCAAGTTGCTCTCTGTAGCATATGCATCACTGAAGATGCAGGTATTAAAAAATAAACTCATGTCGTCAGGCAAATCACTCTTTGAAAGCAGCTGATGCATTTAAAAAGAGCAAACAATAAACATACACAAGGTGTTTTTTTTTTTAATAGCAGAATATCAGCCAGCAATTTACAAGTTCAACAAATAAAAGGCCTGAACAAGTGAGCCTCTGGTGCTAGAATATCATCAAACATGTCGTGAGCAGTGAATTCATGTGTTTCACTAATTTATTTATTTATTTACAGTACTTTTACCCCATCCTTAACAATGTCTCTGGATAGTTAAACATAACAATAAATAAGCAGAACAAGTACAACAAAATGAAATGTGACTAAGCATGACTATTAAAATCTAGTTAAAATATTTAAATATTAAAATGGCGAGTGAATAAAAAGGTTTTTACTGGACGCCGAAAAGAATATCACTTAACATAAGAAGATCCATGTCAGGCCTGACCAACGGGAAATCCATGAGCAGGATACACATGCAGCTTCACTGTGCTGCCCATGTTCTCCAGCAACTGGAATACACTGCCTCTGATACTGAAGCTAGCATACAGCCACCAGGGCTCGTAGCCATTGCTAGACCTCCACGACAGGAATTTGTCCGATCCCCTTTTATAGCCATTCAAATTGGTGGCCATCAGGACATCTCCTGGAAATCAATTCCATCATTTAGATACGTGCTCAATTAAAAGTGTCTATCTTTTATCTGTCCTAAATCTCCCACCAATCACCCTCATAGGATGACCCCAGGATCTTATTATGAGAAAGGCACCTTCCAAGGTCTTGCACTGGAGGAGGTGGTCCTTAAGCTGTTCTGGGACCATGCATGCCCTGATCCATGTGTAAAAGTGGCAAAAGACAACTATCATTTGCCCTTCCCTTCCTGATAGCTTTCAGTTTCCACCAGGTGAAAATCTCTAATTACTCAAGGCCGCTTGCACCAAATAGCCTTAAAACCTGCTGAATTTCTTCAATATTATGTGGTTTGCCAGCCAGGAATGAGGTGAACATCAACAGGAAGAGCACATGTTTAAAACATTTTTTAAAAAATTCTGAAAAAAAGTATTATCATCTCTACATAATGTTTATCACGACCTTCTTCCTATTGTGAGGAACGCAAGACAGTTTCCATAGTCATCACCCTTCTCAACATTTTATCCTCATGATGACCCTGAGAGGTAGCTTAGGCTGTGAGACTACGACTGATCCAAGTCACCCAGTGGGCTTCATAGCTGAGTGGGAACTAGAACCATGAGTCCTAGTCCAAAATTCTAACCACTACAGCACAATATTATCACTGGGGGGAAGAAAGATATTTTCAACATTCAAATGGTTACAGTACATACACAAACAAAAAATAAGACCAAAAGGATAAGAAAAAATGGGGTTCAGTGCCTCTATTTTACCTGTTCATTTCTGCTATATGTTACTGTCAGAGTTTTTAGCTTTTGCAAGTGTTCAGCTTTTCCCAAGCAATTTGCTTATACTGTTTCCTTTTTTATCTTAAAGCTAGCCAATGTTTGTGCAATTCTAACCAGTCACATGATTCCTCCATTGTTCTGCAGATTTGCTGGCAACTGCCATTTCTTTGGGTACATTATCTTGAACTATTCAGTTCTAGCAAATACAGCAAAGACATTAATTTCATTATACCCAAACTAATATATGTATAAAATTAGATAACTGTTCTATTCCTCCCCATCAGCCATTAAGGGTTAGGGTTGTTTAAAACAAGGACATTGAATTGGACTCAGACAGTGAGCCAGTGTGTTTATGCTAAAATTAGCAAGATTGGTCAATTTGTCCAGTCCTGTGCATATACAACTGTAGGGTAACTTCTCTCTCTCTCTCTCTCTCTCTCTCTCTCTCTCTCTCTCTCTCTCTTATATACCATTGCAGTAGCCCCATGGCTCTCTGGAAGGATTTCAAGATACATAAGAAGACTAAATGGATATTTTTCTATGACATGTGACAGCCCTGACTATCATTCAGTAGCAAGAAACAATTCCTCTAAATAGGAGGCAAAGCTCCACATTCTCATCTGTCCAGTGAGAATCAGGGTGACAGAATGCAAGGGTTCCTGATCATGCATGGGGTTCTACTAAAGTTCAAGCAAATGCCAGTAGAACGGCATCTCTGACCTTGTCAATCCCAGGTGGGGTGCCTGCATGGAAATATATGGTGTTCCCCTGCTTGCCCGGGGAACATTTGTGACCACTGTGTTTATCATGGAAACAGTCCCAAGACTTTCATTATACCTTGGTTCTGTGAAAAACAGAAGCCAGCACAAATGGCTTAGCATTAGAAACACAGTTTTCTTAAGCCCTGTTTTCACTGGAAATGCTAAACTTTAGGTCTGGGCTGTACTACTTCAAACTGCAGCTGGGTATGGAGGCATATTTCAAGCCAGTGAGCCCTCCACTGCCATCTGAAGTGGTTTGCTCCAGAGCCAGGTTAGCCATCTCAGTGAGAACTAAGCTCAGGAAGGTGAAGATCTGACAATATTGCAAACCAATACCTAGCATGGAGGATTTTCAGGGAGGCATAAAGTAGGCCTCAGCGTTTCTGAATTCATTCATATTAGAAGTTTCGTATCCTTCTGGGGGTGGATTTTGTTTTCTTTTGCCACCCCAGATGTCCCTGACATGATCAGGTATCCAAGTTTTGCTTAAAGAGAAGCAAAGCGATAAAGATTTGGTCTGTTGCCTGCTTTGGCTGAAATTAGCTCTGGAAGTCTTTTTCCCTTTAAAATCTTGCACTTTTGCTGGTATTTGCACTCTGGGTTTGTCCTCAGCATAGACAAACATGAGAGAAGGCAGATTTTATTTATGGCAAGATGCTTAAGGTCCAGTATCTGTTTTGCTCCCTTTTTTTCATCTGCCTCCTGTTTTCAAATCCTATAAATACTGGGGAATGGTTCGGTACACAGCTGAATATGTATGAGTCCTTATTTAAACAATGTTGTATATTTTTTTACTGATAAACTAGGAACTGAAATATGGACGACCCTGATATGAGAAGCTGTTTGGTCCAAGTGAATGTTCTGGCACGTAGCCATTTCTATACACTCCCCCCAGTACACGCTCTCCTCCCTTCATTGTCTCTGTCATATTTTGAACTTTATATAAGCACCTTCCATCATCTGATCTCAAAGCTTTTGGCAAACATTAATTAAGCTTCACAACAGCCCTAGGAGCTAAACAAATATTGGACCACAGGAGTAAGATGCATATGAGATGGGTAAAGGAAGATAGAGAGGTTGCAATTTGACCAAGGTCACCCAGGGAGTCAGCAACAGGACTGAGAAGTGCACAGCGATGGACGGGGAATCGCTAATTCTCTCACTTCTCTCCCTCCTCCCCCACTTCTCTCTCTGTCTTCTTCCCTGTTACTAGTTGATCTCCTTGTGCATATCAATGAGCAGGGCTGAGTCCTACATGCATGCCAAGCGCAGGGGTGGGTGGAAATCCAGGATGCTGCCCTGCTCGTAGAATCCAACTTCTTGGGTATTATTATTCTGCCAGCAATTTGCAGGTCTGGAAGTTCAATAGTGTACAAGAAGACTGACTCTTCCTGATAAAGAACTTATCCAAAAATTGACATGGAGCATAACCAAGGAAAGGAAGTGGGGACAGGTAAACAGAGGTAATATATAGCTGGTTCAGTTACACATGCATGGCTTTGTTATGAGTTTAGTTGCAGCAGAGCAGGGCCTGGGTCAAACGTGTTCCTGGAAAGGTAGTTCTGAGGAAGGATTTGAAGGAAAAAAGAGGTAGAATCATGGAGTTATTCTGGATGATTTTCTTGGCATGTTTCTAGCCCTCATGATTATGTTTACTACTGAAAGTGTATCGAAAGTGAAATGTCCCCAGTTGAAGGTTTTATCAAATAATTCCAGAAGTCAAGGTCTCCAGTGTCTGGTGTATATCCTTATGTGTCTCCTTGGCTAGTCAAAGCAGAAGTACAGTTGGAACGTTTCACTAAATGTTGCAGTCTGTAGCATCCTGATTATTCTTCTAGTCAGCCAGCCATGCCCACCTCCATGAGATTCCATTCCATTTCCCCTCTTCTGGAGCTCCTGCTCCTGTTCAGGGTTTTCTCCCTATTATTTTCTTTGTATACTTTTGCAAATGTCTGCATTCCCCCAAAGCTCCCAATATGTGCATCTATTATGTGTCTGAACTTAGCACTCTTAGAAATAGCACTCTTCTCTGAACTTTGGAAATAGACCAAAGGTTAGTTAGCTTGTCATCAGTTAAAGCAAAATAAGTCAACCCATCAAATGCATATAGCAAGAGGCACCATCTTAGAAGAGGCATGCAGGTATCTTGGTCCCACAGCAGGGAAAGCCTCTTCTGTGATACTGTCTGCCACCCACAGCTTTTATACTCACTTTCCATATAATCTGGGAGGGAAACACCATGTACAGCCTATATACTTGTGTGCAGCTTTTAATGGAGCCCTTTATATGGTGTATCTAATGGACTAATCCATCCTCTCCAAAGCCGGCATCCTTCAGAGGTGTTGAACTTCAATGTTCATCATGCCCATCCAGCTAGGGGAGCTGCACTGAACAGTGTACTGTAAGGATATAAGGAGGACCACGCTGGATCAGGCTGCCTCTGGGAAGCCCACAGGCAGGCCATCGGTGTGATAGGACCGTGCGGTCTGTGCTCCCCAGAAACTGGTCCTCATCCCCCTTCTAAAACTGGAAGAAGCATTTAGTCCCCAGGACTTACGGCCACTGATAGCCCTGTCCTTCATGAATTTGTCTAACCCTCTTTTAAAGCTGTCAAAATTGGTGGCCATCACTACACCTTGTGGTAGTGAAGTCCATCATTTAACTCTACAGCGTGAAGAAGTCCTTCCTTTTATCTGTCCCGAGTCTCCCACCATTCAGTTTCATGGGATGACCTGTTTGGAATCTGCTATTCATTTGGTTATAGTAATCTGTTTGGCTATTGTTCAAGCAGAACTGTTGAAGCTCTTTCAACCTTTGGGCCATATTCAACTTTGGAGACATGCAGGGGCCTCCTTCTAGCAGTGAAGGCAAAAGGGGAAGCTCAGCATACTAAGAAGATCAGCATCTATTAGCCTACCACTGTGATGGACCCATTTCAACCTTTTCAGATGGGTGGACATGTCCCAAAAGATATGGAAGGACTAGTTATCCATTGCATAAAAAGAGGACACAGGAATGCGCAACAATGGGAAATGCTAATTTACTTGTATGGCTGCTAAGTAAGGTTGGGGTTGGGGTTGGGGTTGGGGCTGCAAGGGTAGGAAGAATTGCTATGCTAGACATGCAGTGCAGCTCTCCATAGTGGAAGGACCATCGCCAGGTGCCCTGTGCACACTCCCAATCCAATATCAAGCAGCGGTCTGTCAATGGGCAGCTCTTTCTCCTGATGGTTCTTTATCCAGACCTGGAGCAGGCAGCACTCCAAGCAGAACAAGGCTGGGGAGCCTGCCAGACGATAGTTTCCATGAACCTCAGCCAGGGGGCCATTTGCCAAGGACGGCAGGGGCTTCATTCCAACAATATTTATGGGGCCTGCCGGTTCCTCAGCCCTGGGATAGAAGGTGACATCTGTACATGCTCTTGCAGTGAGGGGCTGTATTTTCTAAACCAGAGCATGGGGACACATTTAGGGAATTGTTCTTCATTTTTAGAAGTTGCAGAGAAGCCCTCCATGGAGAAGACCCAAAGGGCAGCCAGGCCTGCTTGTCCTAATCTAAAAGCAAATGGAAATGTGTTCTGATTTGATGCTGTGAGCACGCACTCTGGTGGGATTCCCAGGTGTGCATGAGAAGCTGACAGTTTTGGTGGGACTGATAGCTCAGAGTCTGAGGATGATGGGGAGCTGGCTGATCCAGACGAGGCTCAGAGCTCAAACTCTGATAACCGAATTCTTGTAGTAACGAACAGGCCTGCACCTGCAGCCCCAGTTGCTCAGCACCAGCCTGAGCCTGCTCTGGGTGAAAGTAGCTCAAGGACACCCATGGGGCGGTCTCCCCGCCTGTGGGAGTGAGAGAGCAGGAGGACAAAAGCATCCTGAGGGAGGAGATTTGGAACTGGGTAGTCTCTCAGGTGGAGAACGCCAGCCTCCTGAGGGGCTGGACCAAGGGCTCATCATCACAGCCACAGGGTGTCCCAGCTGGGGGCTCAGAGTGCAGATTCCACAGCACCCTTCAACCCAGAGGCAGGCCCCGAAGCGTTCAAAAGCAAAGCCTTGGGTAAGGGGGACAGAGAGGGTTCAACATCTCACTTTGTGTAGGCTCAAAGACTTGTGTATGCTTAGAGAATTCTATGTAGAAGAGGGACGATTAGAAGAAGTGCTGGAGAGTCTGTCTTGCTCAGAAGGGAACACCTGGCTCACAACATTTGCCCAGGAACCAGGGGGATCTGCAGGTAGGTTTTGCAAAGACGGGTTGGTATTTCATGTGTGAGGACTCTTTCGGCCTTATGCAGATGAGATTCCTGCTTGTCCAGGTGACTGGGGACACTGCGAGAGCAAGCGTGTGCACAAGCACATCAACACTTCTTGGTAATTACACGGCACACAATCAAGGCTGACAACCTTCTCTCTTCAACCCGCTGCCTCTAATTATCAGTGCCTTCCCATGGAATGTGTGAAACTTATTGACCAGGCCATAGCAATTGAAGTAAACACTCTTTTGGTCTCGAGCTGGCAGAGCGCCGCGAAAGCTACGTGGTCAGAGCTGGAAGATGGCCACAAATGGATGCTCAGTGTTTGGCACGAAGCAGCCTTCAAAAGAAAGCAGGTGCCCTCCTGGCATTTTATAAAGAGAGTCATTTCTGAATGCAAGAGACTTGTATTTTGCATATTAGCGCAAGTGCCAATATAAACCCAGCTGTGTGAGACATAAAGTGAAATATATATTTCAAAAACTAGGACGTTGCTTTTCTATGGAGTAATCGCAAAACATTTGCATATGGATGAGCTGTTTCTTTTAAAATGTTGGCTTTTCTTTGTTTGGGGGAATTTTCCTCCTCCTCCTTTCCCTCATAAACATGATGATTTTTTGGGTAATGTTTATCCAAGGTGACAATGCAGTAGCCTAGACACAAGCTAAGCATAATGTGGGCAGGTGTTCTTCAGGTTTACACACTAAATGCTGAATGTCTCAGTGTTGGCTACCCCATCTCCCGCCTTGATCATCCAGTCTGAGGGCAGATTTTCTCTCGAGTGGAGTGCAAATCATTTTAGGATGCATTGCATTATATTCTAGTGTTCATCTGGGACACAGAGGAGGTGGGTGCAGGGAGCGAAATACAGTGTAGAACCCCATACCAAGTTTGCTGATGGTGGTGCCAAATTATTTAAGGTGGTCAAAACAAGAAGGATTGCAAGAGCTCCAAAAGGATCTCTCCAAACTGGAGAATGGGCATCCAAATGGCAAAGGTGGTCCCTGTAAGCGGCTGCAAAGTGATGCTCTTTGGGGCAACTAGTGGACCTGAGTTAGTGGTGACTGACCAAGACGGAGGCCTTGGGGTTGTGGTGGGCAGCTTGACGAAAATGTTGACCCAGCAAGCAGTGGCTATGAAAAAATAAAAATCCATGTTGGCTTTAATTAGGAAAGGCATTGGAACTAAAGGTGTCAAGATCACACTGCCCTTATACAAATCTATGGTGCAACCGTGCTCAAAATACTGTGTAGAGCTCTGATCTTTGTATCTAAAGAAGGATGCTGTAGAACTGGGAAAGTGCAGATAAGGGCAACTACCGTGATCGAGGGGCTGGATCACGGTAGTTGGAAAAACTGCAGCATCTGGGATTGCTTAGCTTAGAAAAACAGTGAGGAGAGACATGGTAGAGGTGCTTAAAATGATGCATGATGTGAAGATGGTGAGGAAGACGATTTGCTCTCCCCTTCATAATATTAGAATCCAGGTTATCCCATGAGGATGATCAGCGGGTGATTCAGGACTGGCTGAAGGAAGCACTTCTTCACACAGTGCTGAATTAAACTATGAGCCTCCCTTTCACCAGATGGCATGATGGCTACCCATTTGGAGGCCTTCAAAAGGGGACTGGAATTGTGGAAAGAGAAGGCTACCAGCCGGCTACTAGTCCTGATGCTATGTGCTAACTGTATGTCTCTCTGCACAAGGTGCTGGGGAATATGGGTAAGATGGTACTGTTGCACTCAGGCCCTGCTTGTGGGCTTCTTGTGCGGAGCTGGTTGGCCACTCTGTAAACAAAATGCTGGACCAGATGGATCCTGGGTCTGATGCAGCAGGGCTCTTCCTGGTGTGGTCAGGTGTTCTTCGCATCCCAATAGTGCAAAGATGGATATTGAGGTACTGGTAAGTTTGCAATACTCCTGTCTGCACACTGGGAACATTGCCTGGAGAACTACTGCACCATACTGCATCCTTGAGGTAGGTGTGCAGAGTCACCTGCTTTGCAGAGAAAATGCTTACTTTGCAATAGAGAGCCGGTGTGGTGTTGAGGGCCCATGTAGAGTCGGGGTTAATAGTGTGGGACTGGGACTTGGGAGATCCAGGTTCTAGTTCCCTCTTAGCCATGGACTTCATTGGGTGACTCTGGGCCAATCACAGACTCTCAGCCCCACCTATCTCTTGTTCTGAGGATGGGACTGAGGGAAGGAAGAGTAAATAGTAAGCAAAGGAGATCAAACTGAGGCTAGGCGAGGGAACTGTAGCAAAAGGTAGAGGGTAGTGAATTAAGTCTGGAAATGAAGAGAACCAGCAATATCACAGGTTGAGTGGGACAGAAGAGCAATGCTGCATGCTGCAAAGAGAGGAAGAAGGCTGGGGCCAAAGAAGGGCAAGAAATTGGGAGGACAGGGGTTGAATAGCTGATCAGTGACAGTTGCTGGAACAGGAAGGAGAAACTGGTGGCATAACCCTTTTCAAGTTTTTTTTTTTAATAATTTTTGAAAAGGACATTGAGTAGAAGGATTCATGGGTACCATGGATTCTGCAGATCCTGTGTTGGGGATTCATCCTATTTTCCCCCTTTTCTTTCCTTTTTATTCAAGTAGACTTTTGAAGGAGGCATAAGCAAGAGAGCTTTATGGGACCCACCAGACATTCCCTGGGTGTCAAGAGTGCCCAGAAGGATCATGTCAGGGATGCCTGGTTTAGGGCCTATGGGGTCGACATTAATACCTCGAAGTCAGGTTTGATGCATTTGTGCTTGCTCAGCCTAATGACCATGACAAGAGAGTGGCTGCTCCCTTCCACATTTCAGCAAATTAAGCCAAGTAGTCCATTGTTAGAATATATGTCCTGCATGCAGAAGATCCAAGTTCTTGGTACTTCCAGATGGGACCTGGTTGTTGCAGTGTTGTTATATGCAGTTCAAATCCTCTCTGACTTATAGCATCCCTATGAATGAGTCCTCTCCTTCACAGCTGGCTTGGCTCTTGTAAGCACAAGGCTATGGGTTCTTCATGGACTCAGTCCATCTTATCGTTGGACTTCCTTATCTTCTTCTGCCTCTAGCTTTCCCTAACATGATCATCTTCTCCAGTGAGACTTGCTTTCTCATGATGTGCCCAAAGAACAACCACCTATTTTTGCTTCCAGGGCAAGTTCTGGATTAATTTGGTCTGGGACCCCTTTGTCTGTCTTTCTGTCAGTTCAGGGTATTTGCAAAGCTCTCCTCCAGCACCATCTTTCAAACACATCAATTTTCTTCCTGGCTACTTTTTTCACTATCCAGCTTTCACATCCATACAAAGTAATCGGGAATACAATAGCATGAATGGCCTTGGCCTTGGTGTTCAGTGAAACATCCTTACACTTGATGTTCTTTTCTAGTTCCTTCATTGCTGCCCTTCGAATCTCTTGGCTGCAGTCTCCCTTTGAGTTGATGAGTGGGGGTATGCAAACTCTTCCACAATTTCAATTTCTTCGTTGACCTGAAAGTTGTACAATTCCTCTGTAGTCTTTATTGTTTTCTTAATGTCCAGCTGCAGTTCTGCTTTTGCACTAAAAACAAAAAGCTGCCTGAAACCCTGAAGAGTGCTACTGTCATTCAGCAGAAACAGCACAGAGCTAGATAATTCTTATTAATTATATTTTGATGCCACCCAATAATAGCCATAGCTCTCTGCTATTGGGCTTGTAGATCGCCTCTGCTAGGACAACTCTTTATGCATGCTGACCTGAAGCCATTTTACTAAAAGTGCTCTTTGGGAAGATGAAGGTTGCCATGCCCTTAAGGAGCCTTCCTTGTCTCTTCCTAGGCTGTGCTGAGCTTGAGGCCTCCTGGAGCGCCCACCTCCACCTTCTTTTGGCAGATGTGTTTTAGACCCAGTTTGGGTGGCTACCTAGGCATTGTCAGAAACAAGCCAATGCAATACAAAAGAGGGCACAGATTTGCATATGCTAATTTAGAGCTGAAGGTGCATTCAGGAAGAATTGCTAACATACTGTAGCAATTGTCTTTCTATAGTAAATAGAAGTACAATACATCTCAGTACAATACAATAAAATATGCTGGCATTTTTAGACTCAGTGTATTGTGTTGATAATCCTTTTTCGTTGTTTCAAAGTGTTGCATATTTTAGCTTTGCTGTCAGTTACCTTGAGTTTTACCTTTGCTTGCTTGTTTTTCCTCCATGAAAGGGGTTAGGCAGTGTGATCCTAGAGCTACCAAGAAGTGTATAGGCAGTCATAGGATTTTTCTGACACCAGCAACATGGCTGGGAATACACCCCCCGGCCCCACATCATCCTCTGATAGCTGCCTCTCTGGGCTCAGAGCACCCTCTCTTTCCTTCACAGCTGGCTGAACTGTGCTCGCTGCATCTCTGAGGTCGGAAGAGTGACCTCAGAGATGGGGTTTCGGGGGCAGGGAGGGGTGGGCACAGAGGATGCCTTGATACCAAATATTCTGGTGGTGCCTCAGCCTCTTTTCCTTCTGCTCTGAGGCATGACACTCTGTTGGTCAATATCCTTCTAATCTGTGTAAGATGCTGCAACTCCCTTGAGTTCATGTACCCATACTGGATTGTACCTTAGCAAATTTAAATCCCAGTCACCCTAACTCCCTTGTGGGAAGACCACGACCAAGTAACCCATGGTCCCTGCTCAGTCTGCTGTCCTGGGGCTGATGGTTGACGGGCAGCTCTGAGGCCCAGCTCTGCCTTCAGACGATTCTTTATCTTTTCAGGCTGGGCTGGATATAACCCTTCAAATGGAGGGCTGGAAAGTAGGATAAATGAGTAGGGTAGTAAAATAATGCCACCTGGCCAAGCTGTCTGTAGCTCCAGTTCCTAAACCTTGGTTGAGGGGGTGTGCAGGGAAAGAGAGTCTTTGTTCTGAATGCAGCTCCTCATCCACACGGGTCCCATCCACCACAGTGGGCTGCAAACAAGCAGAGTAGATACACAGCCCCACAAAAAGGCCAGAAAGCCTCACTCTTCTGCCAGGCAAAGAAAACCTTTGTTTGCACAAGTGCCAATTGCTCTTCGCCAAACAGAAACAATCCTATCTCCATTGACTTCTGTTTTAATAATTCTGATTTGTTCACATTGTTGTTTTGTATTGGGGGATTTTTAAGAAATGTCTTTTTTGTTTCTTTTCTCCCTCTCTCCCTCTCTCTCTTTTTTTTTGCTAACAGGTGCTCGGTTTAACAATATTCGTTCCCTTTTCAGTTCTGCTAGATTTAATAGCATAGTAGCTAAATGGAGTTTATATAGCTTATCTTGTATATATTTAGAGATAAGAAGTTCATTTAGGGATTAGGGAATGCTTCTTGTATATGCACCATTAAGCACAGCACATCTGCCACTGAGCTGGCAATCAGCAGAATATTGAGAAAAGTTATAAAGAAATCTTTTTGTACATTCTAACACACACGCGCGCACACAGAGAAAGGACATTTGCATACAGGAGGAATCAGATCAGAGATTTGCAGTTCAAATCCGCAAGGAGAGCACCAAATTCATAAAGTTTTCAAGAGGAGGAGAGAACAGGGAGGGAGATGGAGGAGGGGAGAAGGGATTATATTTGAACTTTTGCAAGGATCTCTTTCTGTTTTGCAAAGTGGGTCAGCGAGATGGATAACAACAACAATCTGCATATTCCATAGGAAAAAGTCGAGGGTTTCCTTTGTAATGTCCTGACAGGCTGCTTATTCTGTTTTGCAGGCGGTGTGATGAAGCAGAATAATAACAGTGGAAGGGGAAAACAAATAATAGATCAAGGGTTCCCCACTTCCCCTCCCTGCTGCCCAGTTTGAATTTGGATGCTATGAAGGGGCCCTAGCAGTGGACTTTATAGCAATGCAAACAGGACAGCAAGTCGACAAATCCTTGGCTCCTGGATTCCCAAGGGCCACTTCTCACGAGCCATTTTGTACTTAGGATTCCCATACCTGAGTAAAACTACAGTGCATCACATATTTTTCTGAACAAGGTTGCCAACTGACCAGAAAAAAATCTGGCCAGGCTTGCTACTGTGCCACTGAGGGCCCAGCAGCGTTGGGACGCACCATCCTCCAGAAGACGTGCCTTCCACTCAGGGAAGGGCTCCTCAGGATACCAGCCGCAATTTGTGTGCCTGTGCCCACGTATCCTACTTTACAAAGGTCTCAGTTTCGAAGGACTGGTAGAGGATGGTCAAAATCTGGTTATCGCTAAGGAACCACCAGATGGGAGAGCCACAGGAGGCCTGAAGCTGGCCACCGACAGCTTGTACCCAAATTCACACAAGTCCCCAGGCCTTGCCTTCCCTACTATGGCAAGACAGTTTGCATTTCTGTTAAAGAACAGTGATTATTTCTAAATGCGTGCCCTAGAAATTAACCTCAGGTTGGGGACCCGCCACACACCCCTTGGAACAGAAGCACCCCCGCAGGCCATTGCACACAGCACAGAGCCCCTCTGTCACCCAGCACGGGGCAAAGCACCTCGCTAGCCTACTGCCTTCTCCATTGCCTCCTCTAGGCGGCACATGTTGCTGTGGGAGCCAAGAAGGCTCCTTGCCTTGCCTTGCCTTGCCTTGGCCCAGCTCTTACCCTTTTTGGACAGGCACCCCAAAGGAGCACCTCTGCCCTGGGGGAGAGTCAGGCAGGAGTAGAAAACCAGGGGAGGGCTAGAGGCAAGTCACTGTGTGACTCTTTAGAGCACGGAGGTTTAGCTGCAGGCCTGAGGCCCACTCTGGCCTGCCTGCTGTTCTGTTCTCACTCTTCCAGGCTCCCCAGATGGCCGCCTCCTTCCCCAGGTCACCAGGTGGTTCCTGCCTCACCGCCTGCCCCCTCCTGTCGAGCTTTCCCAGCTTTGGCACAATTTCTGCCCCATCCTGCAAGGCCAAAATGCCTCCCACAAGGCTTGAGGGCCAGCTACAAGAGGTTTAGCCTGACAGCAGCTGCTGCCTTGTGCTCCTATTTTTTGCCCTTTGCCCTCCCTCTTTTCTTCCCCCTGGCCTGGAATACGGTCCCCAAGAGCTTCTTCAAAACAGAATTCAGGCCACAGGGTGAAAGAGCATCCCCACTTCTTCTCTGCCTCCTACAACTTCCCCTATGTGGAAATGGAATAGAGATGCAGGCAAAGAGGGGAAGAGGCTGCTGCTTCAGTGGCAACATCTTTGGGATGGCCTGCCGGGTTCTCCAGCGGGGTTTTGGTGCCCGAATGTGGCAGCTCCATCCCTTATGCACTGGCATGCTTCTGACTGCCGGACGACGCATTTAGGCATCAATACGGGAACATCAGTGAGTGCAACTCGACTGCAGGTGTCACTGTTAGATCTCAAATCAGAGCTTGCTGTTTGAGGGCTGCCATCATTTAAAGTAATTTTTGTTTCCTCCCTCACCTCACAATTGTAAAAGGAACAGAAGAAGGGGGAAATGAAGGAAGGGGCAAAGAAGAAAAAGATATAATTAACTCTCCCTATGTTTAGGTGTGTGCTTGCATGATACATGTGCATAAAAGCATCGTGATCACTAAGTCCATGTTTTTACGTTTGGGATTTCTAGATGTGAGATGCTGTTTCTTGTATGTGGAAAATATTGCAAAATATGCACTTTCAGGAGTGGGACCTGACCACCCTCTCCTCCCGCCACTCCTATACTTTGTAAAGTGATAGTAGGGTGCAATTAAACATGAGCAAACTCAATAATGCAGCTTTGATACTGGATCACAGATGTGATTTCTGGTCTTGATGAAATCCAGCATTTGCAAATGCATTGTATAGCAGTCCATTTTTATTCCATCCTGAAGCCTCTTTTTCCTCTCGTGGCAAAGTGGCACCAAATAGATACTTGTGTGAGAATTGGTCTAACAGGTGTACAAAGAGTGAAAACACCACAAGACTGCTCAGTTTGGACTGACTTTTCTTGCATGGGGTTAAGGAAGTATAGAAAGGGTTTAGATTAAAAACTCACGGTGAGGAAAAATAATTGAAATGCTTTGTTCAGGCTGAAGGCACTGTTACTGATCCTGAGATCCCAGAAAAGACTGAATTGATATTTCAATTTTTCTTTAAAAAAGACAACTGCAAATAAACCTCCTGCCTTTTTCCCTGTTTTTGCTTAAGCTGCAATCTGATCCACACCTATATGAGAACAAGTCCCTCTGAAGTCTTTGGGGTTTACTTCTGAGCAGATATGTTTAAAATTGCACCAAGTCTTAAACCCACAAAAGCATGGTGGGTGGGTGTGTTTACGTATATATTGAGGTGGAGTGGAGATGACAAACTGTGGGAAACCAACTAATAGTTTTTATAGTTGTATTTCAAAGTGGCAAATGGAAGGTTTTCCCATGCTAGGCATTTGTAACTGAAACACCATATCTTTGTTATGAATTATACTTATTCTTTTCTGGCCTCTCTTTTCCTGCCCTGGAACACACATGTTTTGCGATGTCTTAAAATGATTAGCCTATTACTTTTTATTTATTAATTTATTTAAAGCCTTCTTGCCACATCTTCAGGGGCAAAGACTCCCAGAGCAGCTTGCAAATCAATAAAAACGTGTTTTAAAATTGCCAGCTCAGTATCTTGTCCTGATGCTTACAAGACTACTGGGGACTGCTTCCTTCCACCCCACCCAGCTGATGGCGCCATTCCCAGAGTTGTTAAAAACACATCTTCTCAATAGATTTATATTATTTGACCAGAGCACCAGAGCTGTCTCAATTTTACCTCTGCCTGCTTGTCTGTGTCTGTGTTCCTTTCAGAACTCTTAGATCTTTGTGGAGTATTCCTTTGACACACCAAACAGACTTCCAATTTCTCGCAAACAATGGAACATACATTCTGTTGGAACTTCACAATGCAAATACTCTGTGAATAATTGTTCTGTGCTCTACTAATTGAATGGGGAAACTACTGCAGGACAGTTTTCCTCCTGTTTGGTTAGGTCTGTTTTTAAAACAAACAAAAACCCTGCACAAAGTAAAAATAAAAATAATAAAAAATAAATCTTTTGAAGGGAAGAAGGCGCCAAAGGGGACAGGAAGAGCAGGCCAAATAATTTTTTGACTCAGAATGGCCCATGTACTGTGACCGTAGGCTAAATGCAAATCTTTGTTTCCAAGCACAGACGCGTGCATTCTTATTAGGGGTTCGTGACTTCGCCTCCAAGCACGTCATTCCATATTTATAAGTGTCGAAGGAAATAGACTTCTTCCTCGTTCAGGTGTGTTCAGCTAAACACTGCCCCTTTAATCTTAAAGAACGGCTCATCTGGTATGTTTTCTTCAATTCCCAAATTGTTAAGGGAATAGGAGATAAAAGATTCACGCTCACAGAAAAAAGAAGAAGAAAAGAAAAGGGGGGAAAAAAGAGGCAGCGGCAATCTTCCACAAAGATCTTTTTAGTGTCAACTTAAATGCACACAAATAGCAGATGATGATCTCTTTTATTGGGCTAACATTTATCCAGTAATATCCACACACTTTTAAAACCATTTGAGACCTTCTCTTCAGGTGTTCATTTGAATAGAAATAGCTGAACGAGTGTTTTTATAATTGATCCCCTGAGTACGGCATGTCTAGTGCAGCATAACCAACAATCCACCCCCCCACCCCATTGCTAATTTTTTCCTTCCAAATTGCTACTCTGCAAAATTAGGATTTTTGTACACTTTTGATAAGGAAAATTAACCTCCCAAATGCCACCATCCCTTATGGTGCAATCCTATACATGTCTATTTAAATGTAACTCCCACTGTTTTCAGTGGGCTTTCACCCAGGTAAGGGCATATAGGGTTTTGACCTTTATGTTACTTACAAAAACAGTCTTATGAGAAGTTCCTTTCCCATTTCACGATTGACAAAAACAACATCCTTTCAAATTTTGTTTTCTCTTGACTTCATGTGAGAAAGGGAGGAGGAGGGAAGGAATGAAAGGGGGTGGGGTCCCCTTATGCATCCATATTTATTTGTGAATGCACAAGATGTCTGTTTCCACAGCACACTTAACTAAATGTCTTTGCTTCAAACAGCAGAGCAAAAAGTCCCCCCCCCCTCATTTCCATTCATTTAGATTGCAGAATATATTGGGTATGTGCATGGAAAAGCTTTCTCTTCAATTTGCACTGTATATTATAAAGGCTGAATTTCCCTCCTAAACTTACATTCTTGGATGGTGTTACCTTGTAATCTGTACTGCAGCTATGTGGAGATATGCAACTGGTGATTTCTATCAATAATAATGATAATAATAATACCAATACTAACAGTAATAACAATAATGGTAATTGTAATAATAAAGACCTCTTATTCTGAGAAATGCAGTATCAAAAAAAGTCAAACAGTAGCTTTTACAAATAGCTGTCCCTTTTCAAGCCAAGCCAGTCATTAACAGATGCTCGAATTGTCCTCTTCTAGCAAGGTTTTTCTGAATAGTGTTTAAAAAGTAACAGAGGAAGAGCTTATTATGAGTGTGTGATAAAACCAGTTAACATTTGTGTGCCATAGTAAATGCTTGAGTATAAAGAAAACACTAGCTAACCACTAGAGAGACCCACTTATGCTCATGATATAAGCACTACAAACTCCGGTTCTATCAAACTATCATCAAGTACAAGATCCTTCTTTAATTTAATCCTGCCAAGTTGAAACTCAATTTATTTGTGACTGTGCAGGGAGAAATTACGCTACTCTGTACTCGCCTTGAACTTCACCCTGGCCCTTCTCTCTCTCCCTCTCTCTGTGAACTACTGAATAGCACAAAAGCTTACGCTCGCTACTACCAATTCTTTATTTTTCCCCCTTTGTGCAAGATTATTCAGATCAACCTTCACGAGGTTCCTCAATGCATTTTGCTGAAAGAAAGGATTTTGCATCTCTCCCCCCGCCATCCACCTCACATCAGCATGTTAGTTGTACGCAGAGCTGGATTAATCGGTGTGGAGAAGCGAGGGCATCGTGGACTTCGAAGCCTTCGTACATCTTTGGCTTGCTTGACAAAACTTACCGAAATTCACACAATCACGCAGCTACTTGTGCCTCCCCCCACACCCTGCTTGCCTCCGTGATTCAGTACTTGAAACTTGAAATGCTAGATGCCTGCCAGAACTTTCATTTTAAGGGGGGGGGGGGGGAGGCTGAATGGCTGGAATGACAGACTTGAAAGTGAATAGTGAATACTTAGTGGGATTCTCAAAGCCCCAGATAATCTCCTGGCAAAGATTGGCAAAGATGCCGAGAGGGATGGTAGAAGCAAGCTCTGTCCCCCCACCTAGATTTTGTTTGTTTGCCAATTCAGGGCAAAACCACCTGGGGCAGCTTACAATAGATGATTACAACCATACAATATATATTTTTGGAAAAAATGCATGTAAAACAAGCCCATTACATAACACCCAAACAGCAGGCCAACTCACGTTTGTAATCATTCAGAAACCAGTGCATTGTTATGTTTAAAAATGAAGAAAGAGAGGACCATATGTATATCTTTGGAGAAAATATCCCAAAGAGATGGAGCCACTACCAAAAAGGTCCCTACTGTCAGTATGATGAAGCTTGACAGTGAGAGGACATGGCATCAGAGGCTGAGTTTAAGCCCAGGTACATTTGTATGGATACAGGTGGTCGTCCATACAACCTGACTCCAAACTGCTCAGGGTTTTAAAGGTCAGCAGTAGCACCTGGAAAGAAATGGGAGGGTAGTGCAGCTGTTGTTAAAGTATCAGTGTCCGATTATCGTAACTGTTTTCTGTAGATGATCATGCTAGGGAAAGTCAAAGGCAGAAGAAGACAAGGAAGATCAAATATGAGATAGACTCCATGAAGGAACCCACAGCCTAGAATTTACAAGAGCTGAACAGGGCTGTCGTGAATAGGACATTCTGGAGGGTCTTCATCCATAGGGTCACCAAATATTGGAGAGGACTTCATGTTGTGAAGCAGGGGTGGCCAGACCTGATCAATAGAAGAGCCACATATGGTAAATGTCAGATGTTTGAGAGCCCCAAGACAGGGGCAAATATTTTTATTTATTTATTATGACCAAACAGGCATTGCTGTAAATGACATATTGCAGATATTGTAGATAACACACGAGCTTTACTTGCTGCAAAGATATTATCCACAGCAAACCCTTCTCCAAACCAAGGAATAACAAGACACCCAATCGGCTTGTCTGGTCAGAAGAAGCTCTTTACCAATTATAGGTTACACTTGTGTTGCCCTTTTAAAAAAAGTAGCTCAGGATGGTGCCCATGAACAGCAAACTGCCGTTTTAGCTTCACAACAACCCTCTGAGATAGGTGGAGGCCAAATGATGGTGTCCAAACCACCTCCGTGGAGTTCCCTGGTTTGAAACCCAGGCCACCTAAGAAGCAGAGCCTTGCCTTTCTGATAGGCTACGCCAGGTCCACTGCTGCCCCCCTTGGTCTGCCCCATCTGTATAACAGCCTCAAAGGTGAAGCAAAGCAAAGGACTTGTTGAGGTAGCCCTGTGCACAGACTCTCAGTTTTGTCCTTCCCACACACATGCCTGACTTCCATTGACCCAGGCTGGTCCCCCAATGGGCCAGCCATTACAGACATCCCCGTGGCTGTTTTGGTTCAGAAAAAACAGCATCTTAGTATAGTGGCTTCACTGGAAGACGCTCCCCTTTGCTCTTCTTTCATGGGTCCCAAACAGAAACGCACACTGACGCACTTCGACCCTCTGTGAGCCACAAAATAAACTCAAAGAGCTTCATGGACATCCAAACCTCAGTTTGGCCACCCTTGGCATATGGTAACAACATTCTGTGCCAGTAGAAGTTTCTGAGTTGTCTTTAAGAGCATAGAGCATATTTCAGGACTTTCTACTCTGGATGTAGCCAGGGTGTGTGGAACTCACTACTTCCTGACTCCAGAAAGTCACCTTTTCACACTGCCATGCAGTCTTAGACCCAGAGGGATGCCATTAATATGTTTAATAGCCAGTGCAAGGTTTAGGAGAACAGGCAGAACTATACACCATCACTTGGAAGCCTCTGAGTTGAGATCGACACGCCAGCCCTGATGGGTTTCAATTGCAAGGAAGGGCAGGGTGCCAGCGCACAGGCAGTAGGTCTCATTCATTCAGGCAGCTTGTCCTCATCCTCACCTTGCACCAGGTGGAAAGCATCCATGATGATACGACCTGACAGTATCTTGGCTGCATCCACCTCTGACTCTGTGATCATGGCAGCATCTAAGCTGGAGTTCAGGGGACAATTTCATCAGCAAAAGGATATAGCGATCCCCACTGCAGGGCTCTGAGGATCCTGCCTGTTGCACTCTGGAGCCCGCCCAAAGAAGGCTTTTCTCCATTTGGAAGAACTTCACTGGTGGAGTCAGGCAGACTCAGCAGTGCCCCCAGTGGCATTAGATTGTATTTCCCTCAAGCCTTCTATTTTTTGTCCAGTTGTCAAGCCAATCATTTCATTGTCCTCAACTCCCTGGAATACTGAGGAGCCAATGTGGCTCTAAGCGTCTGCTGAGAAGCTGACTTCTAAAACTTGCCCTCCTCACCACTGAAGTTCCTTGTGTCCTGCTGATATCTCATATGGTGACTGTTCAGCAGAGTTTCTACCAGTTGGCCAGTAAAGCTACCAGTTGGCCAGGACAACTGATGCCCTCAGTTCCGAGCCTGTGATTAGGAAAAGCTGCCCTTCCTTGTGATTTGGAAAAGCTTGTGCAAAGCTGGTGCAAAATTAGTACAGATATGGATATCGGTGTCACTCATATAATTAAATGGATTGCAGAATTTAAATCATTCTGGAGTAGAATTCTGTTTGTTTGTTTGTTTGTTCGTTTTTCTTTGCAGAGTATATATTGCACTGCATTCATGTGGCCTGAAATGCAGCTGTCTTGCAATATAAATTATGGAGTAAGAACCAAAAATAGCTTTCCTCTGAAACTTGGCTTCTTTGGCAGGCTGTCTGGTTCATTCAAAGTTTATCATTTTGAGAGGTAATACATTTTTGTCTTTGCTTACAAACACATCTCCAACAAGCTTGGCTTCAGACCCTCGAGGGACAACAAACCAATGGACCAATCAACCCAGTGGGTCTCTGACAGCCTCTTTGCATGCAGATGCCAGTGCCTGAACCTCATGTCCGGGGTGGCTGGTTTGCTATCACAGACGCTTTGAAGGGGGCAGTGCCAGATCCCGGTTTGGGAGGGTCCTTGCTCAAGGCCGCCGCTGTGGTCATCTCCCTCTGAGTGCCCTCCACCAATGCCACCAGCTGCTCCTGCTCCTCACCTTCTTCCTCATCCTTGCTACCACTGGCTTGCTTTGCAGGCAGAGAGCCAGTGAGGGAGAAGGCAGTTGCATCTGCTGTGCCTCCTTTTCACCTCCTCGGTGTCTGGGCCAGAGTGACAGGATAGTGAAGAAGCAGGCTGCAAGCAGGAGGAAAAGGAGGAGCAACGCCCGGGGGCTCTTGCCAGTGGAGCTCTGCTGGGTATGGGCCCTTGGTAGGTGTCCTACCATACCTATCCTTGGCACAAGCCCTCGAAGGAGGACCCAATCCCTGCCCTTACCTCAAAGCACTGGAAGGAGGTGGTGGAACAGGGGATGTTTCACTTAGTACTATGCACACACTAATGGGATGGTCCATTTCCATTGCTCTTTGATCCTCAGTCGCACCACAGTACTGGTTGGTAGTTCCAACTAGGGAAGCGTCGCATTGGTTCCCACAAAGTCAGTGACTTACTGTGGACAGGGTGCGCTTAGACCACAATGGCCCATTATGGCCCAGAAGGGAGCAAGTAGTACCTGCACAGAATATGGTGGCATATCGTCATTCTTAACAGAACTCCTCCTTTTCTGCCAGCCAGCCAGCCATACCCTTCCCTTCTCCAGGACTTTGTCACCTGCAACCAGCTCAATTTAGACTTTTTTTTGAGTCGCCTTCTGTAATCTATCCATCCATCCATCTATCTAAAGGTAGGATGTTGTTGTTGTTCAGTTGCAAAGTCAAGCCTGATCCTCTGTGACCCCATGAACAACATTCTTTGCGGTTCTCCTGTCCTCCACCATCCCCCTCAGGACAGCCAATGACACACCTACCTCTCCAGTGACCCCATCCAGCCACTTCAGCCTCTGCTGTCCCCTCTTCCTTTTGCCTTCAATTGTTCCTAAATGAAAAAATAGACTTTCCATGTTGTTTTAATTTGTTGTTATGTGACTTATGGTGGCCCTATGAAAGAACGCCCTCCAAAATGTCCTGTCCATGGCAGCCCTGCTCAGCATTTCCAAATTCAAGGCTGTGGCTTCCTTTGTAGAGTCAATTCATTGCATGTTTGGGCTTCCCCTTCTGCTTCTGCCTTTGATTTTCCCTCGCACAATTTCTTCTCCAGCGAGTTTTGCCATCTCATGATGGGCTCAAAGTATGACAGCTTCTGTTTTGTCATTTTAGCTTCCAGGGCGAGCTCTGGTTTGATCCGATCTAAGACTCACGTGTTCATCTCTCTGTCCAGGTTATTCACAAAGCTCTCTTGCAGCACTGAACTTAGAATGCATCCATTTTCTTCCTGTCAGCTTTCTTCACTGTCTGGCTTTCACACCCACACGTCGTGATCGGGAATATAATCATCTGGATGATGTTGGCCTTGGTCTCCATTGTTTTTAATAGACACTCAATATTCAGTGGTCGCTGAATAGGCACAATCCTAAATGGCTGATTTTGTCAACCCCCCACCCCATTTTTAGGTCCTTTAAAGTTTTTTAAATGCTTAAAAAAATCTTCCAACTTTGAAGTCCCACTCCTGCCAAGTACGCTGCTTCCTTCCCATTTTTTCCCAATGGCCTGCTTTGGATTTCACTTCTGCGGCTATTCCCCCCCCCCCCCCCCGCGTTTTCTCTCAGAGGGAGAAACTGCGATGCACACATTGGCCTCTGCCATGGGGAGGCAGGAAGAAGCATCCGGACTAGCCGTTGGGAGCCTGGCTTTCACCGCCTCCATGCCTGAAGCAAGATCACACTTGCTGTGCGGCCCACATGAGACGGCTCTTCTGATTCGGCGGGGATTCTGCTGGAGTGAAGGAGAAGGCTGTGCTCCTACTGCAGAGCTCCTGTCTGTGGCTCCACAGCTGACCCAGCAGGGGGCTCATACAAAGAAAAGCGGTCGCTCGCTTGGTGCTTATGCCATGACCTTGATGAGACCTCAGTTCTGATGCAGAGGGGGCACTGAGAAGGTGCCCGGAAGCCAACTCAAGCAATGTGGAGACCACCACACACCAAGTCCCTGCTGATCTCTTCCTGGCCTTCTGGCCTTCTTCCTGTTTTACACTGGAGAAGCCTGCATTTGGAGGCATCTTCTGCTGTGGAGGGCTGGCCGCTGCAACCTCTGGCCCGCCAGTTGCTCTTGCTCCCATCTGCCTGGCCAGCATGGCCAATGATTGGATTTGTAGTCTATCAAGCACTCTCTGCTGCATTAGAAGAACTGTCTGCATCAAATTCAATTTAAAGATAAAGGATCATTTGAAAGAAGAGGTTTCAAGGTAGTGATCAACAAAAGGCACACAAGTCGACTTCTTCCTCACAGCAGTGATAAATTTAAATAAATAAATTTAAATCATTATAGCAATGTTGCATCCATGCTGATAAACTAGTAAAAGGACATTCAATGTAGCTCTGTATCCTCTTTTGTGACCATACAGAAGTGGTCCCTCCAGTAATTTGGTGTGCTCCTTCAGTGACCAAAACTCTTCTTCTGATTTGGTGGGCATTTGACACAAAAGATTTGCTGGGGTTTGATTCCTCCCAGCAGCAATGACATCATAATGGGGGCCTCATAATCTGAACAATTGAACCGGGTGGGATCTGGGTCCCCCTCTCCAGGAACTGGCCGTTCTTGGTTTACACTGTCAATGATCCAAAGAAGTTCATAGGGTGACTGTTGTTCACTTAATGCTAGAAATTATTATTTATTTTATTTATTTATTTATCTAGAAAATTTCTATGCCGCCCCATTTGCTGAAGCCTCAAGGCGGCTCACAAGACATCAATTAAAATATAATACATTAAAAATATAAAACGAATTAACAATATAAAATAAGTCGCCCTGGCCAAAGAATAAAATAAGCAAATAATATTAGCAATTAAAATGACGTTTGAATAAAAAGGTCTTTGCCTGGCACCGAAAAACAAATAACGATAGCATTCCATAGATTATTATTATTATTCCACTTAATATTATTTTCATTTCTATATTGTCCGGTAGCCAAAGCTCTCTGGGTGGCTTGCAATAGTATTCAATTCCTAATGCCAAAGAGATAAGCTGTTACACATTGTGCTTCTCCAGTTACACAAAGGCTTCTGCAGCAACATCAGCAGAAATTGTTACTTTCAGGACAATTTAAAGGTGCAATCTTATGCATGTTTACATGAAAAACATTTCCTACAGCTCCTACAATCTACAATTCTGGGAGCTGTAGGGCTTTTATTCTTCTCTGCTGATTCGCACAGCATTGTTACCCAATCTATCTGTCTCATGGCTTCAGTATGAATCAGCAATGGATGTACCTGTAGATTCCTTTACAGACTTAATTCTTTAAGTCTTAATCATGGAACCACAGAACCACACAAGAGTAGAGTCGGAAGGGGCCAAGAAGGCCATCAGGCCCAACCCCCTGCTCAGTTGGCTGCCCTGTTTCTTTTGGAATGTCTCTAACATAGGAAAGCGCACCACTTCTCTAGACATGAAGTTCAGGGAGAGGAGACAGGAAGCAGTTGCTCTCCAGTTAGGTCACTGGACAACTCAGGAAGAGAGGAAGAGAAGCTGTGAGGCTGGAACTGACAAGGGAAGCAGGAAAGCAACTCAAAGCTGATTTGGCTTATCTCCTTCTTACAGCATTTTGTCAAAGCCCTGTAGTGCCGTTCCCTCCACTCCAAGCTTACCAGCCCTTAGAACAGGGGTCTCAAACTCACGGCCCGCGGGCCAATTGCTGGGACGGGTGGGGCTCGGGGGAGAGGCCCTGTGGCCTTCAAAGCGCTGGCGGCGCCCAGGCTGGCCGCGGGATGAGCGGCCCACCACCACCATGGTGGTGGAATACTTGATGCGGCCCAGGCTCACCCAGACTCTATTTCCAGCGGCCCCCAGGTAAGAGGAGTTTGAGACCCCTGCCTTAGAAGCTACTGTTCTTCCCCACAGAGCAGTACCACACTCTGGAATATGTGCCTTGGGAAAATGCAACTGTATGAAGAAATCCAGGATGTAATGGCAGAAATAGCACGAGGAGGATAGTATGGGGTGGTGTCCTTTGACAGGCCAGTGAATCAGGCATTGCAATGCCAGTAAAAATGCTTGGTGCAGGCCACCCCCAGGCCTGACACAAAGCAACCTGTCTCAGATAAGCTTACAAACAGCTCATGAAGATAGGAAGTTGCCTTTATATTGAGACAGACCACAGGTCCACCTTAGTCTAGTATCGTCTCAGAGGCGATTTTATACGATTTCATTCACGTCAATGTTGCAAGCCAGCTGTGCTGCATTTTGAGGTTTTCCTGCTTATTCAGCTAAGTGAAGCCCTGGACTTCTTCCCCGAAGTCCTGCTCTAATGGCATTACTTGTAAGGGATTGCCTTCACTTTCTCCCCTAGCCACTGGTTACTTGGTTTACAAGGCATCTGGTTAGCAATTACTGCATACCAGGCTAGATTCATGTCATTGTTGAGGCATTCCTAGACAAAAATAGGATACTAGAATAGAATGTTCTGAGTATATGCATTGTAAGCCCAGATACTAAATTTGGAATACTGAAAGTTAGCCCTGAATGACATGACTCAAACATATGCCATTTAGATTACCCTCTGGTAGAATCAAAGTTTAGAGTTAGAATCAGCATTACTAATTCTAACTCTAAACTTAGCAATTTTAAAGCAAAAATGTAGACCTGATCCCCACTCCAGTGCATTAAATTTTTGTCATCTGCTGCCATTTCAGTGCTTGTCTTGATGGACAGCTTTCAAAAGAGAGCCTTGGCTATTGTGTGGTCTAATAAATAAATAAATAAATTGCTGTGAATTTTCTCTTAAAAGCAGGGGTTTGGTATACGAGTAGTACCAAATCATCTTTTTGTTTGCTTTCAGGATTCTTACCAATCCATTATGGAAAGCTTGATCTGTCAAGGTCCTTTTGAAAATACCTGAGTAATTAGAATTCCCTTTTCAAAATATTTTCAACATACCCCTATGAGTCTGATTTTGCAGCCAATTGTGGATCAACATAATGCTTGCGCTATCTAGCCGGCTTTTTGCCAGTTTGGGAATCAGGATGTCATGGGGCACTTTCCTGAAGGCTTTGCTAAAGTCTAGATATATTATGTCCACAGCTTTCCCATAGTCCATATGGGAGGTTACCCAGTCAAAAAATGACATTAGATTAGTCTGGCAGGATATATCCTTGAAAAATCCATGTTGGCTTCTAGTCGTTACTGCATTGTCTTCAAATTGTTTGCAGACTGTTTGTTTTATCATTTGCTCTAGAATATTTCCATGGATTGATGTCAGACTAAGTGGTTTATAGTTCCCAGGTTCATCTTTTTTTTTCCTTTAGAGACAACATTAGCCCTTCTCCAGTCAAATGCAGAAGAATGAGTATGCTTAAAGAAATCTCAACCATCTTTTGGCGTGACTTCCCTTGGAATATCGTATTCAGTTCTGGTCCCCTTACCTGGAAAAAGGACATTATAGAGTTGGAAAAGGTACAGAGAAGCACAAGAAAAATGATCAGTGGGCTAAAGCAGTTTCCCTATGAGGAACGGCTATGACAACTGGAACTGTTCAGCTTAGAAAAAAAGACGAGCAAGGGAAGACTTGATAGAGGTGTCTAAAATTATGCATGGTGTGGGGAAAGCATTTTTCTCCCCCTTCCATAGTAGTTGAATCTGGGTCATCCCATGAAGTGATAGGTGGGGGGTTTAGGACAGACAAAAAGAAGGACTTCTTCACTCAGCATATAGTTAAACTGTGGAATTTGCTGCCGTAGGAAGTGGTGATGACCACCAGTCTGGATAGATTTAAAAAGGATATTGGACAGATTCATGAGGGAACAGGCTCCTGCCTTGCTGGCTTTGTGCTTCCTGCTTCCCAGAGCTGGCCTGCCTGCATATGCCAGTTGCTGGGGAGCTTGGGCAGGAGGAGGTCTGGCACCCATCCTGCTTGAGGGACCTGTGGGCAGCTGGTGTGTAGGGACTGCTGGGCTAGATGGACCTATGTTCTGATCCAGCATGGCTTTTCTTATCTTATAATGTACTTACGTGCATTTGAAAAAGTACAGACAAAAATATGCACAGAGTTCATGCACACAGGAGAACAAAAACAAATGTTGCAATTTGATACCAATATGAGACAGAACAAAATTCTGGCTAGAATTTAGAGAATTTCTATGCACTCAACTTTTGACTGTATGCATATCTCTACCTTTTACAGGCAATGCATCTGGACTATCACTAAGTTACGGTCCTTTTCTAAGAATGTGGCAGCTCCAATGGTTCCAATGCATGGCCTGGATCCTTTTTGGTACACAAGATGACCCTCAGAGACAATAGTATTTTAAAGAGTAGGGTAGACTAAGCTGCTTGCATAAAGACTGGGAAAATTCGTTAGGATCTCCATATCCAAATATAGCCTTCTCAAATGGAAGCATGATCTTCTCTTTTGCACTTTGGGAAGAGGCTTTGCCCCATCAGGCCCAAACAATGCTGGCTGAGCTTGAAAAGGGAAAAGCAAAACAAAGCCAACTTTGATATTTCCTGCTGATTGAGCCGTCCGGTTGACTGGAAAGGGTTGACAGCAGAGGGAGCCCTGGCCTGAGCGGAGCAGTTCCCTGGCCAGCTGGTGAGGCTGTGAGCTTGAGCCAGGTAATTATCGCCTAGTGCAGAGGTCGGAAGCCTCCGAGAAGCTGATGTACTAATGAAACACAAATGGGACATCTGTGTTCAGGAGTTCAGCAAAGCATGGAGAACAGAACTTTGCCAAGAGTCTCTGTACTTCAGAACGGAAAAGCACTTGAGAGAGAGAAAGAGAGAAGCTTTCTGCCACCTATTTTCTTATCATTTTACATGCATGGTAAGTTTAACACAGATTTGGTGGTGGTTGTTGTTTCATCCAGACTTTTCTCCAGTCTTGATGGGGTGATGCCATATTCTGGGCCAAAACAAATTTCACTTCTAACTTTTGTGTTGAGCAGATCTTTTTCCTTCTTTCTCACCTCTAGACTGGGACCTCCAGTAGATGTAGTAATGTGGGCTTTTCAGGTTTAGGCTAAAGAACCTGTGCCTACCTAATGTAAAAATGAAAATAAGAATGAGAGATAGCTGCTAGAGACTGAGCTGAAGTCTCACGTTGGTCTTCACAGCAGTCTAATGCTTCGCTTTTTGGAATGGTAAGCACAACATTCTGAGTTTGAGAATAAGGACCGCTGGAGTGTGCCTGAATAGTTAGGACCAGGGTCTGAAGGCACAGGATGCTCCCAGGAGAAGCTTTTCTTTTGGAATTACCCTGCTTTATTCACAGAATCTTGTGTGGGAGGCAGTGAGACACTGACCTGGTTTGCATGATCACCACAGCTGGCCATTCTGAATAGTCAAGCTGAGTGGGTGGCCAACTGACTGAGTAGTCAAGCTCAGTTTCTTGTGACATCCATGCCCAAAGAGTGGGACTTGCATGGGCTGTGCTAGGGTTGTGGGTGGCTTACTAACCGCTACAGCAGCATGCCCTCCTTCGGCTCAGCAAGATGATACATCGCAGTGGTTTCCTGCCATGCACCACAACCCACCATGGCTTATAGGAGTTACAGCAGGACATGGCAACTGGATCAACCATATTTTCTTATTAAATTTGTAGCCTTGCTGTGTTTTTTCACTGCTTCTTCTATATTTTCTCTTACACGTTATAAGGGAAGACATTGTCCATTGTTCTTTTATAGAGGACCATCCTCTGAAGGACAGGCAGAGGACCATCTTTTATCTTGAAACCATTATTGTGAATCTCAGCAAAACTAAACAAAACCATAAGACGAAAGGGGAAAATGCAATGGCCTTACATATATTGAATTGAATCACTTACAAGAGGTGATTAAAATATACAGCTATCAACTGAAACAATTTTTCATAAGCTTAAAGAAAGACAGACTGAATGTGCATATATTTACCAATACAGAGATCTAAGTAAGCCTTGCTAGGTTCTCGGTCTGTTGTGTTACAGGCAGCGGGCAGGTATCTGTAGATATTGTAATATTGGTCTTTTAGCCATCAGAAGAGTAGAAAATCCATTTTTGATGACTTTACGTTAACATTCAGCAAAGGTAAATAGTTTAAGAGAGCATGTGCCTCTTAAGTACTAAAGAACATCCTAGTACTAAGTTCATTCATTTTTGACCTCCCAAACTAATCAACATTTCCGGAACATATAGAGTAAGAAACACATCAGT
This sequence comes from Varanus komodoensis, assembly GCF_004798865.1. Taxonomy (NCBI): domain Eukaryota; kingdom Metazoa; phylum Chordata; class Lepidosauria; order Squamata; family Varanidae; genus Varanus; species Varanus komodoensis. The sequence continues at coordinate 48,370,410 of NW_025335761.1, forward strand.
ACTGTTACACTTCTAGCACTAAGCCAATGTGGCGAAATCCTTATTAAGAAGACACTGTGGCCTCCAATAAGCACTAAATAAAAAACTCTTGCTGAATAAGATGCAACACAACATCCACTGACACTTTTGGCACAGCTGTAAAAACAACAATCCACTTATTAGGTAAAATAGGACAGTTCAGCTCCCGATTCCATTCCTGGTTCACCAGAAATATAAACATGGGTTCATACAGCTGATCAGCCTCAATGAGTGGTTCTTACAGCAAAGGTGACTCTGATGCTGCAAAAGCAGAAGGCTTAGGAGCATCGAAGTTGCCATTACAGGTATTGCCATTCAGCTGTAGCAGGCAAATCATAATCGGCATCCAAAGCCAAGGATGGCAAACTGCATCATCAGAACCCTTTAGCTGGAGTGAAGCTAAAAATCAGTTGATCCAGCCAAGTCTGCTGCATAAATGTTTTCTTCCCGGTTTTTTGATCTGGGTTTTTCCTTATAGAGTGTATAGTGTGAAAGAATAAATCAGGCTGCCACTGATGTGCTATTACACATCACACGTCTCTGACTTTCAGAGTCTGGCTTAAAATTAAAGCACCTTCAGAAGGAAAAGCTGGGTCAGGAGCCTCCTCAGAAATAGCTCTCCAAAAATAGCACACGGTCAATAGACTGAGCAAGGAGTCCAGGTTTGTCTTGTGGTGTGATATAGTGTATTGTTGCATTTCCACAAATACAGAACATCTGCAACTTTAATGCAAACAGGTGTCATCTTCTGTACCAGTTTTGGAGATGAACGACCTCTTCTTCCAGCAAGTTGCATGTGGTGATCCTAAGCAGGGATGCCTCCCTCTGGAAGCACCCGTAGGATGCTGCCACCAGGGTGAATCTTCTTCGCATGCCAAGCTGCAACCTGTCTCTGGATGGGAGACGGGCTTCCATCTTCATGCACCTCACTGAGTTCTGCAATGGCAGAGAGCTGCTGCTTGAGTAAATATATCAGTTGGACAATATTGAGCATGAGGGGGGAAATGTAAATGATAGCAGAAAGTGTTTACTAAAACGTAGTAGTAACGCTCAGTATGTTTTCATTTATTTAAAGCATTTTACCATACACTTCCATGGAAAAGGCTCCCAGAGGCTTACATGCAATCAATAAAAAACTGTAATGAAAAAGACAGCCGCTGCCTGCAAGTTTACAGTCTAAAAATATATAGTGCTTTAAAGTGCAATCAGTGGAACATACTTCTAGGTAAGCGTGCATAGGATTGTAGTGGGCAGAGCAATCCAGTGTGACTGCCCATAAACTTGGAACTCCGAGAACAGGTGTGCAACTGAGGGCAGCCAAAGCACAGAGGTACCAGTTGCGGCTGCACTCTTAACCTCCCCCATCTCGGATTGCTGATTTCAGCTTTCTAAGCTTTTAGGCCTGGAGTGTGAGGAGCACAGGCAGAGGAGGCACCAGGACACCTTGATTCTTGGTGGAAAATCTCCTCTCTCCTCCCCTCCTATGCGCACCCAACCCAGTCAGTGGAAGGCACCAAACATCCAGCCCTGAGGGCTCTCTTCGTCCTTCAGAGTTGCAACAGGTACAGCTATTTCTACTCCGGCTGTGAAGGTAGAGGATGGGCATTCAAAGGTGAGGATCCCAGCTCCAACCTCACCGTGAATTTCTCAGATTGGAGTTGGGACTCCAACCATTGCCATGGCCATATAGACTCTGTCTAGTGGATGCAAGATTGCACCCATAGAATGTGACAAAGTGTCAAAACCTGATGCAATCAAGAAAATACAATGGAGGGCCAGTGTGGTATAGTGGTTGAGTGTTGAACTGGGACTCAGGAGACCCAGGTTCTTGTTCTCATTCAGCTATGAAACTCACTGGGTGGCTTTGGGGCAGTCACTGACTCAGCCTAAATTGAGATAAAATGGAGAGGAGAACTTCGTAAATTGTCTTGGCTTCCTTGAAAAAGGAAGAAAGGTGGCATATAATTGTAATGTAGTTGTTGTTGTTAGTCGCAAAGTTGTATCCGACCCATTGCGATCCCATGGACAACATTTCTCCAGGCCTTCCTGTCCTCCACCATCCCCCGGAGTCCACTTAAGCTCACGCCGACTGCTTCAGTGACTCCATCTAGCCACCTCATCCTCTGCTGTCTCCTTCTTCTTTTGCCATCTATTGTTCCCAGCATTAGGCTCTTCTCCAGGGAGTCCTTCCTTCTCATTAGGTGGCCAAAGTATTTGAGTTTCATCTTCAGGATCTGGCCTTCTAAAGAGCAGTCAGGGTTGATCTCCTCTAGGACTGACCGGTTTGATCGCCTTGCTGTCCACAGGACCCGCAGGAGTCTCCTCCAGCACCACAATTCAAAGGCCTCAATTCTTCGGCGCTCAGCCTTCCTTATGGTCCAACTTTCAGAGCCATACATTGCAACTAGGAAAACCATAACCTTGACTATATGCACTTTTGTTGGCAGGGTGATGTCTCTGCTTTTTAGTATGCTGTCTAGATTTGCCATAGCTTTCCTCCCCAGGAGCAAGCGTCTTTTAATTTCTTGGCTGCAGTCCCTGTCTGCAGTGATCTTGGAGCCCAGGAAAATAAAATCTGTCACTACCTCCATTTCTTCCCCATCTATTTGCCAGGAAATGAGAGGACTGGATGCCATGATCTTAGTTTTCTTAATGTTGAGTTTCAAGCCCCCTTTTGTGCTCTCCTTCACCCGCATCAAGAGGCTCTTTAGTTCCTCTTCACTTTCTGCCATGAGAGTGGTATCATCTGCATATCTGAGGTTGTTGATATTTCTCCCAGCAATCTTAATTCCAACTGGTGATTCATCTAGGCCTGCCTTTCTCATGATGTGCTCTGCATATAAGTTAAATAGGCAAGGTGACAGTATACAGCCTTGCTGAACTCCTTTCTCAATTTTGAACCAATCAGTGGTTCCGTGCCCAGTTCTCACTGTTGTTTCTTGACCCGCATATAGGTTTCTCAAGAGACAAATAAGATGGTCTGGTACTCCCATCTCTTTAAGAACTTGGCACAATTTGTTGTGATCCACACAATCAAAGGCTTTAGCATAGTCAATGAAGCAGAAGTAGATGTTTTTCTGGAACTCCTTAGCTTTCTCCATGATCCAGCGTATGTTGGCAATTTGATCTCTAGTTCTTCTCCCTCTTCGAAATCCTGCCTGTACTTCTGGTAGTTCTCGGTCCACATACTGCTGGAGCCTAGCTTGTAGGATTTTGAGCATCACTTTGCTAGCATGTGAAATGAGTGCAATGGTGCGGTAGTTTGAACATTCTTTGGCATTGCCCTTCTTTGGGATGGGAATGTAACCTGATCTTTTCCAATCCTATGGCCACTGTTGAGTTTTCCAAATTTGCTGGCATATTGAGTGTAGCACTTTTACTGCATCGTCTTTTAAGATTTTGAATAGCTCAGCTGGAATACTGTCACCTCCACTAGCTTTGTTGTTGCTCAGACTTTCTAATGTAGCAGTAGTAGTTATTTAGGGCATTGTATCCCACTCTTCAGCCAAAATCACTCTCAGAACTGCTTCATAAGATTGATAATGAACTAGACAGTTCTTGCATTCATATTATCTGTCTAAAAATGCAAGACTAAGAACTTTTTTGAACATGAAGCTGCTAAGCCTTTGTATTTGCTTTCAGTTTCATCGCACAACCGAGATCAAAGGCAACACAAAGGGCATGTCCTTTCCAGTTTTTCTACTGCATAACCTCTAAGTGGCACTGTGGTATAATGGAATAGCACAATGACAGAAATGGAAAAAGCATTTTTATTCACTTTCTGAATAATATCTCAATTTTCTTTCCTTAAAAGAAATAGCCAAAAGAGCTGTTTGAAAACAGAAGCAAAGCTGACAGGTCACAACATTGTCTAAGGAACATAAGTAAGCGTGATGGTTGTTTACAGGGAATGATGAGCACATTGCGAATGGCTTGTGTAGAAAAGCACAAAAGGAAACAGGGATGGGGCAGAAGAAGAAAAGTTGCAATTTCAGTTATTGGTTCTTAAAGTTAAAATTAAGCTTTGCAGAACAGGGGGAGTCAGATGGAGCCAGTGTCTCAGCAGAGGCAGTTGAGTGGCCTGCTTCCCACCTGTCCCTCCACTGCAGCCTGAAGCGGCTGCTTCCAGGTGATGGTTGAGGGAGGGGGCAGGCTGGCTAGAGGGCATTCAGCCCTTTTGGCAAGTGGGTCCAGCATTATTATCATCCTCATGTGGCAGTGTGCCAGAGTGCTTGTGAAAGTACCGCCCTGGAAGCTCTCAAGAGGCATCTGGACTGCCTTCTGTTGGGGACGCTTCAGCCTGGAATTCTGCATTAACTACAGGGTTGGACCCAATGGCCTTCTGCACCCCTTCCAACCTACTATTCTGTGATTCTAATGATGGTGGCTCTCTCAAGGCTACCTGCTGTGCTCATGGTGAGGAAAACATTTGAAGTAGAGACTTCTGCATTCAAAGCGTAGCCACTGTGCTCCAGTACTGGTCATGTAAACTATTACGGTCTTGAAGAGCCCATTTAAACCATGACCAGGATCCAAACAAACCAACGTGCACCATATTTCTGAGTGGGGATACCTTGCTATTTTGACTTGCTTTTTAAATTTATTTTATTTATTTATTTTTCGATTTATATCCTGCCTTTTCACCACAAAGGGCTCAAGGCAGCTTACATCTCCTCCTCCATCTTATCCCCACAACAACAACCCTGTGAGGTAGGTTGGGCTGAGAGTCTGTGAGTGGCCCAAAGTCACCCAGTTGGCTCCATGGCTGAGCGGGGACTAGAACCCAGATCCTCTGAGTCCCAGTCCCATGCTCTTAACCACTGCACCACACTGGCTCTTCCTTTTTCCAGGAACAACCCATCGCATCTCACAAAATGAGAAGGGCTCCTCACCTGGCCTTCATGATATTTTTACAGGTTATGTCTTGAGCTGCTATTGAAAGGGGAAGGTTGAAAAGCCCTCTGCATCCACAGGGGTCTTCTACCTCCCTGCCCATAGGTGAACCGCAGTGCTCTTCGTTTCTCTGTATCAGTTTCTACCAACATAGCATTTCCTCTTGCTGTGCCCTACTCCAGCCTGCCCTGCCCTGCCCTGCCCTGCCCTGCCCTGCCCTGCCCTGCCCTGTCCCCTTCTGCGTCCCGGGACCAGAGCTCCTCCATGCTGCAGCCCAGGGCCATCCTGTCCCCCTGTGATTCCTCTCCACTCAGCCAAACTGACCTTCCACTTCATCTTGCAGAAGTTGTAGTGGCGGTATGATTGATCCACTTCTTTCATCATCTGGGGGATTTATGAATATTTCGTATCGCAGCGGCTCAGACACAATGGCTGGATTTGATTCAGGCAGGTGATTTTGGCCCCACTCAGGAGTGACACCTACTCCTGAACATTCCTATGAAGGTCAAACACCTGGAATGATTCTGAGGAATAGGAGTGGATATTTAATTAACAATAAGCTTTCAAACAAAATGCTTTCATAATTATGGAAATGTCATTGAGCTTGTCTTTGTACCCAGTCTGGGATTGTCTTTCTCACACTAAGTAGTAATTATCCTTGTTGATTAAAGGCTAGTTCCAACATTTTTATGTCCCAAACTTCACTCTGTCAGTTTTCACATATAATTGTGTAACACTATCCAGAAAGAAAGAAAATGAAATAAGCACAAGAACATCATCTTTCTAGCATATTTCTGGTGGCATCATTGACAAAATTTCCTCATAATATGATGTGGTCAAGTGAAATATATGTAGGCTTGAAACTGAAGTACTTTCCCATTAGCATAGGCAAAGTTAGCTCAATAGTACCTTTTCCATCCCATAGGATTTTGGTTTTCCTGGGCTCGTCCCTTTAATGGCCATTGACTGCTTCCCTTTCTGCACGAATTGTTTCTCAGCCAGGGGTCAAAGGATCTGTATAGCTTCAGTCTGTGTCGAGTCATTTGTGCTCATTCATAAATCCATTTCACCCCAACTCCGCTTTAATCTGTGAATTAAAAAATCTATCCTCCCAATAAAATAATTATATTTAAATAGCTATTTTGAACATATTTGCGCACAAAAGATCCTTTTCTAAGGGTGCAATCTTATGCATGCTTAGACAGAAAGATGCGTAGGATTGCACTGTAAATATATCGCCCCTCAAAGTGCTTTTTAATTTGGCCTCGCATTCTGGTCCTTTTTCTGGAGCCAAGAGCCACATCATGATATTCAAAAGACATTCAAAATCAGCTCTGTGTTCCAACCTGCACTGTATTTTGGTGCCATACAGATCAGGTTGGCTCACTTTGAAATGTGGACCAAATGAAATTCTGCTCATCCCACATCCCTGCTGTCCCTGAAGATGCTTTCCAGCAGGTACCTTAACATGCAATGTGTCCCTCCATGGGAGTTGTGTTAATACTGATGGGCATCTCACTAATCTTTACAATAGTATTCTGTGGATGGCTAGTATTATTCTGTCCATGCTACATGGAAGGGCTGAAAAGTGGCCAGTCCCAGTGACGGGTGGCATTGAAGGCAAAAAAGCATGGCCAAAATTCTAAACACACCAAAAATACTAGCAGTTTTTAGCTTACTGCCTTCAATACCAGTAAGTAAGCCATAGGAAATGTATCTCAGACTTTTTGAATGGGTGGATGAGCGCTTCACAGAAACTGGGGTTGATTGGTGGTTTGCAAAAGAGGGCTAGGTCAGAGGAAGGGGGTGTGGCTGTCAGGGGAAACATGGAGGGCCAGGTTGGAACACTGCAAAGTTAGTTGTGTTGTGGCCTCAGGCAGGATTTGGCTTGAGGTTCACCATCATTGACTTAAAACATTCATAGCTGAAACAGGCTTTGAACCATCATCTTCATCCAGTATTCATTTAATTTTAGATCCCACTGCCTTTCATCCAAGAAGCACAATGCAACATACAACTTTCATTCTGAAAATAATCTGGTGAAGTACATTAGGATGCAAAAGGGAACCTGGTCTAGGTGAGCTTCAGGGCCAAGTGGGCCCTGAATCTGTGTTTCCTTTCCCATTCCAAAGTCTGACACTGAAAGTGAAGGTCTTAGCCAAATTTCTTTCTTTGGATTCTTTAACCTACAACTCTCATCAGCCAACATGGCCACTGGTCATGAATAAAGGATGAAACATGGGAGAGAACTTTCATCCTTATCAAAGTGTCCCATCACTGAGACCATTAGAAAGCAGGATCCTGAGGGTTCTTCATTGTCCACCTGGACAAGAGCCTCCAGTGTGGTAGCCCCATTCTTCTGGAATTTGCCACCTCTGGAATACAGACAAGCTCCAACATTGCATTATTTCTGGCACCTCCTAGATATACCTTTATTTTCAGAAAACATATTTGATATTCTGGTTTATTGCTGTTTTGCTTTTAATAGTGTCTTAATTAATAAATATTCTTTTGTTTGCCGCCCTAGAATCTATACAGAGCTTTGGCTGTTGGGCAGTATAGAAATTAAGTAAAATAATAAATAAATATAAATGTTGTAAATAAAATAGATAAATGTTGTAGAGCAAAACATCTGGAGGAACCCAGGATGGGGAGGGCCCCTCTAATCACTCTAGCACATAGGTCAGTCAAGCCATTCTGCAACATGTTCTCTGCCTGGTCAAGCCCATGCCTTCTTCACTCTGGCTATCCAATTTTCAACTGTCATGACCATGGAAATCGCTGCTGGGATACTTTGGCTGTAGCTATGGAAGACCAAGCCATACAGTAGGTTGATTCTCCATGTGAGTACAACAGAACATACCTGAATAGAACGCCCTTCTCCATCACAATGCCCTCCAGATGTGTTGGAGTAGAAGTCACATCATTCAGGTGAGAAAGCGATTGAAATCTTTTCCTGCTTGCACTAAGGGACTGGCACTAAAACAGGTAACTGAAGGGTGCATCTGAAGGATGACATAGGACTTGTCTGTCTGCTTGGAGCTGATTCTTTGAAAGATTGTCCCTTCCCATTCTAATGTTGCTCTTTAAAGAAAGACACCCAAAACTGACTTTTTCCCTTGACTGATAAAAGTGAGTCCAAGAGAAAAGCTGGATAGTTGCCTTTTGTTCTCAAGACAATGATTCTTCAGGGATTCATGCCCAACAGGAGCAAACTGTGTAGACGCAAAGTGTGCCAGTCTCGTTTTGGATGTAAATTGTTTGCTTCTGTAGTGAGGGCATGAGGGCCATGCTGCGAGGCTTGTATTGCCAGCTCTCTTGTGTTACAGACACTAGGCCAACACAGAAGGCCAGGAAAGATCTTGGCTGGGATCAGTAGAATGCCTGCAAGCAAAGGAAACAAAGACATACATGGCCAGCGAGCAATTATATTCTTCATGTATCTTTTCAGTCGTACAACTCTGTACAGATGAAATATATGGCCTTGGAGGAAAAGGACCACCGAAGAGGCTCTGCAGAAAATGCAGCAGAGAGGCCAAGCAATGGGTATCAAAGAAAGCAGCTAAACCTTAGATCCTTCTACTTTTTGGTGTGGGGGAACTGAGCTCAACTGAGAGACAGTGCACCATCTTCAGTTCCCTTGCAGCCAATGGGACAAATTAGTTTTAGAACTAGGTATATAGGAAGCTGCCTTATGTTGGATTCTTTTAGCCCAGTACTGTTGGTACTTGTTGGCAGCAGTGGATTCTCCATTGCTCTCAAGGGATTCAGGCAGGATTCTTTCCTAGTCATACCTGGAAATACTGGGGATCAATCTGGGACTTTCAGCATGCCAAGCAGATGTTGCAGCTGTAGCCTCTGTACCTGTGACTGCTCAGCTATGACCTTTCCCATTAACTAGCTTAAGTCCCTTGAACCATGGGCGGCCAACACGGAGAGGCCCAGGGCCAGTTTTGCTACTGAACACCCCACAGGATGCACCTCCCACTGCCCCCAAATTTACATATTTAGTAGCTACAGAGCACTAGGATCAGTTAATTTAGCACCTTTCGGCATATGGGCATATATCAGCAATACTAATTATTGGTTGGGTAGGTGGAGGAAATACATTATATGTGCAACATGAGGGCCACACATGGCTCACAGGCCATAGACTGTGCAACCCTGACTTGCATTTATGTATTTCCAGAGCAGAGAATTAACTTTGTATGGGCAGGCAGTAGGTAGTGGGATCCCATGAGTTTATAGAAAGAACCAAAGCCAGGTGCTTGCCTGTATTCTTCCTCTTTGTGGAAGGGCTTTAGACACAGCATTTGTAATGCAAAGGATGCTTAGCTGACAATGGCTCTTTCCCAGTTTTCACTAACTAACTGTGGATTGAAATAACCATCATTTCCAATATTCAGATGGGGAGATGTGACTTGCTTCGGAAAGCCAATGGAAGGTTTTCATTCCATCGTCTTCTATGCAAAGGAGCAGGAAAAAGAAAGGGAAGAATATGCCTGAAGGCCAAACTAGATGTGGTCTCAGGAGATCCATGATCAGATGTGCAAGATTAACCCATTAAACGAGCTACAGATCAGGTTGGAGTGGGAGGAATCTTTTGTCGTCATAGTCAATTTATTTATATATTGCATTTTCCACATGAATTGTGCTCAAAGCAGTTCAAAGAACAAACAGTGTAAATACAATAACCTTAATTATGATACAGTACAACATTACATTAACAACTCAATTACAGTTCATTTGAAACCTATCAAAAAGTTTAAGACATACCAATAGGTCAGTTAACAATATCCTCTACCAATAATATCAACAGTGAACTCATATTATCTAGTCCATTGAACAATTCATCTTAAAAGACCTAACAATCAGGTGTCTTACTGATATCAAACCAACAGAAAAGGTGAAATGAAGTGCTTTAGACAATGCTCTCTCCCCAGATTAATAAATGCCAAGAAAGACATTCTCCTCTCACTAGGAGCCCATGTCCTGAGCCAGGAAAGGGCACCCACAACCCCATGGCAAAACCCATCCTGGCTATCTCTGCACTGCAGAAGCAAGATGGGAATAAGGTCTCCCTGGACAGACGTCCTTATTAAAGGAGGCAGCACAAGGGAATACTGACATTCACATAATTCCTGAACCCATTGGGTCACCTTGTGAAGCTGATTGGTAGGAGATTCAGGGAAGATAAAAGAACATACTTCTCCTCACCACACATGGTTAAAGTTATGAAATCCACTTCCACAAGGTGTAGTGATGACCATCTGGACGGCTTCACAAGAGGATAAGAGAAACACATGGAGAGAAGGTTCTCCATGGCTACTGGTCCTGATGGCTCTATGCTACCTCCAGTGTCGGAGCTTACGTGGTACGCCAGTTGCTCGTGAGCGCATGTGGGAGGGCATCATTGCTCCTGTATGCTACTTGCAGGTATCTCACGGGCATCTGGTTGGCTACCATGTGAACAGAATGCTGGATGAGATGTTCATTTGGTTTCATCCAGCATGTTTCTTATGTTTTTAACATCATCACACACATGCAAGGGTGACGGCATTAATCTCGACTAACCACACACAAGCTCTTACAACCATACTCAATAAGCCAGAAATGCCCCTCACAGTTCCTTGTGGCAGCCGAAGGCTCATCAAGCAGGCTGGGACAAGACAGGTGGAAACAGATAAGCCCTGGTGGTAAGTGCAAAATCAAAACCTTTCCCTCTGCACCACTTTAACACCTTAAATTGCCCAACCCTCCCAGCTGCTATGTAGTTCACAGGAGAAAGGATGCAAGTTGCTCAATGATATTCTTCTGGACTTGGCATCCAGTCTCACCTGCCGGGAGTAAGAATGGGATGGGGACAGAAAGTGTTCGGAATGCCAAGTTTCGTATTTCAACAGCAAAAGAGAATCATTGCAGTTGTCTGGCACAAAACAGCTTTTGTGGGCATCTCGATTTGGTATGAGCGGTGCTGTTTTAGGAATGAAATCTGCCTGCCTGTGGGCACGCTTGCTTGCCACCTGCTTGGCCTGCATTTTGGTAGAGGAAGCAGATAATATGAAAACTTACCTTACCTCGTGCAAGTTCCAGGCCTTGGAGAAGATGAGAGGGTGATGCAATCCATATATATTTTCAAAAAGGAAACGATAATAATGACAGGCAGTTCCCTTTAACTGGACTCTCCAGTTGGCCTGCTTCTTTGTCTACGGTCTCTTTGAACCTGTACTAGCTAGCTGAGAAATGAGTGTCTGCATTTATTTCCAGAGGGGTAGTGGTGTATTTGATGCAAAGGATGCTGTTCATGGCGGTTTATGCCACAGTAAATTTTTCAGGTGCCCTCAAGACAGTATGTTGTTTTGTCTGCATTTCTTCATTCCCCCACTTTTTCCCTGACTTTTTCTTTCCCGTGGAACAGGAAAGTAAGGCAACCTGCTGCCTGCCTCGGCAATTAAGTCTTTTCTTTGTTTGTTCTCTGCTGCCCAAATGGCCTTAGATGCTTCCTTGCAGGGACTTGCTGACATGGAGAATTTGGTGGTTTTATCCCTGCTTTCCAGCCACGTGAGGTCTTTAAGGCAAGAGCTGTATGCTGAGTAAGTTTACATATCATGTGCAAATGACTGGGGATACCCTTGATGAGCATTTGACTTGAAAAAGCCAGCTGAAGAGAAGAGCCATAGGCATTGGGGAATAGGCCAATGCAAAGCAATGTTGCTACTCTACAAAGTTGCTGAAGCCCTGTTACCACAGTTAGTTTGCACATGTGCGCCTGAACATCTCTGCAGGCTGCTTCTCCATGGTCAGGTGCAAGGATGAACCCTTCTGGAGCATGACTGCTTAGAAGACTTCAGCTCAAAGGTGGTGCTAGCAAACTTGGGCAGGATCCTGTGGCTCCCACACCCTGCTTGAGGGATCCTGGGGCAGGTGGTTTATCACTGTGTGAACAGAATGCTGGACTCAAAGGTAATCCATCTAAAATAGCTATAACACTTTCCATCTGGTCAGAGGAACCATGCACTACCAGCATCTCAATCTTGTCTAGATTGAACTTCAGTTTGTTACCACTCAACCAGTCCATTGACAAAGCCAGGTACCAGTTTGGCTCATCCTCAGCATCACCTGTTGGAGTTGAAAAGAAGATATAGTACTGTGTGGAATCAGCATGCTGATGGCACTCCAAAATTCCAGATGATCACACTCAGAAGTTTCATCTAGATGTTAAATAGCATGGGAGAGAAAGCTAGTTGCTGAGGAATCCCATAATGGAAAATCTACAAGGCTGAGCAATTTTCTCTGAGCCAACCTTTGAAGCCAACCCTCCAAGTAAGAGCAAAACCACTGCAATATAGTATCTCCCACTCCCAAGTCAGTCAGTCACCCTAGAAAATAGCATGGGTGGTTGAGAGATTCAGGAATATCCCCATCTCTCTCTGGGCACAAGTTATAATATAGGGCAACAAAAGCTGTACCATGACAAAATTCAGCCGGAACCCTGAATGAAATTTAATTATCCAAAATGTCTGGAGTTGGTTGGTCACCACCTCCTGAAGACTGGCTGAAATTTCTCAAGATCTTCCCAGTCTGTGGCTTCTCAGACAGAAAGGAGGTGGGTTGAAATATTGCTGTTTGTAACTGAGATAAATCAAACCTATTTCTACAAGATTTTGAGGGGTGGGTTCTGTTGTCTTTCTATTTTCTATTTTATGTTTTGTTGTAAAGATCTTTTCATAGTGTCCTTGCTGCTGCTGCTATCAGTAGAATTAGTTGTTTTTGCTGATTTTATAGACTCCATTGATTAGCTGAGCATTTTTTTAGTGCAATTTGCCTTGGGAATGAAATCGATGACAGGGCTTTACCAGTTGCAGCATCCAGGATGTGGAACTCCTTCTGTAGGGAGGTTTGGCTGGTCCCTTCTCTTCTAGCTTTTGATATGCATGCTTTTTCGGTTCATCAGGCATTTGATGGGGCTATATCTCTCCCTGTTGTCTGAATTGTTTTTAATGGCTCCATTTTCAGTTTGCATACTTTACTTTTATGGTTATATTTTATTGTCAATTTATAGGTACTTTTATAAATGTGAGATGCCGTTATTGTTTTTTCTTTGAGGGCCAAAAGGGGAATAGAATTATGCAGCACATACACACATAAGCAAAATACCCATCACTATGATGTGTAAAGTATGTGAAGAGAGAGGCTCTATCTGGTTGTTGTGAACTGGGAACTTGGCTCAGTTCCTACACAACTTGAGATCGCAATACCTGTTGGAGCACCTCTCCCAGCCCCAGTCTAAGCAGACACTACACCCAACCTGTGGGGCCTTCCCCTGAGTGCCAACCCCTTGAAAGGCTTGGAGGGTGGCAATGGGGAGGAGGGCCTTTTTGGTGGGTGCCCCCATCTTTGGAACATCCTCCCTGCTGCAGCCCACCTAGCACCAAATTTGCCATCTTTTTGGCGTCAGGTTAAAACAGCCCTCTTTAAAGAGGCCTTCAAAGATGCCCCCCCCCCCCCCGCTCATTCAGGGGCCTGATGCAATTATCCAGGTGCCTTTCTTTTATCCTTGGCCAGCCTTTTTATTGGCTTTTAATATCTTTTTAATTTTTAATTCTTGTTAATGCTTTATCTATTGTATTTTATTTTGTTGTTATAGTTTGTTGTAAACCATCCAGGGATGTCAGTTATGGGTGGTTTAGGAAAGAATGAATGAACTAATGAAAGCCAGCCAGCCAGCCAGCCAGCCATGGGGGGGGGGGGCATTCCATTTGTGGGTGTGGCCAAAGGCAGGTGGGCAGGGCCAGAATCTAAGCATTCAATTCTGCAAGGGCCTGTCTGTACACAGAGAGAATCACACTGAACCTCTCTTGCCTGTTGACATCCTTGTCATGGAGGGCAGTAAATATCTCTTTGTTTGTAAATGTCTCTTTAGCATCCTAAGATCTGAAAGACAATTATTCATCCCATCCTGTTTCTTCCTCACACTACAGTGAAGTGTTTCAAGGAATGGGCTCTTGCATCACTATCTATACTTTTTCACTCATTTATTTGTGGAGGTATTCAGTTGTTATTATATTTTTTCAATCGAAGGAGATAGACATGAGCTTCTTCCTGCTCTTCCTTCCATCCTCACAGCCACCCTGTGAGACAGGCTAGGCTCACTTAGTGAGCTTTAGGACTGTGCACGGACTAGTGCCTGGATCTCTCAAGTCACACTACAGCACTCTAACCACTATACCGTATTGGCTATTACTAAAGCAGGATGTCTGCAGATCGACCCACGAGGCTCGTAGGGTGAAGCATTGTGTGTGCAATTTTCCCCCAGGCTACAGGGCAGATCTTTGTCAGCTGCATCCCTGGACCAACAAAAAGTGTGTGCATGGACGAATCGTATTCTACAATAGAAGCATCCTATATAATCAGGCCAAGTTTCTAAACTGTGCCTTCATCCACAGACAGTCTCAGGATCTTCACTATGTAAACACAAGTATGGTAAGTCTCCAGGTTGCGAACGTCCGAGTTAACAAACATGCATACTTAACGAACTCCCACAAAGCCTATTGAATTAAAAATTTGAGTTAAAGTCAAATGGTTTGTAGTGAAGAATGCAGGAATTTGATAGGCTCATGAAAACGTTCTGCAGCATCAGCTGTCCTTTAGCCCATGTGTATCCAAGCCAACGTGCTTCATTTATAGTTAGTGTTTCCTTCTATACCTTCAGGATTACACTACTGTGTTATGTGTGTTTATGATGTTTTAGTGTATGGAAGTGTTTCTTAAATGTTTTATATGCATAGAAAGCTAATGTGTGTGTGTGTGTGTTAAGACAAACATTTGGTTTACTCATGTTAAATACAACCTGTACGTACATGATCCGACAAATTCAACCTAAAGACTTTCTCAGGAGTAGAAGTCCTTCAGAATCCAGGGGCTGCCTGTAGAATATTACAAAAGCAAGTGTGATGAAATCAAAATGGTCAAATGGAGTGGCCCAAACCTCACCAACCATCAAACAGTTCAATTGACTTGCAATGCCCAGGCAAATACCAATGGTTTGACTGGGCTCCAAAGAGAGTACGTTGTTGGAAAAAGAGTGTTGCGACTCTCAGGTGGAGCTCCCATGGATGGAGGGGGGCCTCCATTGCAAAATGTTTCCTTCTGAACATGGAAGAGAGCAAGAAGAATGACCAGCATGCTCATCTCTCCACTCCCCCTCCCTGTGTGGAGAGGCCACATGCTTTAAAATGCCTGAAGATGGCTCTTGATTAATCATTAATCTGCATTCCTTGCTAGTAGCCACATCAGAATAGACAGCATGACTAACAACCAATGTGTCGGATGCATCATTTCACATGCTCAGAGAACTCCTCAGCTCCTCCTTCCAGCCATATCCCACCCCCCGCGATACTCCCAGCCCTGAAGATCAAGTGGCCCTTCCAAGGAGCACCTCATGAAACACAAGAGCTGCTTCTGGAAGGGAAAAGGGGCCATTCCCTCTCTTCCCCATCTTCAAGGGACCACGTTATGTGCATGCACGGGCCTCTCTGGATCACGACTCGGAGCTCCTTGCATCACAGTCTATAAAATGAGGGAAAACAGGCATTTACCACTTCAGAGGTGTTTTGTGGTGACAGACTGAAAAGTATTAACAGTTGGTTAACTTTATGGTAGGGACTGTGGGGAGGAGAATGTTCAAGGACACCATTCTCTGATTTGCTTGGGTAGAAGTGTGTGTGTGTGTGTGTGTGTGTGTAACCCATGAGTTGGCCATTTAATCTTGCTTAAATTCAGATGATCTGTAAATTCCATATTTAAAAAAAAACCAACAACAGAAACACACACACACCTTTTAAACTAGTGAGCAATTTAAAAACTAATAGGATTCATCCATAATTACATAGTTAAGTAAAATTTATGTATGAAGGAATTAAATTATTTCCCTCAGGGCAATATAAGCCATAGAGACAGTGCTTTGGTTACTGAGTGGAAGAGGTGTGGGGCGGCGGCAGGAGGCAGGGGGGAGTGCTGTCTCTCGATGTTTAAAATACTTTGCCATTCTTCTGTAGAGACTGTTAGGTGCTGAGAACTGAAAGGCACACGCATGGAAGTTTATTTACTGATCCTCAAATGACTGATATAACAGATCTTTGCTTTGTTTGGAATAGAAAACTTGAACAGCTTGTCCGCACCTCTCCGCTCGGACATTAAATCAACATAGCTCTATTAGTGTCCGTAGGATGCCAGCTGAGCCATCTCTAAGCCTGTCACCGTGATGTCTTCATCTGTAACCAGAGCAGACGTGAGCTCCTGGCAGCTTCAGGAGGTGACAACAAATCCAATTAGCTCCTCTCCATGGCGCCACAATGCTACTGTGAAACGGCCTGACAGGGAGGGTGTCGGCAATACCCCGCACAGTGGGGCATATCCTTCATAAAGGGGGAGAAAAATCGCTCCCAACACTTAATTGCTGGAATGACTTTCCGGCGCCTGTTGGAACCTTTACGCACAATCTGGTCCGAAATGTGAGCTATCCTTGGGGGTTGATTGTTGCTGTTGTTGCTGCAAAGTGGGGCGTGGAGAGGGCAGAAGGGTTGTGTGAAGAGGGAGTGCCACAGGCCTTGTACAGATAGTTCTGTGAACACAGATGCCTCTCTCTCTCTCTCTCTCTCTCTCTCTCTCTCTCTCTCTCTCTCTCTCAAAAGGAAGTGTATGATCTTTAAAAATCATACAAAGAAACCCAAGCGCCTTTCTGTTCCTCTCTGGTCGCAATCCACATGGAGATGACACCTTTCGATGCTGCCGGTGGTAGGAACTCCATGCTATCTGGGGCTTAAGCCAAAAGACAGACGCAAACCCACTGTTCCAGATTTTGTCTCTATGGGAAATAGGGTGGGGAGGAGTGAGAAAAAGGAATTGGAAGACAAGGCCTATCAAAAGCTTTTAAAATGTGGAATGTGAGAGGATGGTGGTACCGTTCCAAAGCTGAAACTTGGCCGTCTGTGCTTGGACAATTGTTTAAATGCAGACCTCTCTTTCAACCAAATTAGCTAGCAGGAGAAGACACTTTGCATTTTACTTTAAGGGTTGCCAGTTTCCCTTGAGGCATAAGATATTAACTCTTCTTTATCCCAAGTAGAGTTCCCAAGGCTGTCAAGTACCCAGACACTTTTCACTTGCCATTTAAAAATGGTAGGCCATTCCTAGGTATTTTTACATTGCAAACTTCCATTAGTTGTATATTTTATCGGTTTATCTGTATATTTTATCTGTTTAGTTGTATATTTTTATCTGGCATCTGTAACAGTGTAGTCCTATGCACATTTAGAGAGAAAGAACATCAACACCTTCCAGAATTCCTTAGCCAACATTTCTGACACTAGTTGCAAAATGTTGAGAGTTGTATAACTTTTTAATTTAATTTTATTTTTTGGTACTGTGCCTTTAAAGGATCTAGAAAACTGTAGTTCAGTAACTACACCCCCTGCCTCAAACTATACAACTACATTTCCCAAGATTTGTGGAAAAATGAAATGTCTAGTTTTTGCTAAACATGTTGACTTATTTCATTTTTATATTGCCCCAAAGCTGAGGCTTTCTGGGCAGTTAACAAAAGTTAACATTAAACACATGATTAAAAAGTCATGTACGTGCAGGCACGCATGCACGCGCACACACATTTAAAAGAATAAAGTCATAATAGCAATTGCATGATTCAGCATTAAACTATAGCTGAAGTACAGAATATATAAAAACAAATTAAAAAGTTCAACTATTTAAGTACTGAGAAAATAAAAAATGCCTTCACCTGCTATCAAAAAGAATACAAAAATACACCTCTTTGGGGAACCCATTCCAAAATCAGGGTGCCACAACTGAAAAGGCCCTCCTTCTGGTAGCTACTCAGCTCAATTCCTTGGGAAGGGGATCCCAGAGAAAGACCTACAAAGGTGACTGCAGGGTCCAGGTTAGTACATATGGGAGGAGGTGATCCTTCATATAACCTGGCCCCAAGCTGTTTAGGGCTCTGAATGTAACTACTAGAACTTTGAATTGTGCCCAGATCTCAGTTGGCAGACACTGTAGCTGGAAGAAGCCTGGTGTAATGTGCTTTCGTGAACCAGTCCCCATTGACATACTTGTGGCACTGTTTTTGGATCAGTTGACATTTCTGGACTGCTTTCAAAGGTGCAACACATTGCAGGAATCCAAACGAGAAGTTACTGGAGCATAGATAATTGTAGCTTGTAGGGTCAAAGTTGCTATATCAGTCTAGGTTGATAAAAGGTATTCCGTGCCACTGAGTCTACTTGTACTTCAAGTGACAACTCTGAGTCCAGGACCACCGCAAGCTACCAACCTTGTCCTTTAGGGGGAGTGCAACCTCATCTAAAGCAGATTGAATCTCACCCAACTGGACAGATGAACCACCCACTAACAGCACCTGCATCTTGCCAGAATTGAGTCTGTTTGTTGGCTCTCATCCAACCCATTACCATGCTCAGAGACCGATTCAGAGTAGCCACTGCCTCCCCTGGGTTTGATGAAAAAGATAGAAATGAGAGTCATCCATATATTGGTGGTACCTCCGCCTATACTTCTGGATAACCTTCCCCAGCAGTTTCATGTAGAGGTTAAATAGCACAGGGGGGCAAGAAAGAGCCCTGTGGTACCCATGGCATAACTGCCATAGCCCAGAGCATTAATTCCCCAGAACTACCTTCTGGAATCTGCCAGACAAATGGGAGCAGAACCACTGCAATGCAGTGCCTCTGACTCCGAGCCCAGCCAGCCTGTCGACAGAATCAAAAGCCTCTGAGAGATCCAGGAGAATCAACAGGGTTGCATTCCTCCTGTCTTTCTCCAGGTAAAGGTCACCCTGTAAGGGTCCCTTGATATTCTTTTCCTCTAGCTGAATCTTTAAGGCCCAATTCTCATGTTACTTTTGGTGTGCTAAGGTTTTCATGAGGTAATTTCAACATCGGATTTGGATGTGAATTCATGCGATTAATCATGTTGGGAAAAACAACCGTTATCCTAAGGAAGGCCTTCTCAACACAAAAGGCACTGCCAAAATGAAATGTTCACAACACAGAATTGATGTGGTGAGAAAATACCCCAATAACCTTGTGGTGATTTTAAAATGTCAAAAACTGATATGAAGATTGGTCTCTGTGAGGAGGAAAGTAGAGAAAAAGGAGTCTGTCTTCTTAATGTCAAAAGGGTCAGAATCTACTTCTCATAAGCATTTAATCTGAAAACGGTGGTTTTCTGAATAGGTTTAGTTCCAGAAACCTTCCTCTTTGGACATTTTCTTCCTATTTCCTTGCAGGCTTTTGCATAAAGGAGCATCCAAAGTGTATTAACATGGGAAGTGGCCATATTTCCCTGACATTAGGCTCAGAAACATGGCAGCCCGTGGAAGTGAAGGGAAGTAAAGTTGCTTCTGCCAAGATGGCAAGTTGAAACTAGAGTTGTCACGTAAATTCCAGCCAGTACCAAATTCAGAATGATTTGTGGAGGGTCTTCCTTGGACATGGCATAATTTTGGGGGAGGCAGGCAAGGCAGAAGTTTAAGTAAAACCATGGGCAGCTTAAGTTCGAAGAGCTTTGCATTCCCTTAGTCAAGCTGCTGGATCACTTTAGTTAGGCTGACAGAAACGACGACTGTCTCAAAATGACAATGACACTGTGAAGCGGTTTTAGTCACACTGAAATGAGTTGCTTCACTTCTTTCATTCTGAATAAATACATGAAATAAATAAGAACATACTGCAAAAACCCAAACTTGTTCTATGTAAGAGCAGACCCAAATTTTACAAGGCGTCTCCTGGTTTTTTTTGGTGGTGTGTGAAAGGAAAGGAAATTGCAGGTTAAGAGGGCAATCCTGGCACTTTTCATCAAAAGTAAATCTCACTGAATTCAGTAAGGCTGCCACTGAGTAGCTTTACATGCTGGGTGACTGGGGTTCATTCCCCAACATCTCCAGTTGGACCAGGCAAGAATCCATTCTGAATGCCTGGAGAGCTGCTGCTGGTCAGTGCTGACATCACTGGCCTAGATGGACTACAGTAGCTTCCTATGCTTCTATGAGTTGCTCCCAGTACTGAAACAAGGGGAACAGGAGCGGGATATTGTTGTTCTTACATTGTTATATTGCACGGTGGCCCTCTGGGCAGTTCATGGAAATCTGAAACAATGTAAAAGCATAAAGCACAGCATAAAATACATAAAATTTAAATGCTTTAAACTAGAGTATAAAATAGAAGTAAAAGCGAGAGTAAGACCTGTCAGTATGAAGATTTAAATACAGTACAGGACTTAAAACAGTCTGAAACTAAAATTCCTCAGAAAATAAGATCTTCACTTGGTGTTGGAAAGAGTACAATGTAGGTGCCAGGCCAGCCCCTCTGGGATGTTCCTTCCATTGCCAAGGAGCCACAGCAAAAAAGGCCCTCTTCTTAACAGTCATCCACCTGACTTCCTTGGCAGGCTTTCCCACATAAGGACTGCTGAGGATGATCTGACTGTCTGAGCAGGTGCACATGGGAGGAGATGATCCATTTAGGTAACCTGCCCCCAAGTTGTTTAATGCTTCGGATGTTATTACCAGCACTTTGAACTGGGCCCAGGTGTGGACTGGCTAGCAGTGCAGATAGTAAAGCACTGGCCTATATGATCCCATTGGCCAGTGGGGCAGCATCTTCTCAAATTGCTGGACCAGGTTCTCCCTGAACCCCCATTTCTTGCCAGCTCCAGACCCAGCTGACAAAACAAATAATCCCAGTGAGAGACACACGCCCATTTCTCAGGGCTGTCTCCAATGTTGTCCCAGTGGATGGCCAGCCATGCCATGGGAATTCCTTCCCTGCTCCAGGCCTTCCTGTGCACAGTTGCTGGGAATAACAACATATTATTGTTGCTATTATGAGTCAGCAAGTGCAAATTCAGAAATACAATTTTATGCATTTGTATTTCTAGAGGGTTACTTATTGTATACACATCAAGGAAAACTTTAACCCTTTGCATGCTTTAAAATTTTGTTTAGACAAAGCTGTTATTGCCTCTCCAACAGCAAACTCCTGATTCCATCCAGAACGGAAATACAAAGCTTATTTTCCTAGGCAGATTGTAGGTGATCAAGACTGGGGCCACAGCAGGGGGAAGAGGGCTAACACTCCAGTTCTCTCCATGTTACAGCCTCAATTCTTACTTTAGAATAAAGTAAAAGTACAGACGAAGCTGCATGCTACTTCTTAAAATAAAGTGCCATAACCACTAAGTAATGAGAAATGCCTTCCTCCAAACTCAGAAGATTACAGAAATATAGTGAAAGGTGGAAGGACTATGGAGGTGAAAGTCACCTCTGTACTTTTTCTGTCCCACAAAACACTAAGTGACCGAGTCTGGCCATCCAAGTCTTTTACCCGGGTGCATGAGAAGTCTAGGCTGAGACATGACAGGGGATTGTGTACCATGAGGGTGACTCACTTGTTACCTTTCTCACATCTGGAACGCCCACAAATCCCTGGCTTCAAGATCCGTCTTCTGACTTTGGAGTCACAGCCAGCATGGAAAGAGCTATCCCAGCTGCAAGGCAGAGGGGCAATGCTGTGAGGCCAGGCTCCCCACTCTGATCTTGGAGCACATTTCCAAGGTGTGAGTTCAGACTCCAGCCTCTCCTGGGGGTAGCTGGACTGCTACCAGCTCTGATATTGTACCATACTGTGCAATCTTAGGCCTGTTTAGAAGGACAGAAGGCCTATCACTTCCCGCATTCCTGGCCAGCTGCACATGTGATGGTGTCCTAGGCCATGCAATGGATTATTCACATAGGTGGGATATAACTGAAATCAATATCTGATAAAAATCCAGAATCATGTATTTCAATAAAATAACAACTTTGTTGTGAGTGATGTATTATTACATAGTCAAAAATGCATCCCAGTTTCACTGGGAACTGAATCCAAGCGTGTGACTGATTTACAGAACAACCGAACATTCAGTGAGTCTTGGAACGATTGGTTTTATTTTTGGAAACAAATGCAATGCTTCCAGGCCCAATTATTTTCAGCAAACATCTTTCCCACTACTGAAATGCAGAACGGTGGGTTTTGGCCTGCTCGCTAAAGTATGGTTTGGCTTTCAATGCCTGCAAAATTGTCATGGTTCCTAATGTGGGTTGCCGAGGCACGGTCCCGCTGCACAAGAGATAAAAGATGCCCTGCTTATTACTCTCTGAGACACCTTCTTAACCTGTACTTAGCAGCTGCAGCAATTTTAAAACCCAGCACACAATGTAGCACAACTGGTTGCTTCCACTCCAGAGAATGAGAGTGAAAGAGAAGCTGTCAGTTCTACAAAGATTAAAAGCCGCAGCGGAAAATACTACAGTGTAATGATGCATCGTAGCCTGTATTCTCTTCAGTTCTTACATCTGTGTGGGTGACTCCATTGGGAGTTAATGGAGCTGGAGTAGATTTATGCCAACAAAACTGAGAGAAGGATCCAGTTTAAGTATAATACAGTTGCCCCAGAGTAAGATGCTTCCAAAACAGGATGGTGGGGTTTCAGGAAATGCTCAAACCCAAGAATAGGAGACAATTTGGCTGTTGCACTTGTATGAATGGTGGGGGGAAGGGGGTTTCTTACAGCTCAATGGGTGAACTGACTCCATTGAAAAGTGTTGGCACTGCTTGAGCTGCAGCAGTTCATTCAGGCAACCTGAGCATGCAGCCATATCTGTGTGAACAAGCCCTTGGGGCCAAACAGTCATGGATGTCTCGCTCTTTAAATGTTTGTATAAAGCAGCTTCTGAGAGGTGGTGGGGAGAGAGAGGTAGAGAGAGATTTGATTGGGACTGCGTATTGGAATGGGGAAAGTACAGCCTTCTCCCTGTTCCCATTTTCCCCAACATAAAATGACCCAACTCCAAACGCTATTGGTCCCACTGGGGGGAAAGCATGTGTCCTTCCAAGTTTTCTGTAACTGCAGAAATGTCTTGAGGAAGAGCATTTTCCTGGGCAACTCTCCCTGCCCATCCTCCCCACCCCTCCCCAGGCACCATGGGCTAAAACTAAACACCCTGCTCAACACCGCTGTTATCTGTCAAAACCGAGTCCTTGTCATGGGTCTCAAGTATTTTATCAAGCTTGTGACTTAGGAGTTAACTGGACATGTGCAGAAAATAAGTAGAAGCCACTTACATGGTTATTGTTGATTGTTATGGGTACTTTAGCCACCTAATGAGAAGGAAGGACTCACTGGAGAAGACCCTGATGCTGGGAACAGTTGATGGCAAAAGGACAAGGGGACAGCAGAGGATGAGGTGGCTGGATGGAGTCACTGGGGCAGTGAGTGTGGGCTTGGGTGGACTCCGAGGGATGGTGGAGGACAGGAGAGCCTGGAGGAATGTTGTCCATGGGGTCGCGATGAGTCAGGCATGACTTTGCGACAAACAACAACAAAAATGGATGTGAAGTGTAGAGAAATGCTCCACTGCACAATTGAAGATCAGCCTTCTGCTTTATACGGAGCATGGTGGTGTGCCCATGGAGACTGAAGAGTGAAGGCCCTCTGGGCTCTCAAACCTTTCCTTCATGTTTTTTCATGCAACCACAGTGCCACCTTGAGAGCCAGGGTGGTGAAGTGGTTAAGAGTGCAGGCTGGGACTCAGGTGATCTGGTTTCAAGTCCCTGCTCTTCCATGGAGCCACCGGGATGACTCTGAGCCAGTCCCAGACTCTCAGTTCAAACTACTTCACAGCATTGTAGCTGTGGGAATAAGATTGAGAGCAGTGGGAGGAGCCTTGAGTGCTTTAAAAAAGAAAAACTGGGATAGGAATCTAATAAATAAACTTGTCTGCAATGCTGCACAGCCATGAGTTCTGACTGCTCCTAAATGCACATTCTTATAAGGTTTCTTGATCCTGCAACCCCATCTTATTCCTGATCAATCATATGAAGAGATGGAGCCAGTGAAGTGAAATGAGTGCCTGAATTTTTGGAAAGGAGTGTTGAAGAGTACAGCTCTTTGCCCTGTGGGAATGTGGACTCAAGCTTTATGATACCATAATAAAAAATAAAAATTGTTTCACAATCATGACCATTTCATTAGATGTTAATGTAAGCTGTAATTAAAGTTAGCTACATTTACATTCGTGTCTCTGGGGGCTTTCCTACATGAGGCATTTATCGCGTGCTCATCATTCCCTAGTCACGGCTGTTTATGGGTTCTTTAGCCGATGTCAGACCCTTCAGTTTCGCTTCTGTGTCTAACTGGCACTTGCAATGAGATTTTTTTAAGACCATGGAAAAGGAAAATAAAGTATTTAACTATGAAAGCAAAAGAAAGAGTGGTTTACTCTTGTGCATTTGCGGTATTCCACTTTACCACAGTGTCACCTAGAGGTTGTCTAGCAGAAAAGCAGGAAGGAAACACTCTTAGCTTGGATCTCTGATCTGTGAGTTTCCTCACAAAGTAGATACCGATGCTGAAAAGCTCCAAGTAGTTCTTGACACAGGACTCTTGGTGCTATAAAGTAGATGGCACTGGGCAACTAGTCTGTCTTTAACTCTTGGATAAATTTCCTGCAGTTAAAAAGGGTGAAACAAAAGAGAAGTTACAGGGGAAAGACAGGATTATGAGGCATGGTGATGGTTAGGATAAAAAGTTTCATCTGGAAACACCCTCTTGACAAATTTCTCCAGAGCAGCTGATTCCTTTTAGTTGGCTTTCCATGGTCCCATCAGTTCACTCCTTCCATTAATATGCATATCTTTCGCATGAGTGGGCAGAAAACTTCTTATTTCAGAAAACAGCATTTATTCAAAGCTTTACAGGGAACACTGGACTGTAGCTGCTATGTTGGTAGTAGTCAAAGATAGATTTCTATTTTATTCATAGACACAGAGCACCAAGATTGGGTCAGCATTAAAAGTTGTTTTCAACTAAAAGATGGAAGTGCTGTGTGTGTGTTGGTGTGTGTGTTGGGTGTGTTCAGAGAATTTAGGAAGCTACACAGAGAGAGCGAGAGAGATCCCACTTCACAAGGCTATTGGGAATTTCCCTTGCTTGGTTCCCAAACACTCCCATTGAATTCTATGGGAGAGAGTCAGGGTCATGATTGAAGGTAATGTGGTTCAGCACCTCTCATGGGCCCAGAACGCAGTAGGGTCCATTAACAAGTCCCCCGGAGTCGTTTCTTTTCTTCACAATTCAACCTGCTTCATAGAATCATAGAAGAGTAGAGTTGGAAGAGGCCATGCATACCATCAAGTCCAACCCCCAGTTGTTGCAGGACACCACATTACACCATCCTACTTGTTCCCCTGCTTCTCATTTTGGCTCAGCTAATGGTTCTGGTGAGAAAGAGGAGTGATTTCCAAAGAAGCCACTTCCATTTTTCAGGCCCTTCTGG
Organism: Varanus komodoensis; assembly: GCF_004798865.1. Lineage (NCBI taxonomy): Eukaryota > Metazoa > Chordata > Lepidosauria > Squamata > Varanidae > Varanus > Varanus komodoensis. Next base: position 48,395,728 of record NW_025335761.1, read on the forward strand.
GGTATTACAAATGAAGAGATGACAAAACGAGGTTGCAAAAATGGTTATATTTTAAATGCTTACATTTCACAAACACGTTGAACACAGAGGAGATGGAATGCAACCAAGGGTAATAAATCTTTTTTATTTAAGAAGGGCTTTTTTAGATTCCCCCCATGCAAATTCACCACTTATGTTGCAATGGTGGTAGTGGGGGTGGGGGTGGGAATTGTTTTCCTGCAAAGTCACAGCTTCTGTTCTGCACAGCAAGGTGAATCCTCAGATGAACCGTAGTCATTCTTGACCTGCTTTAACATGTTGAAACTTACTGGAAGGGCTCTGTGCATGTGAGGCCTGCCTAAATAGCTCTCCCGCTGCCCCAAGGCAGGCGCTGGAAGTGAGCGATGGCTCTGTGGCCCGGCTCCCTGACTCTTTGCCTGCCCACCAAGCAAGTGGTAGTGATAATGAAAGAGAAGACCAGGAACTCTCACAGCTGGTGGTGATGATGGTGAGGAGGCAGAGTCACTGCAGGAGAGGACCCACTGGGGCTGCCTGGCCCCTGGGCACTCAGACAGCTGGGGCCACTGCAGCACTGCTCCACCAGGGCACTGGTTCAGGGGTGGAGGGGGGCACAGATGGGGAAAGGAGTGCAACTCTTGATCCTTCTTCCATCTGCCGTATGTGGCAGGCCATTAGCTAGTTTCACAGAAAGCAGACACTTGTTCCTGGTTTATTGTGGTTGCTAATAGATCATGATTCATGAAGAACTTGTACATTTTCCCAGAACTCTTTTAGGGCTGCCTGCACTCAGTTTTTGTCAGAAGGCCTTCTCCCTGCAGTACTAATATCATGACAATAGGCCTCTGTGACTGATCCTAAGCCCTTTCTTTCCCTGAAAAGACTTTTAGGAGTGTTCCCAGGTAGGCTGTCTCCCTGGATTCTTCCAAGCATCTTTGCTGAAACAAGCTGGAACCCCCAAGGCAGAGATCTTGGGAAAACAACGTGACAGGGCGAGGCAGAAAAGAGCTAGCAAAAGTGGCATGTGAGCCAAGATAAGTCCCTTTCCAATTCTTGGCCAACTCCCATCAGTGCTTCCATAGCTGCCATCTGGCTCTTTCCTCTGTGGTGCCCAGAGCCCCCCTAGGCTCTGGGGCCCCTTCAGGCAGCATCTTAATTGCACCAAGAAATTAGCAGCTTGCAGAAGGTACAAGGTAGTTAGGAGCAGGACAGCTTAATAAGATCTTTGCACAGACTTCAAGGTCTATTTTTCACATGGCCTTTGAATGATCAAAAGAGCTGCCATACCTGTTTAGACCAATGGCCCATCTACCCAGCCACGGCCAAGCCTTCCCGGCGAAACTGCGTGTTTGCATGAATGCATGCATGTGTGTGCATGTGTGTTACCCAGCTCTGCCAGCTGAAATCTTTAATTGAAAATCCCAAAGACTGAACCATGGGATTTAAATGTTGAATGCATGGGTTCCATCTGTCACCTTTTGAAAGATATAGGGCATAACAGGAGTCGTAAAGACCTGCAAATTCCTCCTCCCCATTTTTATAAATGCAAAATAAACTTGCCTATGAGAGATTATAAGGAAATTACAAAAATGGGTGGGTGGGAGAAGAGAAATGAACAACAGCCAACAGCCAATATGAGAATCCATATGTTACAGAGATCAACACTCTGCCATACACAGTTGACTAATATTTGAAAGTTGACCTTTCACGTGATGCATTTTTAATACCCTGATTTTCCACCAGGGAGCTGAAGGTGGTGGATGTGTCTGCCTCCCACCTCCTCTTGCTCCATGTTGTCCTTACAACAGCCCTGTGCAGAAGGTTAAGCTACGGCTGAGGAATGTTTTTCCCATTTCCCCTAATTTGCCACTCTAACCATTACACCATGCTAAAATTACATCCCCATTAGCACCAAAAGGTTTATTTATTTATGTAAGGTTTTTATATGCTGTCCCAATACTAAAAGTCTCTGGACTGCTTAAAAAAAAAAAAAAACCAAGATTGGCACATATTCAAAAAGAAAATCTGCTTTACCTTTCATCTTCCCCAAAGTGACAAGTTTTTGTATTAATTCTTTTATGGAGAGAAATTAGGGGGTACCTCCCATCCCAGAAGCTGAATTGCATTTAGGAAATATTTCAGGGGCCATCGAAGAGTGGTGGGAAGGCCTGAAGGCCAAGTTCAAGGGGCTTTGCATGCGCTGTCTCATCATACTCCTAAGGCAGGGATGGCCAAATGATTAGTGGTTGGGGAAAGGGGACGGAACCAAAAGAATTGGGTATGGCCCTCTAAGCAAAATCAGTGGGCTGCATGGGGACCCCGGAGTCTGAGGTTCTGCACCTCTGCTATATCCTACCATAGCTTCAATCATATTAGCAATGATGTTCCAGGATCCTTCATATGCACACACCTCCACCAAAAGCAATCTCTGTTGGATGGTTATAATGCTAACACATAGTGCTAATCAAGCCTTGCAATGAAAACTTCAATCTTAGTACCACATTTAATGCACTTTGTAGCAAAGTATTTAGGTATATAGTACTGCATAGGAAACATGGTGCAGACATTTCCTTGAACCTAGAATCCATAGCATAATTTGAGCCAGAATTACAAATGCTATTTCACTATTTCTTTGAAATATTTAAATGAAATGTTCCCTCCCACTTTTCTATGAATATATATTATCTGAACTGGACCAAACACATTGTTTCGGAGAGAGTTGATGTTAACAGGATGAGCTAAGACATTGTGCATTTACACCTTATCTCAGTTTGGTGCCATTAAGCAAGCCATAATTTACTGGCCTGCACCCCTTCTTGCGATCTACAATTTATTTATTTTGTATGCCATGTTTCTTCCAAGGAGCTTAGAAAGCACACATCAGGAATGCTCCATCTTATTCTTATAAGGACTCTGAAATAGATCGGACAAGGAACAGTGGACTGGCTATAGTCATGCTCCATAGCTGAGGGATGATCATGAACTGGGATCTCCCTGATCCAGGTTCGGCATTCTGCTCACTATGCCACATTGCAGTGTAGGGATAATAGCACTGGCATTTTTCAAAGCTATGCATATTAAATAGTTTTAACATTCAGGATAAGTGCTCAACAACAATTTTACTGCCTCAGGAAGCCAGTCTCAAGACAGATACATGACAGATTGTCTTAGTCCAAGATGTGGCAGAAATGTTGCTCCTTCAACAAACTATAGAGCACAACTTGTATCTGAGCTTGTCCTGCAACTACTTCAAGTTCTGCCATATAGTGTCGAATGGACAAGGCCAGAAGGAGCCAGAACTGGCCTGTGGCCTTGAATTCCCATGGCATTATGTTGGCATGCCAGTTTGCCAGGATTTATTGAAGAGTATTGAGCTCTTGGTAATTTGTGTTTGCATTCCGCAGAAGACCCAAATGGTTCATTTTAGATGGTCTTTTTCAGTGCAGAATTCAGAATCCTGGTCCAACAGGTTTTATTTCACCAGAGAGTCCATAATTTACTTCTGTTCAAGCAGAAAGCAGCTCTGGAAACAACAGTGCAAATAGCAAAAGTGTCAGTCTCTTGTTGCTTGCTCTCCAGTTACTGTCGGTGGTGAAACTCTGGAAATTTTAGATCTAAGTCACTGCTAAAGGCTGGGAATATCTCAAGCAGATTTTCACAGGTCTGAGATGGATGCTTTCACAGAATTAATGGAAACAATCCAACATGAGACCTGGTAAACTGTAGATCTTGCTTATGACAATGTTTGTGGAAACCACAATCTCAGTGAACACCTTAAGCAATGTTCCAAGAAGGAATGCTACATTTTCCACAAACACATAAAAACTAAGACGTGATGCAATGTAACATCAGAATGCATAAGAGAGTAGGCAATGTCCTTTCTCTGGACACCCTGTCTGATGAAAGGAAACAAAAGTAACCAGGTTCCTATTCTAGAATTCCTAGAATCTAGGCCAATACTATGGTTGAGCAATTCACATGCAAAGAAAATTCAGATGTCCTCAGCAAGAAGAATAATCGAGAATGTGGAAGCATCTTTCCTAACCTGGAAAGGTTAATGACTGTGGTGCCGAAATTGCAGGTGGGACGCCCAGTAAGGGCAGGACTGGGGGATTCCCGGGCTGCCGTGGGCCAATGGCTGTGTGCTTCACTTTCCAGCTCTCACATATCTGAGTCAATGGAGTGTGATGAGTGTGTGATGTGTGCGAGCGTGCACGCACGCATGTGTGTAGAACGGACAGACAAGCCAACAGATCAAACACGACACATCAAAGGGAAGAAGAAAGACAAGAATGAAGCAATCCGGCTTTACAGTCCCTCAATGCTGCAAAACAAAGCCAACAATCCTCTGCACATGGCCATTACTACCACCCAGAGACAGAGGCTGTGTATACATGAGTTCTTCCCAAAAGCATGAGGAGATGGAGGAGGGGAGGGGGAGTTTTAGGGATGGGGGGCGGGGAGAGAAAAGGCGGTCTCTAGTGACTACATGACCAGTTATTGCTCTATTCGTGCTCAGACACTCTGAGGGGCTAATTAGTGCTTTTAATATGCAAATCAGAGCCTGAGCAGATTAAATCTAGGGGAAAAAAACCAGCTGGTGAATATGTTATTTTAATTATTGCTCCAAAGAAAATATGGACATATTAAGATGACAACAGAGTAAGCCCTCCATTCTACCTGCACTCGCAAAGTTATATTGCAGGCTTGGGTGATACCAGCAACAGGAAATCAGCACCGATTATGAGAACGCAATTCTCACAGGCAACCCGCTACTTGCTGAACTCCATTAGAATCGCTCAGTAGCTTGGCAATTGAGTTCTGAAACATGAGCCTTTCCCTGGTTACTTGTAGTCTAATGGAAGACCCCTAATCAGGATTCTCTTGGTTGTGATGGGCACTATGAAAATGAAAGAAGGGAAGGAAGGATAAAATAAAAAAATGCAAAGCTGAAAAATGAAAACCTAAGGAATCCCTGACTCGTTTTTAGTGTAGTGGAATTATTTAAGAAAGATCAAGGTGCATTGCACTTTTCTGTTCATATACAGATTAGCTTGAACTTCTCTTTTACAGAGTATAAGAAATGAAAAATTCATTTGCCTCCCCTCAAACATCAATCCCTGAAGGCCCAAATAGAATTATCTGCTCTGGAGGGTGGGGTGGGGAGGGGGGAGGAGGCAGTCATGGGGGGCAGGACGGGGGCGTACAAAAGAAGATGGTGGACTGTATATCACTGGGAAAAAAGTGTGAATGCCCCTTTGGGAAGCCAGATAATAACATTATTTTGGAAGATACGCCTACTCATATAAATGGAACTGAGCACTGATAAGGTTTGCCTCCAGTCCTCCTTGGCAAACCCAAGTTGAGAAGGCAAAGTTCAGTTTCTAAGGGGGAGGGAAGTTTTCAGAAAAGAGGGCATGTGTCTACTCCACAGACCCCTCACCTAATCCAAATCAGCGCTCCTTTCCAACCTGCCTGAAGGAATTTAGAGCAGCTTCTCTCTGTCAGATGCTGAGGCTCTCTTTTTGCCTTGAGTGAAGTTAACATTATCTATCTATATCTATATATTCCTGTAGATCAATTTTTAGCATCTGTCAGTAGTGAAACTCTGAACTTTTCAGAGATTGAGGGAATAACAGCTCATTATGTTTCCTTTGAACTGACACACTCCTCTTTTATCTCCAGCTCTTTGCTCTCTGCCTTGTTTGTCCGCTTAGTCCTATATCATAATAAATTATTAGAAATTGTAGAAGCTCAGATTGCTGTCAGATGTCCGCTGTCAGTGTGCTGGAAAAACGCCATTCATGACATGTCTGGTTGTTAGCTTCAAGCCTCCCTCTGCCCCCAGAAACATGGAAAGGGGTCTTCAACCCATGCCAGGGTGCCCAATTCAGCCCCGTTTCCCTGTCAGGCAAGACCGTGCTGGACTCGGCATGGTTGGTCATTGGCACAAAGCAGCAATGGTCTGTGTGGCCACTGCTTGCGCAGTAGCTGGCCAGTGGAGGGTTTTCTGTCCTTCCTCCACTGCCGGAGGGGGTTTCAGAAGAGGCTGGGGAGGGAAGGGCCGAGACTTCCTCCCAGCACAATCTGCATAGGCATCTCGCACGCTTACTTTAGAACAGCAGTGCAAACTTTCAGCCACTAAAAGTGGTTGCCAAGAACTTCCCTGAAATAGAATTTGGTCCCCAAGTGGAGAGGTTTGGTTCCACTGCTTTAGTAAAGAAAAAGAAAAACAAAACAGAGCTGAACGCTATGCCATGCAACAACCTCGGCATCATCAATCATATTAGATGTGCACCTCGCCTTTCTTCCTCTTGCAACAAATTTAAGGCAGCTTACATCATTCTCCTCCTCCATCTTATCCCCACAACAACAATCCTGTGAGGTAGGTTGGGCTGAGAGTCTGTGACTGGCCCAAAGTCACCCAGTTGGCTCCATGGCCGAGCGGGGACTTGAACCCAGATCCTCTGAGTCCAGTGCCATGTTCTTAACCACTACACCACACTGGCTCTCACATATAGGATGACCTGATTCGGGTGCCTGGAGTGCAGAAAGAGGCCAGGGACCTGGTGCTGTGTTGTCTAATCGGAAGATGAAGAGTGAACAAGCAAGCAGAGTTTGGAATTGGCTGGCAAATAACTTTCATTCCTGCGGTGACTATGGATTCAGGGATCTTGGAAGCAGATGCATCACTGATATAAGAAGGGCCATATTGGATCTGACTGAGGATCCACCTACTCCAGAGTTCTGTTCACAGACTGGGCAACCAGGTGCTCATCAGGGGTCCACCAGCAGGATTTAGGTGCAAGGGCACGCTCCCACCTGTGTCTCCAAGTGTATGCTGGTGGACATTGGCAGCATAAAGCCAGTTAGAACTAGTAGTCAATCATTCCCTTCTCCTCCATTTTATTTATTTATTACATTTATATGCCACCCCATAGCCCAAGGGCTCTCTGGGCAGCTCACAACGAGGATAAAAGCAATCATAAATAGATAAAACCGTGAAGTAGAATAAAACTATAAAATCCAATACACAACATAAAATCCAATTAGTATAATATGCAAGGCAAGTGCACATGGTGTACAAAGCAAGTAGCACTCATTTCAAATAATAATAGAATCAAAACAATTGCTAAAAACAAGGGTTAAATAAAAACGTCTCTACCTGGGGATGAAGTTCTTTTGACACCTCTATGGGACACGTGTGTGGCTTCTTTCCCCTGCTGCCACCTGGGGAATGAAGGACTTTCTTATGATCCTGAAACAAGTCTGAGACATTTTATTTATGTATTTATTTATTTAGGATATTTATATGCCGTCCTTTGCAAAAGCCTCAGGATGGCTTACAAAGATAAAATACAAATACCACCAAACATAAATAAATTATCGACCCACTCTGGCTGCGGTTAAAATATAATGGTAAAAATACAATATTAAAACTTATTAAAATGTTGATCAGATAAAAAGGTCTTCACCTGGCGCCGAAAAACAAATAACGATGGCGCCAGGCGGACCTCTCTGGGGAGCGCATTCCATAGACGGGGCGCCACCGCAGAGAAGGCCCTCCTCTGGGTACTCTGTCTCCTAATATCTTTCACGGAGGGTTCCCAGAGGAGGGCATCTGCTGCCGATTTGTAACATCTGTAACTCTGGGTGGGTTGGCAGGTGCTCCATGCCTCTGGCTTTCCTTTTGGAACTACCCCGGAAAGCGGCCTCCATCAGCCTGGGGATCTCACTTCCTCACTGACAGCCTGCTGTTGCACTTGGTGTAGTTATGCCTGGAACTGGCCACTTGTTTTGTTGTTCTCCCTGGAGAAAGCATTTTCTGCACTGGTTTGCTTGGTGCTGTGGAGCCTGTACTGAAAGGTATGGTGCAACCTTATCTTTGGGATGCATTTTAGAAATATTAGCTTGCACTGATGGACTACGAGACTGTGCGGGCCATTACCACACATCTTCCTTGAGTAGCTGCCAGAGCCCTTCTCGGGCCCACCCCTCTGCTGATACCTGCCCCCAATTCCTCCCACTGGATGGCTTGGAGCCACCATTTCATTTTCCCCAGGAGTTCCGGAGTGAGGTGATTTGGGGGGCATTGGGTAAAATTGAAGCGATGACTACAAGGCACTCGGCCCTGGTTGCAGTGCTGCTGATGTCCTATTCTCCTGACACCCCATAAGCTACTTCTGGGAGTGGGTGTCCCTCAGCAGGCACTTTGCTGAGGTGCCTTTGGATTTGGAGCATGAAGGGGCACCCACTCATGCATAGGTGAGCGAAACGAGGGGGAGCGAAACTGAACTCACATCCCCCAAGTGCCTGCGTGAATAAAAACCTTGATTAGTCTACCTGCGAAAAGTTAACAGAAGAACCACACAAAAGGTTCTTCTGTCTGCATCTGGTTACAGTTTTTATTTATATACTGATATGCAGTATGGCTGTGTAAAAGAGGACACACTCTTGCATTTTAAGGCCTCTATTTGGAAGACATTGTGGGTAGAATTGCTGGTAGAAAGATAACAAACCACCAGAAGGAAGAGCTGGGCCTTGAGCAGCACCTGGACAGCCAACTGAGCAAGCAAAACACACAAGTTAGTTGCCCATACTATGGTGAGAAGTACTACATTTTTATTCAAATTAGAATTTTAAAAAATGTGTGCTTAGGTATAAATTAGCCACCAGAAGGAAGAGCTGGGCCTTGAGCAGCACCTGGACAGCCAACTGAGCAAGCAAAACACACAAGTTAGTTGCCCATACTATGGTGAGAAGTACTACATTTTTATTCAAATTATAATTTTAAAAAATGTGTGCTTAGGTATAAATTAGCCTATGTACACCAGTGTCCTCTTGTTTTGATAAAGCATGACCTGCATTTTGCAGATTCACAAGCGCCACCTTAATATAGTTTGCATATTTTAGCATGAGTCGGGCTTTTATTGCTGATGTGCTTGCAGGCTGTATTACAGAAGTCATGGCAGATGATTAGACTGTTGGCAGGACAATGCACCCAGGGCCAAAAAGGGATTCCTTCTCTCAGTTCTTTCTGCTTCCATCCTGGACACATGCTGAGCAGTGTGAAGAGGGCAGGCCGAAAGGTTAACCCATGAAGTGCTGGAATAAATTAGCTTGGACCCCTTATGGAGGGATAGGGGGCATTGACTTTTCAATGGTTATCACTTGATTTTTGAGGGCTACTCTGTATGAACCATTTAACCTGGTGCTTCACCAACGCTGCTTCTCTCGTTTCGTTTGTGGGAGTAAAAGCATAGCCTTTACATGTGGGTTTTCTCATGAGGTTCTTCTTTAACTCCCTTCCTATGTGTTCTATTATGCAACCACAAGGTGGTGCTACCCTATTGGGTAGCACAGTTGCAGAAAGACAGTTTTGTTTCAGTGCAATAGCTAAAAGATAGCTAATTTCTCTCATTCTTAGGAAAAGAAAAAAAACAAGAAGCAGTGCAAAAAAATGTTTCAGCTCTGGACTGTAATGAAGTTGTGTAAAGTCCTTGCAAACTACCATGAGGAAAGAAACACAAATGCGCAATAAATGCCTCATGAAGAGAAGCTTTTATTTTTGTATTTATTAGATTTATATCCCACTTTTTTTCTTACAAAGAATTCAAGGAGGCTTACATCCTTCTCTTCCTCTTGTTCTTACTTCCCCGTGAGGTAGGTTGCAAGTCAGTGACTGGCCCAGAGTCACCCAGTTTGGCTCCATGACTGAGTGGGGAACTAGGACACAGGACGCCTGAGTCCAGCCCTACGCGCTGGACCGCTTCCCCACACTGGCTCTCTTGGCGCGGTTCCCACTTGCCGCTAGCCTCTTTTCAGAATTCGCTCCCCCCCACCCACTACTCTGTCTCTCCCACACTCTTTTCAGAAAAACGTACCAAATCTGTCTGCTCAGGCCTGGCATTGTTGCAGGTGGAAGTGAGATTGTCCAATTGCCCGAGGGAATACAAAGAAGTCGAATGGCTCTCCCACAACTTGCTGGTGATTGGACCCCCCTTCCTTCCTTCCCAGGCACTTGCCCCACATGCATAACCTTGAAATCTCTTCTTTCCACACCCTTGTACACACACGCTTGTGCTACTCTGGGGTTTAACTTCTGTGAACACTTTCAGTGGAAAAGTTCTGTCCTTTTTCAAAGAAAGACTGAGGTACAGACAGAGTTGACAAGTTGGGTATATTTGTTTTTTTGGACTGGTCTTTAATGTTTTGTCATGGCTTCTTTTATCATTGTTTACATTTTACTTGTAAACCACACAGAGAGCCCTGCAGGCTATGTGGGCAGTATAAAAATGTAATTATTTTTTTAAAAATCCAGAATGGTACATCAGCAAGCAGACATGCATGGCAGAGAACACATGCTTCTAGAGAATTCCATTTTCCATCCCTCGGGCTTTGGGAGAATCACATTAGAGGAAGCTCTGATATATGCTGGATTATTTAGCCTTTGTAATTTTCCCACAAGGGCCTGTGCCAGGTGCAAACCATTTTTCTGAGAAAGGCTGCAAATGATCCAGCTGTGTGTGTGTGTGAGTGTGATGAACTTTTTGCTACATTCTACCTCTACCTGATCTGCTAGCTTTCTAAGTCCAAGGGCTTTTGAAACAAATGTGGAGGAAACATTCACACATGCAACACTCACCCCCCCATCCGAAATGACACAGTCCAGCCAGAACTGTGGCAGATATTCCGCTTTTGCAGTAGGTTGACTCTAGAAGCTGTGTTGCTACATGATGTGTTAAAAGTAATCAAGGCCACTTCAAATTAGGAAAGGACACCTGCCTAGAAGCCACAGGAAACAAGACATGGTGAAAATCACCCATTCACTTAATATTTATCTGAGGAAGAATGAGCACTGAAAATAAATTGTAGACCATCAAAGTATGGCATTAACCTTTTTCATAGCACAAAGGCAAACCTACTGGAAGGCTGGTGAAATCAGAACTGATTTTGCTTCTTCCTGCTTTTTACAGGCCTCTTTCCCCCACTGAATACTCTATGTTTCAGGATACATCTACATGCACAAGCATTTTCTCCGATAAGACCTCTGTTTTCTCTTACTCTAAGGGATGTCTAATACTTCCCGGGAATTGTATTTTTTTCCATTTTGCCTCATATTACAAAACTATAGAAAGCATAATTGTATCTCCAACTGTGAACTATTTCATGCTCTAGCATAGCAAAGTGTCTGCAGACAGAGATAAGGCCTGATTTCCCATTTTTCCTCTACAAAATTAATGATCGAAAAGTACAATAAAACCATCATCTGTATGTCACCAGTGGGGATATTGGAACTGCCTTGAGCTTTTTGGTGTGTGTGGGTGTGTGTGTATCACAATGCAAATGTGGTTGAACTTGCAGAGATAGATCTGAAATTAAGTTGAAGAAATGGACTATAGACACACACACACACATACACACACACACACACACACACAGAGGGAAGGAGGCAGGAAAGGAGCAGCAGAGTTAAGTTTCTAGCCAGAGAGGTTGTTCAGTGGGTAGGAGTGAAGTATCATCAATGTACATCATAGTATGTATCTTATTTATTTATTTCATTTTTATGCTGCCGCATGGATGTATCTTTCTGGGTGGTTTGCATTTTTTTTAATCAACAGGCAATGAAAATGCAATAATAACAGCATCAAATCAGGAAAAAAAATTGAAAAGTTTAAAACAGCTAAAAACAGACTATAGCAAAGAATGGTTCTTCACAACAGTTGGGATGGGCAATTGCATCAAGCCCCTGAGTGGCCAGTACGTCTTTGAAGGCCTCAGAGAAGAGGGCTGTCTTAAGCTGGCACCGAACAGGTGACAAATTTGGCACCAGCTGGACTGCAGTGAGGAGGCTGTTCCATAGGTGGGGGGCCAGCACAGAGGAAGCCCTCCCCCTGTGCCACCCTGCACACTTCCCTTGGGGTTGGCACTTGGAAGTAGCCCCCTGAGCCTGAGCAGAGTGTGGATGGGAGAGGTGCTCTGACAGGTATTGCGTGTAACGCTTTACAGGTTGAAACCAGCACCTTGAAGCATACGGGCAGCCAGTGCAGGCAGATCAGAACTGGTCTTATGTGTTTGGACCAGTGGGTCCCAGTTATTAATTTGGCTGCTGCATTCTGCACCAGCTGCAGCTTCTAAACCATCTTCAAGGGCAGCCCCATGTAGAAGGCATTGCAGTAGTCTAATTTAGAGCTTATCAGAGCATAGATTATTGAAGCCAGGGTGCCCCTGTCCAGATCGGGGCATAGGAGGGTCATCAGCTGAAGCTGGTAGAAGGCATTCTGAACCACTGAGCCTCAAGTTACAAAGATGGATCAAGGAGCAACCCTAAGCAATAAAGCTACTCCTGCAGGGGAGTACAGCCCCATCCAGAACAGGTTGAGCACCCTCCGTCCGGTCCTGTCTGGACTGCTTTTCAGTTTGTTGGTCTTTATCCAGTCCATTGCGGCAGCCAGACATTGGTTTGCACATCCACAGCCTCACCTCCTGACAATGAAAAGGAGAAATGGAACTGCACGTCACCAGCATTGAAGGTGACACACTCCAAAACTCCAGATGACCCCACTCAGCGGTTTCATGTCGATGCTAAATAGTGTGGGGGGTGGGGGCAGAACAGACCCCTGAAGAAAAATATGCATGAAAATGCAAGTGGATTTTCATGTGAAAAGAAACATGTCCATGCCGAGCTTGCAATCTAATATGGAGTTGAGCTGGAATGGCCTTCAAGAAGGAAGCTGGGCCTTCAGAAAACCCCGGCTATCCTGATTTGCACATCCCAACTTTCTCTTACATCTGCTACCTGCCTTTGTTTTTACAACTGGAAATGCCAGAGACTGAACCTGAGCCTGCCAACAGACAGCAGAGGTGCTCTCCCACTGAGCCGTCCCCGTGACACGTGGCATTTAGTCATGGGCTGCTTGGGGAGACCATGGCATGGCAACACAGTTCTTGGCAACCTCCCCTGAGCAACATCGGATTGGGACGGACGCGGGTGGGATCCCTCTCCATCGCATTTGTAGACTTCCTCTCATGCTTGACCAGATCTTGCAAAGTGGGAAACAAACTTTGTGCATCCAGCAACCCTTTTCCTCATCGAGTGCAGCAAATCCAAATGACTAGGTCTTGGAACAGAAGAAGAGAGCTGCTAGCAGTTGTATGGGGCTCTTCTAGGAAGAAGGTTGGTTGGGTGGAGCTCAGTAGGAATGGCTAGCGGCATTCCTCTTCCATGCCAGGTGTAGCAGCCATTCGGGTTGTGGCACCTGCTGCAAAACAGGGACGCTGCTCGCTCGTCACATGGAGCTTGATTCCTGGCACGCACCCCGTCAATGCCGGGCGTGCTCACCATAAACGATCTCAGGAGTGCTGCGAATCAGACTGGCGTCTGGGGAGCCAAGCCCAGGGATCCATCAGTCAGATTCCTCACACTTCCCTCAGCTAACGTAACATGCGATTTCATCCAAAGTGTCATTCTGCATAGTGGATTGATCTGGAGGCCTCCATGCACGACATTGTGCTTGGTATGCGGCACATGCATGCAAACAGGAAATGCATTTATCATCCCATTTTCCTGAATGGAAAGACTGCGAGTGCATTCGTACATCCAATTATGAATTCAACATGATCTGGTAAGAGTTTTGCATTTCCCTGAAGCTCCAAAATGCTTGGAAACTATGGCAGTGGAGGGAGTGATCCTACGGCCTCCTATACAGTGTGGGGCCTCCTAGTTCAGTGTGGATTCTCAAATCTGAGGTCAGGGACTGAGGTCTTTCCCCTTCACAGCCAGTGTGGAAAGAAGAGCACTGGCTGCTCTCCAGGATTTTGGAAGTGGGTAAATAATGGAGGTGTTTTGTGCAGAATAGAGAGGTGAGGATATGAGGTATCCTGAACCTGCTTGGGTCTCCTTCCCTCTTCCTCTGAAATGCTCTAGCAAGCAGGTGAAAAAGCCCATCTAACAAAAATATAGAGCAGGAGGACAGGGAGGGGGAGGCGGCCTCTGCCCTCCTACCACTCTGCACTGGATGCTTATAGGATGCCCCAAAGGCCATACCCTTAACAGAGGCATTATTTAGCCAATGCATACAGCCTAAGCTGTGCTTGGTCCCTCTCTCACCACTCCTTGGAACTGAATGACTGTCACTGTGGCATGATGGAAGTACATCCTGGATCTGTCCGTGTGCTGGAATAAACACTTGGGGTCTCAGCGACTGAAGCCATGGGTCCCAGCGGGCAACCCATACCATCTGCGCAGAGGGAGGGACCCACTGTCTCTGCTTCAGTAGTTTCCCTTTCTACCTGTGACCCAAACCCTCCATCCTAGGCCTGGCTGGGCATACCAAGAAAAGCAGTCTTGGTGCCCATAACATGCTTCACCTATATGTATGTGGAGGGGGAATGAAAAAAGAGAATAAAATATCTTGAAAAGAGGAGTGGAGGCAGAAAAGGAGAATGCCGGAAAACTATTCTTTCCCCAGTCTCCTCCTCTCGTCCTGGTCCCTAAAATCTATTCTCTGCTGCTCATGATATAATTTCCTGACCTATTTCTACTCTACCTTTGGACACCATGCTCTGTTATCTCCAACTTGAAGGTGAAGCATCCATTGTGCTGTCAGATGACCATGTTAAACCCACAGCACTTAAGCCATGCTAATCCCAAACCTGCAGCTGCCCAGCTTTCTCCCAGATGTGACATTCTTGTCGAAATGCACTGCCCCCTCCCCATCACACTGTACGAATGCAAAAGTTGCCTCTGAAAGATGCCAGCTGGGTCCCACCCCAGGTTTATTCATGTGGGACCTTTACTAGGTCAACTTAATACTTGACTACTGCTTATTATCCCATCAGTCTTCAGGGACAACCCATGATCTAATTGCCCAGCATTTATGTTGCCTGGCAACCATAAATACAGAGTAATAATCCTTAAAGGGACAGTGTAGAATTTCATGCCCCCGCAGTGAAGTACACTTCATTTCCCAGAGCACCCTGTGTTTTTTAATTCAGTGAATAAAAATGTGTAATGAATAATTAATTATGTGCTTGGAGGCACAATAGCTGCCTACTTTTGAATATTCATCAGTGGCATTATTAATTCACTAGAATTCCCGAGGAACAGGGGGTAGGCTTTTAGCCTAGCTGGAGGACTTAACAGATAGTGCTTTGCAACACGAGCAAACTTTTTTTTAAAGCAGACTTTTCTTGGGAGAGATTTTTTTTAATAACATCTTTTGGAGGAAAAAAATCTTTGGTACTAGGCAAGGAGTAGGTGAAATGCAAGAACAATAGCTGATTGCCACGATCAAGATAGTTTACTAGCTTTTGCCATTAACCCGTGATTTAATCTGCTGTGCACAGAGATGCAGCTAGGTAATTTGAGACCCCGGACTTAGTGAGTGATTCTAAGGCCCCTAGGCATTGTCCGGGGGGACAGGACATGGGATACTTTGGATCCCCAGTTTGGAGAAAGGGCTCTGATGTTGGAGATGGGAATCGGGGCACCTTCCCCCTGTGCTGCTGGTGTAAATCAGTCTTGCTCACTGCATCTCTGAGGTCAGCAATTTAATCTCAGAGAGGAGTAAAGGAGAGGGTAAGGAAAGGAAGAGACTGCGCAGGGTGGGTGCAACATATCCGGTGTCTTGGGCAGCCTCTTTCCCTCCTGCCTGAAGTGCCCCAGTCAGTCAGCCAAAAATGGCTGCCTGGTGAAAAGGCAGAGTGGGAGAGACAGGGTGGGAGAGATGCCCTCCCCGTCCTCCTCCTCTGCACTGGACGATTGTCAGCCTCTGAGTTCAGAGAAGCATCCCCACTGGATCGCATCCTTAAACGCTCTTACAGGGCTTTCTCCAGATGGCCAAGTCCACTATCCGAGTTGTGAAGCCTGCCGCTTCTGTCACTCTGCTCTCCCGCTTAACCGCACTTCGGAAGGTCTTTATGCCTGGCGGGAGGGAGCCGTGCAGCTGCATGCGAATCCAGTTTTGTTTTTTAAACATACTACTCAGTGCAGGTGCATTTTGCATTTTAAATCACTTAAAATTACATTACCATCCATTGTGGCTGCAGGTATAAAATGGATGTTGCTTCTGATGCCTTTTTTACCTGCTGCACTGTGAGTGACCAGCAACCCTGGCCTATGGATCCTGAACTTTGGTACGAAAGTCTAGCTCTAGCTGTGCCAATGAATACCTTGATTAAAAAAAGAAAACCTGTCTTCAAGTCTTGGGCAACAGGCTTGCAAACTGTTTGCAGGGGAAGGGGAGAATGCAGACATGCAGAAATTTAGTAGGCAAGCCAACTGTTTCATTGCTACACCCAAGAAAGTTGTCCTGGCTAATTTTCATTTGTCAGGTGACCATTAAAGGCATATCAGCAGTGGTGCCAACAGGGAAAGGCTTCGGGGCAGACAGTCAAAGCTACACTTAGCAGAACAAGGGCACCCAGAACAGCAGGTCCGGCCTACCCCACTTTAAAGTAATACCCTTTGAAATCCAGGCCCAGTTCAGAGTGCTAGTATTAACATTCAGCGCCCTGAACTGCCTCTGGCCAAGTCATTGGATGAAAAATTTCATCCCATATATGCTTACCCAGACCCTGAGGTCATCTTCAGGAGCATTTCTCTGAGACTCTAAAGGAAGAGAGGCAGGTGGTTACCAGGAGAAGAGCCTTCTTGGTTGTGGCACCCCAGCTGTGAAATGAGCTCCCCAAAGAGGTGCATCTCGTGCTTACTCGGTATGCTTTTCAGCTTCAGGTGAAAAGCTTTATATTTTTCCAGTATTTTAACAGTTTAACTTTTAAGCTGCTGTGGTTTTATTGTCTGCGTATTGTTGTTGTTGCTTGTGTGTTCTTAACTTTTGTTAATAGCTCAGACAGCCTTGACTATTGGGTGGTAGAAAACTGAAATAAATAAATACTTTTTATCATGCAGAAAGCCCTGAAATCACTGAACTGCACTACTTGCCTGGTCGTCCTGACAAAAGCAAAACATTGGCAATCTAGTCATGGGTGCCTAGGAAGACGAAGGCACACCGAGAAGCTCCGTTTGGCTGAAGTGTTGACCTCCTAGCACCTTGTCTATTCGGACTGTTTTTTTTCCAAGAGTCGTGTGTGTGTTTTAAGCCCAACCCAGTCCAGCAGAATGTTTGGCCAAACAGTGAGCCTCACAATTCCAGAAGATTGTGAAGGCCCAAGGAAGGTGAACTGCTTGCGCCCAGTCAGACCTGCACGTTTGGGATTTTAGACGTACCTGGGCAAATTTACCTGGGTGCAGCCAGGATGGGGTTCAGTTGGCCAAGGGAAGAGTCTGACCAGTGTGTGAGGCCAAGGAAATCTGGGTTTAGCATCCAAAGGGGTGTGTGTGGAGCATTAAGAAAAACTTTTTAAAAAAACTAATCCCAAAGTGGAAACGAGGAGGAAATTACCGGAGCAGGTGAATTATCTGACAGTTGGCAGCCTTCCATGAAGATCTATTCTGGGTGCTGAGCTGTGCATTCTGAGATCAGTTCAGGTCAGGATTAGATCCATATGCTTTGACTCACAGACCAAAGGGGTAGGTGGGGGGAAGTGCTGAACTTGGAAAAACCCCTTCACAGAGTCACTTTGAGGGATTAAAAAAATCAATTGAAAATCTAGTTGCTGCTGCAGATGAGGACACAAAATTGGTGCTCCCCTTTCTCTACAGGGGCGACATACTCTTGCTTTTCCAGCCAAATTTGCACCCAAATCCACTTTCAATTAAAATTCACAAATGGATTTAAAAGTAAATCTATTTAATTAAGATTTCCATATCATCTTTCAGCCCTAAAATAGATCCTCAAGTCATTTTACAGGAAATAAAATCTTAGTGGAACATAAGGGAACATTTGAAGCTGGGATGGGGAAACAAATGAAATACAACCAGGGAGAGCAAGAATAAAGTATACAGAAACAGAGCAAGCCAGAAGGGGTCCCCTGGGCCGTCTAGTCTGACCTCCGGCACCAGCCGGCTCCGCTCACGACACGCCCACCATGTGCATGTCTAGCCTATCCTTGAATACCCTCACCGATGGGCCTTGACCACCTCCTGTGGAAGCCCATTCCACACCCTCGGGGTCCTTACTGTCAGGAAGTGCTCCCTGGCATCCAAATGGAATCTTGGCTCCCTGAGCTTGGCTCCGTTGGAACATGTCCTGCCTTCCTCTGCAGGGGAGAACAGGTCTCTACCCAAGGGTGCAATCCTATATGTGCTTGGTCAGAAAATGGATCTACAGCTCCCAGTGAAACATGTCGAAAATGTTTAGGATTGTTCCTTAAAGGTGCAATGGAGTGAAATATCTTAACTGTCTACCTAAAAGACAACTGAGAAGGGGTCAGTCTACCCTGCCTTGGAATAATGTCTGTAAACAGGGTGCCGGCACCAAAAAGGACCTGCGTTGCCTTTCTTTACTAGGGGTTTGTGGATTTTGTTTGTTTGTTTCTCAGGGGTACGTGGAAGTGCCAGTAGTAGTCATTCCTCAGCTTCAGCAAAATACGTCTCACTCCCGATCTCAGGCTCTTTCCTGTAGCCCTGGCATCACACTACTGGAAGAGTAATGCAAACGGGACCTTTTGTTTGTACACGTCGGTATGGATACACCGCTGCCTGGTTAGTGTCTGAAAGCACGGAAGGCTTCCCTTCCCTGGAGAGGGGGGAAAAGGCTGCCGGAGAAACACAGCATGTGTTAGGGCTAAGGAAAATACCCGTTTCTTGCAGGCAGTGCATGGAGGGGAGGGGAGGGACACATTTGAAGTGCTTTCCCAGTGGGGGTTGAAATTTAGACATGGGTGAAACTCACCACTCCCCTCACTTGTGTCTCTTCAGCAGGAGGTGGAGGATGAAGCTTTCAGGGGGCACGTTCCAGTGTGTAGAACAAATGCTAGCACATTTTGAAGCTCTTGCTGCCACTAGCTAAGCCCTCTGAGAAGCACTGAAACCTTTTAGAACTAAGAAGCCACCAGGTGCTCAGCGACCAGGTGAAAGGGGGTGTGACCAGGGAAGGGGGAGTGACTATCTGGAGAGCCTACAAGGGCTGGGACCCCAGGAAGGCCATGGCCACACGCCTGAGTTCTCCAGCCCTGCTCCAGGAAGCATCTTAGTGTCTACTGGAACAATGCCCATGGCCATGACTTCAAAGGGTCTCCACAGAATTTCACCCAAAGAGGGGTGGGGGAGATGGAATTGCAACACAATGCTCTTTGATTGGCAATGCTGGGAACTTCCATCTGGAAGCACTGCAGATCTCCAAGGAGGTAGTTTAGGAGGGCAAGGGAAAGCAGTCCATTTGGCAACTTAGCATTGTGGAGGCCTCGCTATGTCCCTGTTGGCTTCTGGAGTCCACAGACTGTGTTTAGGCTAGAGCTATCTGCTAGTTTTTGACTGGGGAGGACAGCAGCCCTGACCAAGAAAATGGTCTAGAGGAGGAACCCCTCCAGTTGAGTTGGAGGTGCAGGGGCCCCAAGAAGGGGAAAAGGATCTTACATGCAACCTGTACCACAGGCAATAGGAGGAGTCCAGTGCCAAAAGAAATCTAAGAACTTATTCTCTTAGCATCCTGTGATATGAGAGGATGGAACGAGAGCAGAACGATTATGGGCAACTGCTCTGTTTTTTCTCCTAGCCAATGGACTGATGGTGGTGGCATTGCTTTGATGTTCCACTACTGCTAGACCACACATGTCACAGAAGAAGAATGATCTACATGGAGTTGACCTTCCATCAGAGGACGACCCTGGACACAAGTTCACCTGGAAGCCAGCTTTGTTGCTTTTATGCTGCAGCTGGGCCCAGACCTCACCACAGCTCACAAGAGCCCCACAGGAATTTTCAGAAGGGATCAGCATCTGACACACCCTTTGGTTCAGAGGACTCACAGTGGCCAGTACAAATGCATTTTGATCATCCCATTCAGCAAAATCAAGGATGTTGTCCTTCCATCAGGCACTGGACCAAACTGTGGGCACAGCAGCACAAGATACAGCTTCCTAAGCATCAAAAGATCATCTGTAAGTAAGGTTACATGATGAAGTTAGATTATAGAGGTATTGCCAATTGCAGCACCCCAAAAATAGTTGGCCAGAGGGAGACCACATAGGAAAAAAAACACAGCTGTATTGAATTTCCTGTCTCAGAAGGGAGGGGAGATAAGAACAAAATGAACTTTGTGTAACCCACAGCTGACAAGCTAGCCTGACCTCGAATACAGTAATCAAAGGGACAGTGGAAACTGGTTATAGCTGCGATGAAAGTTGCAAATGTGCAAGGAGTAAGAACATGGTAAGCCTGTGTCAATCTCAAGCAAGTAAGAAATAAAGGTAAAGGTAAAGGTTTCCCCATGACATTAAAGTCCAGTCATGCCTGACTGTAGGGGGCAGTGCTCATCTCTGTTTCCTAGCTGAGGGAGCCAGCGTTTGTCTGCAGACAGTCTCAGTGGTCAAGTGGCTGGCATGACTAAACACTGAAGTGCACAGAACACTGTTACATTCCCACTGAAGTGGTACATTTTTATCTACTTCCATTTGCATGCTTTCGAACTGCAAGGTTGGCAGGAGCTGGGACAAAGCACAGGATCTCACCCCGTCTGCAGTTTCGAACTGTCAACCTTTCGATCAACCAGCCCAGTGGCTCAGGGGCTTAACCCACTGCGCCACCGCATCCCTGAGGAGGTAAGAAACAGACATGAGAAATGTCCGGTCCTTGACAGAAGAAAGGACTCTCTGAAGCTAACAGCAGGGGAGGGGATGCATACATTGATGTATTGATGCATTAGATGTGTAGTAGGTGCCCTAATGGCTTACATAGGGTATAAAACACATGTACTAGGATGCAACTTTCAAGGCACCACTTTGGGCTGCCTATCCCCTTTTGTCTCCCTTTATTCTATAGTGCACTAGAATAAAGTTGGTTTGATTCTAAGTCTCATCTCAGGCTCTTTTTGACTCAGGATCTGGGGTCCATCCAGGCTCTTCCTAAGCTGTTGACTGGCTGAGTTTGGTAACAGAGGGAAATATTATCGACTGACCTTCTGTGTCCCCCGCCCCACCCCCCATCCCCCGCCCTAGATTCCTTAAGTCTCTGGTATGACAAGGTGGCAAACTCAACAATACCTGAGAATTGCCATTGTCACAATAGCTCAGGACCCCAGAGCACCCCAGGTGAGAGGTCAGCAGGAAGACTAGCAGGAGGTCTGCTGAAGCAACCCCTCTAAGCTGCCTTACACTGAATCAGGCCACTGGGATCTCTTGAGCAGTGTTGTCTAGCCAGCAGCAGATATTTCCAGTGTTACAGAGAGATGGGATGGTCAACCCTCCTCCAGCCCTACCCAGAGGTGCCAGAGACTGTCTTCAAGCCAGGATATGTCCTACCACTGAGCTATGACCTTTTCCAGTTTCATCACATGGTGACACCTGTGTGGTGGGAAAAAGCCACTTCACAGAGTGGTCTAAGTCTCAGCTGGGACAGTACAAGGGAGCTCCAAAGAAGGAAGAAGGAAGCCACATTATTCCTGGCAGAACAGGTTGTCTTCAAGGGTTCTTCCCATCCTGTCTCTATGGCAAATCTCACTGTTCTGGCAACATGACTTCAGAAGTCCCACGTGGTGCTCTTCCCTTGACGATGGTGGAGTGCTTCTTCTCCATCACCACCACCACCACATTTCTTGCATGCCTTTCCCAAAAAGGAAAAAAAAGAGAGATTGTGATTGTTCACCTTAAAAAATGAAAGCAAGTGGATATGATGGAGACATACTGTACAGTATGATGTATGGTGTGAAGAAAATGGAGAGACTTTTTTCTCCCTGTCTTTACTTTGTCTTTGTCTCATAATACTTCTCCCTGTCTCATAATACTTCAATACTGGTGGGAATTTAGGATAGATAAAAGGAAGGACATCTTCACGCAGCACATAATTAAACTATATAATTCACTTCCAGAATATGTAGTGATGGTCACCAATCGGGAGAACTTCAAAAGGGGCTTGGCCAAATTCATACAGAAGGCTGTCAAGGGCTACTAGTCCTGATAACCATCTCCAGCACAGTGGTAGTCTGTCTGTGCACACCAGCTGCTGGGGAACATGGGCAAGCGTGCTTTGTTGCACTCTTACCCTGGTGTGGGATCCTGTGGGAGCTGGTTGGTCAGTGTGCGAACAGCATGCTGGGCTAGATGGATCCTGGTCTCAGCCAGCAGGGCTCTAATGTTCTTACCCGCAGTTATCTTTCTTCCCCTTCCTTCCCTGATTTCTTCTTCTCTGTTCCTTACATTCACATGCTCCCTTTTCCATTTTGTTTTTTATTTTCATTTTATTCTTCTTATTTGTATATTTATTTTGGTTGTTATTTCAGAGAGAAGCAGCAAAAAATTAGCTGCTGTTGTATGCACTGATAGCCAGCCCTGCAGACAGGCAAGTTTTAGACCAAATTGACATCAAAGGTGAATGAAGAGTAGAGGGGAATCCACATTAGGCACACATTGGCTGGATTCACACATCACACAAGCAAAGGTGCAGGGTTGCCACAACGGGTGATATCTTACCAGTTTTCTCGGACAATCAGAAACCCAGCTGGTTCTGCCATTGTCTGCCCTGGTCCCCCTTCCCCCGCTCTTGCCCGGCATCCCAACATTTGCACAAGCAGGATCCCTCTCATTACTATATTCTGACCTCAGTTGCCTCTTTCAGACTGGTCTATTTTGGTTTTGAGGTGAGCTCTCCATTCCCCATTCAGATTGTACCTCATGCCTCCTGGGGTGTTTGCCATAGTGCTCAGCCAACAGGAACAAAACAAGAGATGATGTGTGTGTTGCTAGGAAGCCATGGGTAGCAGAGATCATATGCCTGGAACAGCCCCTCCTGTTGCTGCTCTTTCTACGGGACTCTATGGTATTTTGTCACCATAGATGACAAATGGGAGCTCCCATATTTGTATCTCATAACAGCATTGTGGTAAGCAAAAAACATAAAACGGCTATTTATTGTCATGGTTTTCAGGCCTGAAACAAGCTGTGATGATATACCATGACTGGGTCTGGAAAACATGACTGACCCACCATGGTAAAAAAAATCTGCTAGTTATGATGTGTGAACCCAGCCACTGTGTGCAAAAGCAGGTAACTGTGATGCAATAGCTACTCCATATTTGAGCATGTGAAACAAATATATACATACCTATACACACACACACACACACACACACACACACACACACACACATATATATATATGTATGTATGTATGTATGTATGTATATGCTCACCAAGATTTTACCATAACAATTTCAGGTTCATGGATTGTTTCTTTCTCTGAAGGCGCCGATGTATATACATCTTTAACAACAGCACTAATAATATCCAGCTTGGTCACAGGTTAAACAACAGTCATTTTGCTCAGCAATTCAAACTTCCATTGCAATTTGCCAGACAGCCGAGTGCATGGGCTACAAAGCCACCTATTGCAGCGATTTGCATTAAAAGAGGGTGTCATAGTATTACCTCTTAGCTTTGGTTGAAATTAGAAGTAATATCTACATTTATCTTTCATTCCTAGGAGTATAAAATTGTGCTAATAATAACAATAATAAAGCGAGTACCTAAAAGCTTCATGAACTCTGTGCTGATTTCTCCTCCACCCTAACCCCCACCTCTTTCCCCCCTTCTGCTCAAGGAGGGGAGTAAAAAGATCATGAATAATAAATACAGAGATAAGAGAACTGAAACTGGGAAATCAATTTACTGCAAAATATTTGCATATTTTATTAAAAGAAACTGTGCATAAACCCCACAACAGGGTGGAATGATTTATATTTTGATTTGATTTGTATACATTATACCTCTGGGAGAACGGATGCAACTTAGTCATTCATCCCTGCCCGGCTTTTTTTCTTGCCCCTCGAAGATTTGTTGCAGTGTGTTGAGGATGTTGCTGCGATTCTGTTAAAAAACCAAACCAAATAAAAAATGCCTCCGGCATGGGATTTGTCAGCCTTCTTGATGGAGGCAGTTTGAAGATTTGTAACGTTTTGGATCTTCACGGATCAGGAGCACCTAGGAAGGGTACCAGGGACAGGACTGCTCCTCTGAGAGCAGACATACCCTGCTCTATCATTTGCTGCATCAGCCCTGTCCAGCTGGGGAACAACCTGGCCGTGGAACTGGAAAATGTCCACTCCCCTTGCAGAATCAGGATATGGGTACCCAGTCCGCACGGTGGACTGCATCCGACATTGGCAGTCTAGGCAACGGGCTGAAGGAACTTCCACTGACAGACATGAAACAAACCTTCCAGGAATGCAGCTCTCCTGTCATTCATGGGGAGACAAAGTTGGATGCGGCTCGTTAAGTTGCCCTATAATGGTCCAGTTCACACATCATGACTGGATGGGATTTTTAAAAATCTTGGGTAGCTGTGAATCAGCAAGAGCGAGTAAGCATGCTCACTCTCCATTGCCTAATCTTTCCCACAGAGGGAAACAACCCAGGAGTGCTCCATCTCTGGGTTGTTTAGTATAACATCCAAACAGAAAGCTGTGGGTTGTCTGTTTTCTAACCATGCAGAATTCTACATTCAAGTATCAAGGTAAACAGTCCAGGAACAGAGCATCCCTAAGGTTGTTTGGCTCCTCACAACTGCACCAGCAGCAGCAGCAGCAGCAGCAGCAGCAGCAGCAGCAGCAGCAGCAGCAGTTGGGCGGATGGGACTCAGAACATCCGTTCATTTGGTCATAAGTAATCAGAGTTTAAAAAACTACAGTTGGGTTTTTTGCCGTACCCAGTGACTTTCGTGGCTGCGTGGGAACTAGAACTTGGATCATCTAAGCCCCCATCCAATACTGCGCAGGGTTTCTACTTTGAATTTTTTTCGAATTATAGGCTCAATCTGGAAGTTTCAACTCTACCACTTAGTTGCATTCACACATAATGCTAAACCATAGTTTATTTTAATTGCAGTTTATTCTTTAGCCATTGGGCACATTCACATGTCATGACAATCTAACCTTGCAATAAGCTACTGTGGCCTTGTTTCCATGTGAACGACTCATGGTGTGCTTTACAGATGATCGGGCTCACTGTGGTTTGTTGTCCCCCTTTTCCCACAGTCTTCCCATGGGTATCCTAGGAAGATTGAGTTGTCTCCCCATTCCCTGCTGTGATCACAAGCTCCTTAGGGCCTATTGTGGCTTTTTGCAGTTTAAACTTTTTTATTCTTCAAATTTAAGAATGTTAGCTGTGAAGTCAGCATTCACAATTCCCATCTTGACTGTTACGCAGTCCCTTTAAAGTGTCCCAGCAGCATTTTGGAGGAGTTGCGTGTGGTTGCCATTTTTTTTAACATTATGAAAATTATTTTTTTAATCTGCACTTACACAACTTCAGGCACCCACAGCTGTGTAGGTAGGAGACTGGGGAGCCTAGGTGGGCAATGTATAGGTCAATGCCTTCTGGCAAAGTCCAGCAGATACTAACCTTGGGCATTCCCTTGAGAGGCAGCATGCAAATTTATTTTCCTCTTTCATTCCATCCGACAGCTGTCAGAAGGTGAGCTGTCAAATGTAATTAAAGGCAAGAGTGATGTTAGCTCATTAAAAAAAATGGGTGACTGTTCATTTGCCCTCTTTGTGCCTGCCATTGTCATTTTGGATTCATGTGTCCCAAGAGTGCCCTCATTTTGGATTGTTCCCAAGATTCATGTAGACCTACATGAATAGTTTTCTGGAAAAAGGGTTGTTGCTTTGATCCTTTTAAATGGCACTAGAAAAATGGAGCTTTACTTTTGACAGCTGTCAATAGCTGTGAAAAGGAGTTGCTTGCTTATGTGAGGTGTCAAAACAGTGCACCTTAGACACCTTTGGGACACAAGTCCAAAAAAAAAAAAAAAAAAAAGTTGGGGAGTCCCATGAGGATCTTGCCACAAAAACCCTTTTCATGAATTTTGATCACGTTCACCCCTGGTTACATTTGACAGCTCACCATTTGACAGCTGTTAGATGGACCAACAGTATCTGTCAAAACTACATCTGGCTTTTAAAATCTCCAGGAGCATAAATTGTAAAACAGGCACAGCAAGCCTAAAATGGTTTGGGATCACAGCAAGAAGTGGAGGGCTACTCAGAGCCAGTTCCCTCCATGTGCCACTAATAAGCTCCCACATTCAAGCTCGCAAACAGCTTTCTTTATCACATTTTTATATTGCCCAATAGTCTAAGCTGTCTTTTTAGTAAAGAATACTATAAGCAATCTGCTAAGCTCAGATATCAGCTCTGCAAAACTATTTCAGGATAACTGAGCAGCTGGTGCTTGAAGCGAGAATCAAGGTTGATCAAAATGCCCCTCCTCTAAAAAGGCAGTGATGAGTCATTCCAGACAACCACAGTATAAAAAAAGAAGTACCTGAAACATGAAAATCCAAAGCCTTGCATGGAAAATATCCAGAAAGCCTTGACAGAAGAAATGTCGCATCTAGTTTTGTCAGTTAAATGCCTAAACGCAGGTCAACAAAGCAAAAGCAAAATGCTTGATCACTGCAATTCAAGAGTGTGTCGTTGTTCCAAATAGCAATGAAGCTACATAGAAAGAAAGGCAGTGCAAATGTTTGCCAAAAGCCACAGACAATAAGAAAAGACAAATAAATGCCAATACTTTGGAAATAAAATGCCTTGGAAATGAAGCATGTCTAGAAACTCAAGGTAATTCATATTGTTCTGCTCACAATATTCACTGCCTGGAAGAACATAGTGAGATTGCGTTGCCATAGTTCTTTCAACGCAAAAAGCGGCTGTTCTCCAGGCTTGCCATCTAACAAGGAAGTTTCCAAACGATCATGACGCTCCTCCTTCCTGAAAGAGGTTCGAGATAGCAGATCTCTGTTTGGAAGCATGAAAGGAAAAAAATAGTAACAGTATCACCACCTCCAAGCTCTCTCTATGTTTGTAGTTTTATCACCACCATCGCTACGGGAATAATCTCAGCAACAGTTCACATTTGTATGGCCGTTTATGGATGTCCAAAGTGCTTCTCTTTCATGGAATCAATAATATTTGGAATAGGCCTGCACTCCCCAGAATCCACTGGGTCTAAGGTAGCCCATCTGCAAAACAATGGGCGGTTGATGTGGAGGCAGGCAGGGCTAAACTGGAAGAGCTGTCCCATCTTGCCCATGACCGCACACAGCTTTACCTAAAGCTGAGATGAACTTCCTCATATGAGAATTTCCATTCCTATTTTGTGCGTGGAGGAGGGAGGGATATCCCAGGGCCTGGGGCTCTCCCTCGGTTTTGGGGGAATGGAGGGATCAAGATTTACCACTCCTGCCCACAACTCCTCCTGGAGGCATTGGAGAAAAGGAAATGGGGGTGGGTGACCCTTGGCTGCTGGGAACAGCCTGGGCACTCACCGTGATGTTCGAACTTAGCTCCCCCATTTGCTGAAATGACCTTCCAAGTGTTTTAGCCTGAAAAACTGGGAGAGGCATCCTTCTGCAGCAGTGTATTTCTCACTACCCTGTTCCTACACTGTGGATCATCCATCTCTCATGTTAACTGCTGTAGTCTTTCTTCTATTTGATATAATATTTATTTAGTCAGTAACATTAAGGCCTTGCTGGGGATCATTGGGAATTCTCACTGCTTTGGCCATCTTTTTTTTTTTTTTTAACTGTGGACAATCTGTTAAGAAATGATGGAATACCTGCACTATGTATTTTGATGGTTAGCACTTGGACACCTTCACCTGCAAGGATCCTTTGAGTCTTCCTGATGAGGTTTTGACTTCTGTTTCTCTGAACTGTTGGTTTTTTGTATCTGCATGGTGTTCAGTCATTTAATGCAAAAGCTGGCATATGGAAACAAGGAAGCAAAGAAAGATGGTTTATCATTTTGCATGGGGTCCCCCCCAGATACCTTTCTCTGCAATACCTGGACCGGTGAAAGATGCTCTAATGATTTCTTCACCAGCTCCTCTTCCCTGCTCTTCTGTGAATGACTAGAAGATGCCCACATCTGGGAAGTTAAAAGGGAAGGCAAAAGGCAACACCAATATGCATGAGATTTTCAAATGCTAATTTGTGTGCATTGCATTTTCTGTTTACATTATAGTAATTAGCACATTAAAATTGTATGCAATTTGGTGTCCCCTTTTCTCCTCCTTTTTAATGTTGCATCCCCTCCTTTTTGGTAATGTGGAAGTGAGCACCCTTTCCGTAATGCCACTTTTAAATGCATGCTACTTTTGAAGGGCATTCATTCACACAGTCAGTACAAATTGAAGATGATGGCGCATCACTACCAGCACCACCACCTTTGGTATCACTTTTCCTTATTTCCTTATTTCCTTACCCCCTCACCCCCCCCCCCGTGTGTGTGGGGTGCAGTGAGAATTTAGGGGAGGAAAGTGGTTGGGTGGGGAGGTTAAATTCCTCTAGCCATGCATGGTGGACCCAGTTCAGATCTGGGGCCTGTGCATTTACACTGAGCAGGGAGGGCGGGAGGGAGGGAGAATGAGCATCAGCTACACGATTGCTACGCAGCTTAGGGGCTCGCCTGGGCAAAGACCGGACGAGAAGAATGATGGGGACCTCTCCTGCCTAGAGGAGCTCTGCTGAATCAGACCACTGATCTGTCTAGGCCATGCATCCTCAAACGGTGGCCTGCGGGCTGGATCCGGCCCGCCATGCCCGTTGATCCGACTTGCTCGCAAGGAGATAGTTTTGGACTCGTCGGGAGAAAATGATCTCTGCGCACACATGCCCCTGCCTTTCTGTGCATGTGCGCATGCCCCCCCCCCACCCGGCCTGCGCCCCCTGCCCGCACCGCCTTGGCGTCCCGCACCCATCCCTGACACCTTTCAACGGGCCTCCTATTCAAGAAGTTTGAGGGCCCCTGACTAGTCCAACAGGATGTCTTAAATTGCAGTGACTGCCCAAATTCCTATGGAAATTCAACAGGGAGAGCACGATGTGAACAGTGCCTGGCACTCCCTGCTGAACCTGGAGATTGTAGCATACAAGGCGTCCTGCCAGCGCTCCACTGGGAAGCAGGGCTGCCTTCTTCTGGCCATGCAGAACGTCCAGCCTCAGCCTGCAGACAATTTCCCTGGAATCCTGTTTCCGTCCCAGGCAGCACCAGCTTGTATGCGTACTGTCACTTAGCCCGGCAATGGGTCAGGAAGTGGTACAGCCTCCCCTGGCGCGGCCTTCTCGTGTCCCTTCTCCTGGCTTTAGTGGAGCAGAACTGGCCCCCAGCCATGGAGCCGGCAGTGGGCTACCCCACCCCAGCTTCCTGAAATGAATGCACAGGGAAACAGAGAGCTGTTTTCTGGAATTTATTTGTGGGGCTGGGCAAAAACCTAATAAACTTTCCGCATGGATACATACCAGTAAGTCCCACCGCTGTATGTCAGCCAAGAATGAGGTCACAGAAGGCAGCAGTCTGCCAAATGCTGCTTGCATTATTATTTTATCATTTGTATTTTGGCCCAAACACTCTGTTCTCCCCACCTCCCCAACACACACACACTGACTCAGTGCCTTGCAGCCATGCAGGCCTTCTCTAGTATTAATGAGTCGGTGACTTGAAAACTTACTTCAAGTTGTAGCACAGCCTTTGATTTTTCACAAAGCTCCTCTGAGTGCCTGCAGCTAATTGTGTTTTCAATAATAAATTGTTGAAGAAACCTTGGCTTAGTTGGGTTTGCTTCGATCTGCCTTAATTAGAGAACTTTAAAAGCACTGTCCTCTGCCACTTGCAATCTGGATACTCTTACGCTATTTACAGGAGGATGTGGCTTGACCTCTCCTCGCATCGCACACCATTCTGTCCCAGGCTGTAACGGAGAAGGGTGGCGTGTCCTTGCGGTTGTGCCAAAGGCTCTCTACCAGTGCCGAACTTCTGACCAGGGAGGAAACTCTTCTCATTTCGAAGGCAGTCCTGACTGCAGAGGAGGCTTCTCAAGGGCTGGTGTGGAGCTTCCAAATCTTGGGTTACAGGGCTGAGCTTGCCCTGCTGGGTTTGCAGATGCTGCAGGGAAGGAAGTGCAGCTGCAGCAATGGAAGCTTCTGAGATTTTGGAGCTGTTTTCCAGGCCATGCCAGGCAGAATGTCTCATGGCCACTTACAGATTGTTTTTGCTTGGCTTAACAGACACATCCATGGCCCCTTCAGTAAGCCATGGATGTTGTTTATTTCCTTAAAAACACATTGAGATGTAGCCATACTACAAAGCAAAGAGCTGTCACCCAGTGACATTTCTATCTTAGTCCAATGCAGAGGTTTTGTCTTTTGCAGCTCAGATCCAGCTTAGGTTCTTGAGTAAGTTACTTGTCACTAAGTGTGACAACATTGTTTGGTGACCAACCACAGAAGTCTTTTTGTGAATGGGCATCTTGGGAGATGATGCATGACAGTCTCTCAACATTCCCCAAAGCCCCCCCCCCCCCCCCCCCCCCCGCTGATCTATGTCCTTAGACTGTACTTTCACTTCTGCATAGGAGCTATAGTGCAAGACGGAAAGGACATACTCAGACTTCATGCTGACCTTGCAGAGCTTTCAGCCAGCCAGGTCTAAACAAAGCACTTTCCCGTTTACCTCTTTCAGCCTTGCTGAGCATGGGGCCTTACAGATGTTTGGGAGGACAAAGTCCAGCATTTGTGGCCACTGGCCAGATGCTTCGATGTGAAGGACACATGGTCCAGTAGTCTTCCCATCATATAATGATAATAGTGTCAGGGAAAAACAGCTGTAAAGGGTTATGGGTTTGGTGCAATGCACAGAAACACCTCAAACGCCCCCAAGGCAGACCTTGCCTTTACCAATTGCATGAAAGATACATGACTCCTTCTTGGAGGTGCGTAGCATTTTAAGGAACCTGACTTAAGATGTGCCACAGATAGCAGGAACCAGGGACATGCCAGTTTTTGCAGTCACCACTTTCAGTTAATGTAGCATGAAAAAATGAGCTGATCCCTCCACTTGCAGAGGTTTTAGGGCAAGCTGTGGACTTGTATTTATGTATTGTAGTTTTAGTCCATCTTTCTTCTAAGGATATTATTCTTCCGTTCTCCCTGTTTTATCCTCACAATAGCCCTGTGACAGAGATTAAGCTGAGAGAGGGGACTGGCCCAAGATTACCCCCAAGTAGGGACTTGAAACTAGATCATCTCAGAGAACCCAGATTTATAGTCTTCCTCTCTAACTATTACATGATTCTGCCCTTCTTTAGAGGAATTCACTGATGCCTTGCCTTCCCTGTCCATGTATCACCTAACAAAACATGGACACAGATTTGCATAAAATGTGACCATGCTAATTTAAAGGCCTAGGTGCACATTCAGAAATCATTTCTATGATTTCATAGAAGTGGGGGAGTTTGCAACCAGGTGAGCCGTGCACCTGTTTAGTCTGCTGACAGTGAGCAACTTCAAGGTGATTTGCAGTAGATCAGCAAGAACTTTTGACTCCCAGTTGTTTGACAATAGCAGCACCTATTGTTCCTTTGTCCCACATTATACTGCTGAAATCAAGAATGCTTGCAGCAACTGGCAGTGGATTTTTGGGCCGAAGGAGCCCCAACCTTCATAGCAAAGTCCGGGTCTCAGGGGTCTTTTGTTCCCTCTGTCTTTCTCTGTCTATTTTTTGCACCAGGCTGTAGTTGGTGGATCTTGAAGTTCCAGTGTAAAAAGTACCCCTGCAATGCTAGTCTGCTCACTCCTGCAACAGAGTTATTTGTTTTTCGGCACCAGGCTAAGACCTTTTTATTTAAAACTTATTTTAATTGTTAATTGTTAATTTATTGGTTATTTATAGGATTTTAAATCTTTTAAGCCGAGATGCACCGGGTTTTAATGTTTTTATTGTACAATTTGTTATATTTTGTTCTTGTTGTGAGCCGCCCCGAGGCTTTGTTGTGATGGGGGCGGCATAAAAAATGTTTTAAATAAATAAATAAATAAATAAATAAAATAGGACATCTTCAAATATGGAACGAACTGCAGCAAGCCTTCAAATAGAGGACTGCCTTTCAAAAAGCAGGAGACCTAGATGCCTTATCTATTTCCTGGAATTTATGCCAGGACTGACCCAAGACATTTTGCTACCAGAGGCAAAGAACAAGATGTCCCCACCCAGTTCCACATACAGGGACCAGCTATGCTGGTAAGTAAACCGGGCGAAGGGGCAGTATTCTCCACAGGCCGCAGGGCAGTTTTAGGGTGCAGGGCAAGTCATGGAGCAAACAGAATTCCGTCCTCAACCTAATTTGCTGACCCCGTCCTTAGCCTCTGTTCCTTGAGATCCCCGTGTCATACTGCCTAATGATGAAACAATTCGGGGTCTTCCATGACTGTAGCCAACAATGGTCCTCTGGTGAGTATATTTATAACATAAGCATTTTAAAGTGTTTTGCTCACTACCACATGTGTTTTGGGTGCGCATTTAAGATAAAGCCAATGTTTTCCACCTAAAAATGGCATGTGCAAAAGGGCCCAGAGAACTGTCTTGCTTGCTGAGTCAAAAAGTCCTACATCTGGGGCACAGAACTGTTTTTCAGAGCTAACATTTAAACAGAAGGAAGAACTATGTCAGTTCTCTTAATTACCAACAGTTGCAGAAATCTTAATAAAAAGAATGCTTTATAAGAACTGCCCAGATGTCAGATCTTAAACAAACATCTGCTTGAAAGGAAAGGCTCATCTCCTGCCCTTAAAGTATTAAAGAGGAGGCTGGGAAATTTAAAGGAAAAATCCCATGGCTATAAGTTGTATTTAGTTCTCTTGAAGCTGCTGTCCGCAGTGTCAAAAAACACACCAAAAAATAACCCTTGGAAAGGTTAATAATGGCCTTTCCAGTGTCATATTCTACACTTTATGTGTTGTGGTAATTATTATCATTATAGCTGTAAGGATGTCTAGTTATCTTTCTTAATCACATGCTATAAAGAAGTGCTTCAGAACACATATCTATTATTTAATCAAAATTTCACAGTTATTGGCATTTACGCTTCTGGAAGGGCTGTGTTTATTTTCTGTTTTCAGGGGGGAACAGAGACTCCCAGGAGAAAGGGAGACCTCCGTCCATGCCTACTTTAATCCCTGTCGCATCATGTGACAACCTGCACTATTAATATCAGAGACTGCTAATACATGTTATTAGGTCCCAGCGCCTCGTGCTTTTGGCGCACTGGGAAAAGAGCTTGCATTCAGGAGGAGGGCTGCAAGTGAGGAGACGCAGCACTCATGGAACCGCCTCTTGTGCCTCTTGACACACTTTCCGAGAACTTGGTTTAAAAGCTCAGAAAGGACTGGAAGGGGTCTTTCCATTGGTCACTTAGTTCTACTGGTGATACAGGAGATAGAATAATAGAAACATAGAAACAGAGCAAGTCATTAGGGGCCTCCTGGGCCACCTAGTCTGAGTCCCAGCTCCAGTCGGCTCTGCTCATGGCATGCCTACCATGTACACGTCCAGCCTGTCCTTGAACACCCTCACCCATGGGGCCTCAACCACCTCCTGTGGAAGCCCATTCCACACCCTCGGGGTCCTAACTGTCAGGAAGTACTTCCTGGCATCCAAACTGGAGCTTGGTTCCCTGAGCTTGGCTCCATTGGAACACATCCTGCCCTCCTCTGCAGGGGAAAACAGGTCTCTACCCACCTCCATGTAGCACCCCCTCACATACCTGTATGTCGCCAACATATCCCCTCGGAGTCTCCTCTTCTCCAGGCTGAAGGGACCCAGTTCCCTCAGTCTTGGCTCATACGGCTTTCCCTGCATACCTGATCAAGGAACATCCCATCTCTGCATAAAAGTCTCTAAGGAAGGATAATTCACTACCGTCAGTTCCACTGTCAAACAGTTCATCCTGTCAGGAACAGCTCATGTTCTTCCTAACGTTTAGTCAAAATTTCCTTTCTTATAATGTGAGCCCATTGATTTGCTCCATTATCTGTGTGACAGCCTTGGGAATATTTGAAGGAGCCTCTCATAACATCTCCTCTCAAGGCTAAATGTACTCAAACCCTTCAAACTTTCCTCAGGTGACTTGGCCTCCAGGCCACGCAGATGCTTTGAGGACCTAACTTAGACACATTCCAGTTCAAGCCAAAGTTGTGTGTGTGTGTG
Source organism: Varanus komodoensis (assembly GCF_004798865.1). NCBI lineage: Eukaryota > Metazoa > Chordata > Lepidosauria > Squamata > Varanidae > Varanus > Varanus komodoensis. Next base: position 48,429,825 of record NW_025335761.1, read on the forward strand.
TGTGTGTGTGTGTGTGTGTGTGTAAAATAAATAGAGCCAGTGTGGTCTAGAGATGAGTGTATTGGACTGGGACTCTGGAGATCCAGGTTCAAGGCCCCACTCAGCCATGAAGCTCATAGGGTGACTTTGGGCCCGTCATTTCCTCTCAGCTTAGCCTACTCACAGGGTTGTTGTTGTGAGGATAAAAGACAGACTGGGAGAACCATGTAAACTGCCTTGAGTTTCTTGCAAGGGGGAAAAAAGGTAGGCTATACATATCATATAAATAACGATTAAAGTAAGCTATGCTGTATTGTAGACATGGGATATTTTAGGATCCACAGGACTGAGAGGCCTTATAAGAAATCGGGGTGATTATCCTGTAAGTGATTTTCAATAAATACAGGGATTGCATAAAATAAGTTCCATTATTGTGTTGCAAATAGTGAGGGATAAATCTATTCATTTTGCTTTCTCCTGCATTCTATCATTTTCAACTCAAAATCTTTCTCTCCTGTTTATGAAGAAATTTGCAAATGTTGAACAGTGGAGAAAGCTGACAAGAAGAAAATGGATGTGCTCAAAGCATGGTGCTGGTGGAGAACTTTGTGAATAGCCTGGACTGACAGAAAGATGAACAAGGGGGTCCTAAAGAGCCAGTGTGGTGCAGTGATTAAGAGCATGGGACTGGGACTCAGACGATCTGGGTTCTAGTCCTTGCTTGGCCATGGAGCCAGCTGGGTGACTTTGGGCCAGACACAGACTCTCAGCCCAACCTACCTCACAGGATTGTTGTTGTGGTGATAAGATGGAGGAGGAGAATGATGTAAGCTGCCTTGAGCCCTTTGAGGAAAAAGGCAGGATATAAATAGAAAATAAATAAATAAATCAGACCAAGCCAGAGCTTTCCCTGGAAGCTAAAATGACAAAACTGGAATGGTTGTACTTTGGGCACATCATGAGAAGGCAGGACTCCCTGGAGAAAACCATCATGCTAGGGAAAGTTGAAGGCGGATGTAGAAGAAGAAGACCAACTATGGGATGGATTGACTCCCTACAGGAAGCCACAGCCTTGAGCTGACAAGAACTGAGCAGGGGTATCAAGGACAGGACCTCTGGAGGACTTTCATTCAGCCATGGGGTCATTGTAAGTCAGAGTTGACTTGATGGCACACAAAAGCAAAACAAGACCCACAACAATGTGAACGGAATAACATTCTCACCCACCCCTAGCTGCAAGATGTCTAACATTTTTCATTAGGTTCTTTGCTCCCAAAAAGTTGGATTATTTCAGTTATGTCTTTATGGAAATGTCTTATTCTTCTGGTGCTTACAAACTATGTATGCTAACAATAATTAAAAAGAACCCTAAAATCTGGTAAAATCTCCCCCTCCAACAAACAAGCAAATAAAATGGCAGGTGGATGAAAAAGTCATCATATAAAAACATATCTAGCTGATACAAGAACTTCCTGCCTAAACAAGAAGGCTTTTTTCTACCAGCTAAACAGCATAAGGAAAGGAGCCAGCCAAGCGTCCTGGGGCTGAGGGTACCACAGTATACAGCTACGGAAAAAGTTTTTCCTTTCCTCTTCTCAGCCAAGCCAATGTCTTACGTGGGCATAGAGAAGGGGCTCTCTGTTAGATGAGGAGAGACAGGGACCCTTGCATGGGAGGAGGCAGTCCTGGCCTAAGCTATTCTGGATACCTTCAGCCTTTACGTTCTGAAAGCTGCCATCCTTGATTTCAATGGGTTTGCTCCAAGTATGACTAAGTCTGAATATTTACAATTAACTTTAGCACCACAGATTTCACTGGGCCTGTGCAGGATCCAAGCCACTGAACCTTAGTTTGCAATCCTAAACTTATTTCCTGGATTTTTTTTTTTTTTTTCTGAGCAGGTTGCAAGGACTGTACTGTTCACGCTGTTGACCTATGAGAGTTTTACTTTGAAAGATGGGATATAGATGCATTAAATAAGTATGCAATCAAGCTAATGTGCAAATACTCCACATATTATCTCTGCACAAATACTCTGCATGAGCTGAATATTGCACAACTATCTTGCAAAGGGGGCATGTGCTATGATGATCTCTGTAGGACAGATATGGTGGTTTGCCTCTAAGATTCCCCCTGTGAACTGATGACTAATTTGAACCAAACACTTAATACCTCATTCTTTTAGCCAGAATGCTCCACTGCAGCTTTCACAGGGTCAGAAATTGCTACAAAGTCTGCAATGAACTATGGATCATGTTGGGGCACCTGCAACTGTCTCTCTATAACATGTGGATATAACTAGGTGCCCTCCAGATATACAAGTTAGGGGACAAGTGGCTGGAGAGCAGCACTTGTGAAAGGGATCTCAGGATACTGGTTGACTGCAGGGTAAACATGAGTCAGCAGAGTGATGTGGTAGTCAAGAGGGTGAACGCCACCCTTGGTTGCATAGCCAGAAGCATGGCTTCTAGATCGAGAGAGGTATTACTACCACTCTATATGACTCTGGTGTGCCCGCAACTGGAGTATTGTGCTCAGTTCTGGACCCCTTGTTACAGGAAGGATATAGCTAGGTTAGAGTCAGTGCAGTGTAGGGCCACAAGGATGGTGGCTGGGTTGCAGGGAAAGCCATATGAGGCGAGAATGAGGGAGGTGGGTCTTTTCACCCTGGAGAAGAGGCGACTCAGAGGGGATCTGTTGATGACATACAGGTACATGAGAGGGTGTCACATGAAGGTGGGTAGTGACCTGTTCTCCCCTGCAGAGGAAGGCAGGATGTGTTCCAATGGAGCCAAGCTCAAGAAACCAAGGTTGAATTTGGAGGAGGGCCTTCTCTGCGGTGGCACCCCACTTATGGAATGCGCTCCCCAGAGAGGTCCGCCTGGCACCGTCGTTATTTGGTTTTTGGTGCCAGGCCAAGACCTTTTTATTTAAATGTTGTTTTAATTAATTGTTAATTTATTTATTGGCTTTAATTTATTGCCTGGATGTTTCCAGTTTTTATATACTGTTAAATTATACTGTTTTATACTATGTTATCTATTTATGATTGTGAGCCGCCCCGAGGCTTCGGCGAATGGGGCGGCATAGAAGTTCTCTAAATAAATAAATAAATAAATAAATAAATAAATAAATAAATAAGTGTATTGTTATTTATTTGTTGGAAGCCGCCCCAAGGCTTATGTGAATGGGGTGGCATGCAAGAATCCCAAACAAACAAACAAACAAACAAACAAATTTGGATGCCAGAAAGTACTCCCTGATAGTTAGGACCCCAAGGGTATGGAATGAGCTTCCATGGGAGGTGGTTGAAGCCCCATCAGTGAAGGTGTTCAAGGATAGGCGAGACATGCACATGGCAGGCACGTCATGAGTGGAGCCAGCTGGAACTGGGGGTCAGACTAGATGGCCTGGGAAGCCCCTTCCGACTTGCTCTGTTTCTATGTTTCTGTGTTTAGAACTACAACTCCCACAATCCCTTACCATTGAATGCATTGTCTGGAGCTAATAAGGTTTGTCTTCCAAAATGTTGGGAGAGCATCGCTTGCATAGCCCTGCCCTAATATAGCTGGCCCTTATTTTCCAGTTCGAGTGTATGCTGCCTTCACCAGTAATTAATCTGTTTGTCTGACTGTCTGTCTGTTGTTGTTTAGTAAAACAAAATTGCTAAGCCCAACAGTATCTATCTGTCTTTGCTTGTTGAGTCAACGGAATGGCATGTATTCCTCTTTTCAAAGCCACCTGCCTCCCTGTGGATATTCTTTGAGATGTTGTTGCTGCTAAGCTGCCTAGATAAACACCCCAAGTTCCAGCTTCCTGTTCCAAAGCCTATCTCTTTCGGCAGCAACTCAACAGTTTTGCTTGGGCTGAAGAGCCAGGGAAAATACTTGGATAATGTGACTCAATGGGGGGATGCACGAATTTTGTTTAATCTGCTCTGTCTGCATTTCATAGATTGTCAGGAGCATTTTCCTCTGTTACCTGTTGATCAATAGAATGTAATTTTTAATCATAATTTTGTTCTACTTCTGCTAATATGCATTAGCACTAATGCACCCATGCACACTGGTGCACATGCACACTAGATAACAAATCTCACCAACAATTAAAAAATGGCCTATGGAATCCTTGTGACTTGCAAACGTACCTCCCACTGAGGAATCCACAGGTGGGATTCACAGAAATCTGGACTCATTTCAATCTGCATTGTGATTTGAACCTGATTTCTCTTGCATCCTTAGATGAACAACTACGATATCAGATTGTCATTCAAGGCCCAGTGGGCTTTTCTTCATTCAAAATCTGCCAGTACACTGAAGAAACATAGGATGTGGCAGGGAATTAGGTAAAATGTACTCAGGTGAGGTCCAGGTAGTTTGGGCAGGAGGGCAGGGAGGCAGTCGGGTTCAATCTTTAGCATCTTCAGCTAAGCAAAAATAAAGAAGAAAGGACTGTGTAACACTGACCTCTCCCTGAGACCCTGGTCAACAGCTGCCATTCAGACGATGCAAAGGTGGACTAGATGGGCAAATAATTTGACCTGGCGTTTCTCAGGGATATCCTGTTGCTGGAAAGAACAGATGTGCCAGCCTCACCAAAAGAGGAAATGCATCACCCAAGGAGAGGATAAAGGATGCCCTACACTGCATAAAATCTCCTTCTCCCTCCCCCTCCCCCTTCTCCATACCATCCAATGTTATTCAAAACAGTTAACAAAATCACAAATGACAAGGCAAACACACAATTTAACCAGCTAAAACATCTTGCAATAAAATACTGGAAATGGTGACGCTTTTGTTACACAGTGGTTTGTTTATCCCATGTGTGCTATATTCTCCTGGACTCACTAAAAGGGGTGGTGGTGAGGGGTGAAGCCTTATTTTTTGCAGTCACTGTCTAGTCATACCAGTAATAATCCCTCCCTCCACTTTCCTGTCTTTTGCCCTGTCACTCTCTGCTGGGGCTGAAAAGAACTTGAGCTGGCCAGTCCCTGGCCATACAGTTCATATACATGCTAGTGTATATGCATAGGTGCAAATGTAAAAACAAGTATGATGATTTACACCGACACAGCTTTGGATCCTAATGGGGAAAACTGTGACGAGGTGGGCTGTGTGCCTGTTCAGCCAAATAGCCACATGCTTTTGTTGTGTATCTATTTATTTAATTTCTGTACTGCTCAGCAGTTGATGCTCTGGGTTTAGTTAGTAAGGCGGGGAGGCAAAGGAGAGTGCCGCCATGGATGCAAAAGGAGGTGGTAAGAGGGATTAGACAGGTAGTGGGACCACATAATGAGGAGGAAGGGGATCCAGTGACTGATGTGAGGGAACAGGCACAGATGTTAAATGGCTATTTTGCCTCTGTGTTCTCCCCAAAGCAGGACGGGGGAGAACCACATGGGAGATTAGATGAGACCGGGGACTTAGGGGCACAGATTAGAGTCACCCCCCCTTGAAGTCGAGGGGCTCCTCAGGGCGCTGGATGTTACAAGGTGCCGGGCCCTGATGGGTTACACCTGAGAGTACTTCGAGAGTTGGCAGGGGTTCTCTCACACCTGCTGGCCTCCATTTTTGAGGCCTTGTGGATGGCCATGGTTCTTGCATAAGGAGAGAGGTAGAAAAAAGTCTTCCTATCCATTTTTCCCACACCATACATACTTTTTCACACCTCTTTTATGTCTCTCTTCAGCTGCTTTTTCTCTACACTAAACTGTTCAAGGTGCTGTGACCTTTCCTTGGAAAGGAAATACTCCAGCCCCTTGACCAGTTTGGTTGCCCCCTTCTCCCCTTTCTCCAGCTCAGCATTGTCCTTTCTTAGGTGTGCTGATGGGGACCATGAGAGGGCGATGCACCGCATTCCAAGTGGGGTCGCACCACAAGTCTGTATTAGGGGGGTATGATTTTGGCAGTTTTACTTTCAGTTCCTTTCCCACCTATGCTTAAAAACCCAGAGAATCTAATGGGTGCCCACCCTGAGGCAGGTTCCTTGCACGGTGGAAGCCTAGGGGCATGTCCTTATTAGCTTCATATTGATCTCGTGCCCCCCAGCAACTGGTATGGAAAGCATGCGTCCTGGTACTGCAGCTCACGTATAGCCATCCCAACTAATACATATGGATGGCCTTCTCCCCGCTGAAGGTGCCCAGTCTCCTTTTAAAGCCACCCAAGTTGGTGGCCAGTGAATTCCATTGGCCTTTTGTATTATGAGCTATGAGAGAAGACACTTCCTTTGTCTGGAATCTCCTCCTATGTAACTCAGTTGGATTCCATCAAGTTCTAGCATTGCGAGAGAAGGAAATAAGATTACCCACTTCCTCCACACAATGCATTGTTCCATGCAACTCTAATATGTCCCCACTTATTCTTCATTTTCTCCGTGGGAATGTTGCCTTACAATCTTGCCTCTTATATGCTGACTTTCTTCTAAAGATCTCAGGGTGGTGTAAAGGATACTACTTCATTTGATAGTCATCACAGCACCTTCTGTGAGGCAGCAGGGGTGGAAAGACAGTGATTTGCCTAAAGCCACTGAGTCAGTTTAACTACTGAACCCAAGACTTACTGGTCTTAGTCTATTTATCCACCCACTGCTCATGCTGGCTCTCCTACAGCTTGAATTGCGGCACATGTAGACCAGGCCTACATTTCTTTATACGAAGGCCGATCCACAGAACCCTTTCACCCGCTAGTTGCAATTTCTAGATAACAGAAACTGCAGCTGACCATAATATGGTGCAATTGACACAAGGTCCTTTCCAGCCACCAAATTTTCAGGGATTTATTTATTTATTAAAACATTTTTATGCCACCCCATTCGCCGAAGCCTCGGGGCGGCTTACAACAAATAAATCCAGCTCTCCACAACTCACTCCATCCAAGAGGTTCCCCCAGCCATGTGTGCAGCTTTTATGGGAAGCTGGAGGTGCTGCTCTGGGGGAGAAAGGGGCAGGGGAGTCAGCATGCATCAGCTGTGCCTGACTAAACCTGTATCCAACCTCATATAGATAAATAGTGCTGATGGATGGATAAATTTCATGGAATGTGTTGCACTACGCACTGTCCCAGCACCGCCTCCTTCCTCCACCAAACATTTTCAATTGCTTGCCTATAAACCAGAAATTAAGGAACATAAAGAGGGTGGATTCAGTCTTTACATAAAAATTATGATTATAGATTTGTTGGTCAACTAATGAACATCGTTTCTGAAAGCATTAATTAGCACATCAGTGATAAATTCAATGGGAAAACCAGCCATGCTTGGGTGAGTGTATGTTAGATATACATCCATGCGCATATCAGGCTTGAAGCTCCTATGTCAGACAGGCTTTGGTGGAGCGATTTGTGATATGAGGTCTTCCTTGTGTTTGTGGATGTGCAAGTTCTACAGCCCTAGATGGCCATTGAGTGAGGTGTCATGGACAGACCATCGTCCAGTTGAGTACATGTTTTGTGAACAAACGTATTTGGTTCATTTGCAGGCCTCTCTAGTTAGAACAATGGTAGGTGATCTTTAGGGGGCCTGTTGGCATGTATGGAAATTGGAGGAACTGCCATGAGCGTTGCCACAAAATGGGGGCCATGGATACTTGACAAGTCGCAATGGAGGAGTCACCTGCCCCACTGAATGCTTAGAAGAGCCATGGGCTACTGTTTGGGCATATTTGGCAATCGGAGAAATGGTCATGGGCATCATTGCCACAGAACGGCTGCCGTGGGAGCCATAGCTGCTCATAACGTAGGCTGCCCAGATGACTTTCTCTAAGGCAGAGATTCAGCCTGAGCATGACACATTAGACAACTCTTTTGAACTCACCCCTTTCTGCACCTTTTTCCTCCTGACACACACACTCTTCTTCTTGGTGGACAGCTGTGCTGTGGAGGAAAGCATGTCCCTACGACTGCCTGCCATCTTTATTTCCTGCCTCATCCCAAGAGGCTCCTGTGGGAAATGAATATGGCAGTAGCTGGCAGCCCTCACTTTGCTTAGAAGTAATCCCAGCTGAGAAGGGTTTTTTTAAAGTGTTAATTAAAATAATAAAGTGGGAGGGGTAGGAAAACTTGGCAGATGCTGAGGAAATTGTCCAGGGTATATTAGCACCCCTGGGTACCACACTGACCATCCATGAGTTAGGAGCAACATGCCACAAGGGATGTGAGCAACCTCTTCCTAGTCAGGGGAGCCAGTGGCCGGAGGAGACCAGAGACCCTGGATCTAGTCCTCACTTGGTTGCACAGCATGCTGGGTGATCTAGCAGCAGTCCCTAGCTCTGTGTCTCGCATACCTTGGGGGGTTGTGCCAAGGATAAATTATGTTGGGGAGGTGCACCTGCATGACCTTGAGCTCCTTGGAGGAAAGGTGGGGATACAGTAATGATTGTAGAACCAACAACTATCCAAGGTGCTGTTCCAAGTTCTTAGCACTTAGTCCAGCTTCTATGACTTGTCTTCTTGCTCTATCTTTTCTTCTTGCTGCTTTGTCTCAAGAAAGTTCTCATCTATGCTGGTGGCATGAGCTGCTGGTGCACATCTCTGAAAAATACATTCTTTTAGGCAAGTATTAGGCCATTAATGCGATACATGGACATATTGGAAGGATGGAGAGAACTCTGTGTGTGTGCAGAACAGGTGGTAATGGAATGAATAACCAGGCAGGTTGTGTGGTCTCTATTCTGCTATGAAGTTCACTGAGAGACATTTATTAATTTAGGATTAAAAGGTACATGCTCTTTTTCAGCCCTCTGGGCTTCCAGTGACTGGAAACTGGACCTCTGGCTCTCTCCAATCCACAAGATAAGAGAACATTTCTTAAGGCCAGTGCAGTGGATTGCATCCTTCTACTGACAGATACTTGTAGTACATGCAGGTGAATACTCCCATTTGAAGACTAGACTTGGACTCATGTGAGAAGGTAAATAAGCGGACAAACAAATAAATGAATAAGCACATTTAAGAAAGAAAAAAATGAGAAAATGAGAGAAAGTGAAACAGGTCCATCTCTTCCTTGGCGAAAGGAAGCAGTGTTGTGCTGAAAATTGAATTCCCATTCAATTTGATAGAAAAGAAATTGCTTTCAAAAAAATATCCAAAGAGGAGACATTTCAGAGAAATTCTCATGGGTTTGGTTCAGGGTTCTTGTGTTTGAGATGGAGGAAGTGTTTGTATGAGTGTCCTCTCTTTCATTGTACAGTCTTTTCTCTGCCAGCCTCTGGCCTTCTTGGCTTTCTGCACTTACTGCCCAGGGAAGACATCAAGAGATAATTCCTCCTATGGGCTTTTTTCAGATCAGGAAGTGTGGGCAGCCTGGGAGACTGCAGAGCAATGGAGGGCTGTAGAAGAGAGAGAAAGCTCAACCAATACTCCAGGCCACCTCACATTAAAGTAAAAAAGAAAAAGGAAAAGGAAAGGAAAGGAAAAGAGATTTAAACTAAATTAAAGTTGACCAGAGAATGAGGCAGGAAAATGGAAGCCTTTTTCATGGGGGAAGAAACTTCCTGGAAGCTGGAGATAAGAGTTTGGAACGGCACTGGCTCCTGTTCTTCCTGGAGCAGGATGCAAAGCCATCTCACAGCTCAGACCTGCTACAGGTGTTCAGGGAAGGCCTGGTGTTGCCAGCACCAAGGTGTAGCTTCAATCACCCCTCAGAGATGTAACCTTTGGAAGATCCCAGGGAAGGTGTTGAAGCCCGGTGCAGAATGAAGGTGTTCAGAATACATTTTTTCTCAGAGAAGGCCGGAGACATTTCCTTTCTTACTTCCCTAGAAATTAAAGGATGATGATGATGATGATTGGAACCTGTATTGCTTCCCCCACCTCCCAATACCCTGGAATCATGGGAAGCACTGAAGATTCTGGAGGATGCAAACTGGAGGCCAGGCTGCCAACAGAGCCAATGCCAATACTTTTGACATTGCTGTTTGCAAAAGTAGCACAATAATTAAAACAAAAGCAAAACCCAAGGATGGGAAAGAACAAATCTGTTCCAAATCTTTGCCACTGGTGCCCCCCCCCCCACCGCCCCGGTCAGAAATTGTCAGATATTTCTATCTCCCCCTAGAGAAATTTGGTGAAATTGTTCCCCACCCACTAATTTCTCTGTCCAAGGCGCTGCTTGTGTGTTGCTCCAAAAGGAACTGTTCAGGGGAATTTAACCCTTTCCATCCTGCTACAGTGGCTGCTGGCTGCAACATCAGTGGGACACGCCATCCAAGTCAAGTTTCATTCTGAATGGGAAGGACCAAAGATCCTTGGTGCTGAACCTACTGGGGAGGTAGGATTCAGCATCATTGGTATCTCCTCTAAGATTGAGACTAAAACCCAGAGTGGATACTCTGCCCCTTTGACACCGCACCCGCCTACCTCTGCACCCATCCTGCCTTGGGACAGGTTCAGATGTGGCCCCCCATGCCTGCCATTTCTACTGTGAAGGAACGACCCATTCGCTTCACGGCTCTAATTTCTTAGCAACCACAATGGCGAGCCACCCTCCCTCCTTGATCTAGATGGGGTGCATGGCATGGGGAGAAGGGTCAAAGCCCCAGAGCTGGGGTCCAGGCTGAGGGCCCTGCACCTCCTCTGCACTGAAATTGCAACAACCATGTTGGCCCTTAAAATGGCTCTAAAATGGGAATACATTCGCGGAGCGTAAGGCTATGAGAGCCTCTATGTTACCTTCAAGATCAGAGGCAGTTCTTCAGCACAGCTTGGCTTCGGTTCTTGCATGCGTGGATGTTTACCTGATCCAGCAGGGCTGTTTGTCTGTTCTGATAAGATCCAAACAGCCCTGCCTCATATCATTTATGGACATGCCTATTATTCCAGTCGCTTAGAAGCATTGATCAGCACCTTGTGAGGTGATTGCATGCTCATTTACCTTGCTCATGCACTCGTAGAGAAAGGAAAATCCACAAAATGCGCCTAATGGTCTTTTCTCTCTCCCTCTGGATTCCCCCACCTGCCCCGCCATCCATTTGCTTTGGCGATTCAAAAATTGAAATCAAGGGGAGAAAACCGCTTACCATGCACATGGCTTCTCAGTCTGATCTCCTGCATCATGGAAAGCATTCAGTCCTTTGATTCTCCCTTATGCTCCTCTCAAGCCTTTTCTTGTGCTTTCTCTTGTGCTTCTCCCCATGTTTCAAGCTTTCTCTTCCAGCAGCACAATTATACACACACACACCAATAAAAATAAAATTAATGATGGACCCTTGGGTTACTATAGCAACTAATTTCATTGCCAAAGTGGTGTGATCATAGCGCACTGGCTTCCATGTTTCCTTGGAATAATTTCCCTTATTTGGTGCCCGAACTGGGCCACCCAGAACCTTCTGCTGTGGTCTTGTATTGATTCTTAACAAAACATAGGAAGTACTGAAGGGGCTCATAAGATCGATGCTTAAAAGAGATTACAAACTCCACTGTAAGCTTTACAAAGCCTTACTTTTCAGATTTTCTTCCTATGATGCACCATTTCAATATCCACATACATAAGACACTGCTGTATATCAGAGTATTTGTTCCTCTAGTCTCTCATTGTTAATTCTGACTGGCAGCAACTCCAGACTCGCAGTCTTCCCCCCTCACCTACTGCTTGGGCTTCCTTCTCTTCCTCTTCATCCTATTTTGCTATACTGTAGATGCCAAGAAATGGATCCACAGTTTTCTACCTGCAAACAGGGCTCTTCCTGGGTTATGTATTATGGTTCTGGGTTATGTATTATGGTGCATATTCAGTTTGTGTGGAACATTAGCCAGGCCTCCTGGGAATTACCCTAATTTTCCATGATCTGGGATCTAAACTAGAACACACCCAAGGGGAGCTGCCTCCATTCACTTCCCCAGCATGATCGGAAGAAAAATTCCAGCACAGGTACAGCTTGCAGCCTTCAGAAAAAGGTTCTCATTGCCATTAATGCTCCCTTTCCCCCCACAGGTTTCCTGGCTGTGTGGCGGAGGGCTTTTTGTTCTGGTTGCCCTGGGGGAGTGCAGCCCTGTCCCCTTTACCTGGTCTGGCTTTCCTCATGCAGAAAAGGCATAATCTTGTGATAAATGTCAAACACTCATCTGGAGTCTGATATAGGCTGCAAGGGCCAAATTTAATTTTAGAGAAAACTCCCAGGGCTGTATTCTAGTGGTGAGCAACACTGAAGACAAAAGTGTGGATCCAAAATGCCCCCCAAAGCAGAAGATTAAGCTTCAAACTCTTCCTGTCAGTCATAAAGCTGTTTCAGCCTTTTAGAAGGGGGGAAAGTACAACCCCCAAACGATTTGGGCTGCAGGCGTGGCCCCTTGAGGAACCCCAGAGGGCTGGGCTGAGGCCCTAGAAGGACTGAATCTGCCCCACAGTCCTGAAGTGCAATATCAGCAGCTCTAAGCAGTTAGTCCCATAAGTAACCCCGAAGTTCAAGGCAAGAAGGAATCTGGGTGAGACTTCAAGTGGGTCTTCCAAAGCTGCTGCCTCCATTTTCTTGATAGAAATAAAAAGCAATTAAAATTTAACCAGTGGAGAAGTGACTTTGAAAGAAGCCGAGGAGCAGACCTTATTGAGTAGGAAGGTGCTGTTATTATAGTCATGTTTTAGAATAGCTATGCAACTGCTATAACATATCATTAAGGCCCTCCATTTTTCCCTGGCTTTGTAGAATCCAGAGCTCTTTGCTGTAGGAGGATGGGTGACTTGGTACATGAAATTATAACTGTTATTTCACTCTCTGTGAATTGTGCTTGCTACTTCAGAACCTTTCCTTTGTGCGCAGCCGAGTCTATTAAAAGCAATTAGTCATTAATGGGAATATGCTATCGAGCTGAAGGGGGACAGTCATCTGCTGTAAGGAAAAGGTGCAAGGATTTTGTCGCTCAAGCTTTTGTATCTGGGTGGCAATTCACCGTGAATGAAATGGCCACCTGTGCACTTCTTACCCCTTGATAATGTAAAATGCTCAGAACTAGCTGGGTAAACCTTTGGTGTAAGTCAGCCTGCAACAAATGGAAGTTCCCAATGTTAGTAGCCCTGTTGGATTAACAGAAGGGGAAATGTAGGACAAGTGGAAAACCAGAAAGAGTCAAAGACATTATGGGGCATGATGCTTAGCATCTTGGTGGCCATTTCCACCCGGTAAAAATGTTTCCCATTAAGTAGTGTCCCTTTAACAGTTAAACCACAGCTATCAGCGGCTTAACACCATTGCAGGCTGTTCTGCCTTCAGAAATTTCAACTGATTCAGAGTTAGACAGCCAGCCACATTTCACCAGTCATGACAGATCTCCACTGGATCCCAGTTTATTTGTGGGCACAGTTTGGATAAGTATTGACAAATTTATCAGTTTTGATTTCTTTCAGGTCCTCATTTTTCTAATCTTAAATTCAGTTCATCTTATGTTTGGTTCATTCTAAATGTTGAGATTTAATCAATGACACAAATGGCATGAATGCTTTCAAGAAGGTTTGTGTGCTTATCTCCTAAAACATAGAAATATAGAAAAAACGAGTCAGAACAGGTCTCCCGGGCCATCTAGTCTGACCCCTGGCTTCAGCTGGCTCCACTCATGACATGCCTACCGTGTGCATGTCCAAAAGAGCATTTGGCAGTGGTGGGATTCGAACCCACGCCTCCAAAGAGACTGGAGCCTAAATCCAGCGCCTTAGACCGCTCGGCCACACTACCTTCACTTAAACATGCACGTCTGGGTATTTTTTGCCCATGATTTTCTGAATCTAATACATCTTTAGCATTCTTTCCCTTGATATGCATTCTTTTGCATTCATTTTTTTTGATTAGAGAAATTCTGGAGAAAGGCAAACTTCAAAAGGTAGCTTAATTTTCAAATGAAATGAAATTAAAAAGCACTGCTCATGCCAAAGATAATTTATTTCTGTAGAAGTAACATATACTATGGACATGTACGCATGGCCTGAGTTTTACCAGGAAACTTGAAGTAATAGTCTTGGGTGGCAGATTCTAGAAAAAACACAATTTTCCTGCTTCTAAGCAGTATCTTATCCACATACACACAGATAAATATTGGTACCCACTTTCCAGGGAAGTGAAAACATCACAGGATAAAATAGCAATGTGATCAACAGCAATAAAGTAAAAGCAATAAAAATTCAACACAGACACAAGTCCAACCAGGAAAACCATGCAAAAATAAAATTATGGTTTTACCCAGTTGCCTGGAGATAAAGAGCATGGAAATCATGTTCATGTTTTTATTTTGTATATATGGTTTTACTGTTGTAAGCCACCCAGGGAGCTGTGTGGCTAATGGAGCAGGTTAGAAATCCAGAAAGAAAATAAATAATCAGGTGCACCCCTCTGTCTGGGTGCTATGGTCAAAAAGCCATTTTCACTAACGACCTGTCCCCATGTCCAATGCACAGACAGTTGGAACAGAGTTTCTGATGAGGATTTTATTAACTGGCCATATATGTTCAGGAAGTGGCATAGTGAGTACTTTGCAAAGCTTTTCCTTCAGGGAAAGAGTTCATAGAAGGTATTATTAATTTAATTTAAAGCATTTATATGCCACCTATCTTGCCAATGGCATCCCTAGGCAGTTAAAAATCCCATAAATAAAAGACACTTTAAACAATAAAAACCAGTAAATTATACACTGACATAAGTAAAAAAAAACTGCTATAGATATAAAAATGAATAAACTAATACAAAGAGGTTATGGTGGCATCTATAGCTAGAAGAGACTAGAAGAGATAAGAATGCCTTCTTAAATGAACAGTGCAAAGAAACAGAAGAAAACAATAGAAGAGGGAGGACCAGAGATCTCTTCAAGAAAATTGGAGATATGAAGGGAACATTTCATGCAAAGATGGGCATGATAAAGGACCAAAATGGCAGGGACCTAACAGAGGCAGAAGAGATTAAGAAGAGGTGGCAAGATTACACAGAAGAACTATACAAGAAAAAGCTTAACGTCCCTGATAACCATGATGGGGTGGTCACTGACCTCGAGCCAGACATCCTGGAATGTGAAGTCAAATGCACCTTAGGAAGTCTGAGCAGCAACAAAGCTAGTGGAGGTGACAGTATTCCAGCTGACCTATTCAAAATCCTAAAAGATGATGTAGTAAAAGTGCTACACTCAATCTGCCAGCAAATTTGGAAAACTCAACAGTGGCCACAGGATTGGAAAAGGTCAGTTTACATTCCTATCCCAAAGAAGGGCAATGCCAAAGAATGTTCAAACTACCACACCATTGCACTCATTTCTGTTTATACTGTTAATTTATATTATTTTAACCAAGTTTATTTATGTTTGTGAGCCGCCCCGAGGCTTCGGCAAATGGGGCAGCATAGAAATTTTCTAAATAAATAAATAAATAAATAAAATTTCACATGCTAGCAAAGTTATGCTCAAAATCCTACAAGCTAGGCTCCAGCAATACGTGGACCGAGAGCTACCAGAAGTACAGGCAGGATTTCGAAGAGGGAGAGGAACTAGAGATCAATTTGCCAACATACGCTGCATCATGGAGAAAGTTAGGGAGTTCCAGAAAAACATCTACTTCTGCTTCATTGACTATGCTAAAGCCTTTGATTGTGTGGAGCACAACAAATTGTGGCAAGTTCTTAACGAGATGGGAGTACCAGACCATCTTATTTGTCTCTTGAGAAACCTATATGTGGGTCAAGAAGCAACAGTGAGAACTGGACAAAGAACCACTGATTGGTTCAAAATTGAGAAAGGAGTTCAGCAAGGCTGTATACTGTCTCCCTGCCTATTTAACTTATATGCAAAGCACATCATGAGAAAGGTGGGGCTAGATGAATCACCAGTTGGAATTAAGATTGCCCAGAGAAATATCAACATCCTCAGATATGCAAATGACAACACTCTAATGGCAGAATGTGAAGAGGAACTAAAGAGCCTCTTGATGTGGGTGAAGGAGGAGAGCGCAAAAGTTGGCTTGAAACTCAACATCAAGAAAACTAAGATCAGGGCATCTTGTCCTCTCACTTCCTGGCAAATAGATGGGGAAGAAATGGAGGTAGTGACAGATTTTATTTTCCTGGGCTCCAAGATCACTGTAGATGGTGACTTCAGCCAAGAATTTAAAAGACGTTTGCTCCTTGGGAGGAAAGCTATGGCTAATCTGGACAGCATACTAAAAAGCAGAGACATCAACCTGCCAACAAAAGAGCATATAGTCAAGGCTATGGTTTTCCCAATTGCAATGTACGGCTGTGAAAGTTGGACCGTAAGGAAGTCTGAGTGCCGAAGAATTGAAGCCTTTGAATTGTGGTGCTGGAGGAGACTCCTGCGAGTCCCTTGGACCACAAGGCGATCAAACTGGTCAGTCCTAGGGGAGATCAACCCTGACTGAAACTGAAGATGAAACTCAAATACTTAGGTCACCCAATGAGAAGGAAGGACTCCCTGGAGAAGAGCCTAATGCTGGGAACAATAGATGGCAAAAGAAGGAGGGGATGGCAGAGGATGAGGTGGCTAGATGGAGTCACTGAAGCAGTCGGTGTGAGCTTGAGTGGACTCCAGGGGATGGTGGAGGACAGGAAGGCCTGGAGGAATGTTGTGCACGGGGTCACGATGGGTCGAACATGACTTTGCGACTAATAACAACAACAACATTGGGTATTGAAGTATCTTTTAAAGAGGTAGGTCTTTGCCTGGTGCTGAAGGAGTGTAAGGAAGGTGCCCGGTGAATTTCCTTAGGGAGAACATTCCAGATACGGGGAACAGCTGCAGAAAAGGCCCTCCTCCTGCTAGCCACCTTTCTTACCTCCCTAAGGGATGGTTCACGCAGGAGGGCCCCTGCATCGATCTCAAAGGCTGGGCTGGCACATATGGGTGCAGGTGCTGCTTTAGATAACTGGGGCCTAAGCTGTTTATGGCTTTCTATGTCAAAACAAGCCCCTTGAATTGGGCCTGGGCCACAATCGGTCACCAATGTAACCTTTTAATACAGGTGTTACAGGCCGCTCTAGGAGTTCCCATCACATTATGTCGCTATACGAAAAAAAGGAAAAACAGTGTTCTAAAATATAACACAAGGACCCGTGTTTCATCTTGGTCAACTTGAGATATATGAATTTAGCACATTTACAATGGATTTTGCAAGAAAACTTGAAAAACAACATTCCAGATCAATTCAGATTCAAACGCCAGTGAATTCTGAAAACCTTAATTCCATAAACTACTTTCACTCTATTTATTGATCAATAAAAAGGGAAAATAGACTAGCAGGAAATGCGAGTGTCTCAAGGTGCTTCCCCCGCACTCCTGCCCACTAAGCCCTTTCTTCCCACCCCCCCCCACCCCTGAAAAGATGTATCAAACATTATCTGAGGCAGAGATCAGGCTTGAATAGAAACAGAATGTAAACCTATTCATCTGGAGTATGCACTCTCCAGTCCTTCTACATTAGGCATCCATAATGCCTGCAGACAATAAACACAATTGCAAGAGACTATATAGCATCAAAGCAAGAGGCAAAGTTATTTACAACATGTCAAGGTCTTCCTGGGATGGCATGAGAACACTTTGATAATGATGATATACCACTTAGAAGTAATGATGTACTTATAAGTACAGATGAAACACCTTTAATTTATTTGAAAAAGGGAAAACTGAAGTAGGCAGCTTCACAGAAATACACACCTCTGTACCTGAGCTGCACAGTGTTTACTCTGAGAACATATGCACTGCCACCAAAGGCTTTGCCATCAACAAAGGAACCTTTTAAAATACTGCAGATGCCAGGAAAGAAAGGGCTTTTGAAACAGGGAGAAGCAGGCTTGTGGCTACAACAATGTGGGCTTTATCCAGCAGTGGACTGTGGCTTCCAGCGCCAAGAGGTCACTGTGAACCACCTGGCTGGTACCACCACCATTTACATAAACAGCCTACAGCTGCCCTTTGCTCCCAGAAATGGCTAGGAAATGAGTTCTTTTGAGTTGGCAAAGGGTTGGTGGTAGAGGCAGGGCGAAAATCATTCCTGCGTAGGGTAAGGTATGTTAAGCTTTCCCCAGCCTGATGACCTTTGGATGGTTTGGCCTTCTATCTGCTCAACAGCCAGAGAATGCTTGAAAATGAGGTCCAAAGCATCCAGAGAGTACCAGATTGCTGTACATTCAATGCATTTCGTGTGTGTTTAAAATATGTGTTTGCATTATAGTGAGAACTGCCATAGGAAGCCCTATTAATTTCTGTTGATAGTAAAGTGAGCTGGAGTTTCAGGGTTTAAAACACCATTGGGATCAATGTATAATTATTTCTTCCTTTTTAATGCTGCTCACACACACCTAAGCAGGGAATGGGGTAGAATTTGGGGACAAAAGAGGTGGGAAGGCTGCATAAATCTTCCCTCCTGAAGCATAATGGACCTCACCTGAATTGGGCTGCATGCATTTGCAAGACTGTAGGGGGAACATTCATGCAAGGCTTCACTGTGTATGATGGGGAGAGTGCTTCCTTTGACGCTTCACCAGGAACACATGAGCTGGGGTGCCACCACTTAGAGGACCCCGCCTCAAATGCCTGGTGGGGACTTGGACAGGGACTGCCAAGACTTCATGGAATGCATCACATGACTGTACCACCCAAAACCCAAATGTCGCCGTATAGTTTGCAACGATTACGAACTTAAAACCACAACACTGTAACCTAATAGAAAAGCAATTAGATAAGAGTCACAAAGAATAACCCCTTTGTCATATATAACTTCCTCTGCATTCTACCAGAAGAAACAATACGATATGGTAACTCCAACAACTCTAGACTGTATTCAGCTTTCCTACAGCACAGGATTATTCAAGTTAGCAGCTAAAGGAGCAGAATCCTGTCTAAGGGTCCAGAGTAGGTACTTGCAGGAAAACAGGGCATGGTCCTTGAGTGATGCTTGTAATTAACTGAAGAACCAGAATGCTTACTGGCCGCTATGGCTTCTCACCTGTAGAATCAGAAGAATTGCCTATAGGCCAGGTAAGTAACTGCAGGCCATGGGTGGATGCTCACAGAACAACATCAGCAGGATTGGAAAGGACGCCTACCAATGATGCAAGGCATGGGTAAGTAGTTGTGGGGTCAGGGATGATCTGGAGCCTATTTGCCTCATCTGCAATGGGAGAATTTCTTGGTGTTTTAACAATCCTAGCAAGCAGTCTTCTAATTCAGTTCCTGGACCTTCTAATAAGCGCACTGGCCCATTTCCTCTGCAGCTACTCCTTTTTGTACCTTCTTGTCTCTGTTTCCTCCAGCGGATTCTCCCTGAGCCCCTTTGCTCCCCTCGTTGCCAGCATTCTCGCTCTGTGTATGTGTATGTGCATGTGCATGTGTATGCATCTGCCTCCGCCCCCCCCCCCCAAATCTTCAAGCCATTTAGAGAGTCCTTGTCCTGATCGCTTTCCTTCTGTTTACCTAGCCCTACCTGTGACTGGCTCCTGTTGCTGGGCAACCAGAGAAGCCTGTGGGATTGTACCCCATGGCTCCTCATGCACACAGAGATGCATAATTTCAATAATCAACAAAGAGAAATCAGAGGACCTGTTTAAAAAACTGTCATATGCTATTAGATGCTTAGGAGGAGAGGAAAGGCATAACCTGTTGGCCTAAGCAATCTTTCAGATTTTCAGGTCCCAAATGGTATGGGGCAGTCTGCTAAACACCAACACTTTGGACCGTGCCTAGAAATGGAGCCAGAGAGCTTTGGCTATTAAGTGGTATTAAAAAATAACAATACCAATAACAATAAGGTGCCAGTTCTGGATTCTTTCCCCATCCACTACTGTCTACACAACTGGGGCTGAAACATTCCAGTCTGTGATTGTTGGTGTTCCACCTGTTCCATCTTCCACCATCCAAAGGTCTCTTGCTCCTTCTTTCTCTTTTGCTGTCTGATCTGCTTAGAATTTTTTGCTGGAGTCCCTGTGAAATGCCAGCTCTCTCACATCGCTCACATCCATGCCCTCTATTTTTGGTTCAGGTCAATTTCTCTTGGGGGACACATGCCAATGGCTGGCAAAACCAAAACCAAAAGCAGGTGTATTTTCAGTAGCTATGAACTAGAATGATTCTCAATTTAGTTTGGCCACACTTGAATTCCACTGATATCAATGGACCTTACGTTAACATCCAGAAACATCCAAGTACAAAGAATGGGATGCAGGGAAATGATTAGAGATTATTAACGAAAGTTCAAAAACCTTCCTTTGTATTATGTTCCATTGATCATTACAGAAGAATTTCCATGCAGCCTCATGTTTGCCTTGGTAACCATAATGCATTAAAAAAAAATCCACTTAATTGCTATCTGTCTTCAACCACAATTCTCACTGAGCAAAGCCTTTTTGTCTGGGGATAGAAGTTCGGTATTATTTGCATTTATATATAGCCACACTTGCTGATGGATTATGCTTTAACATGCAGATATGTACATACAACATCCTGACACATCTTTCTACGTCAAGTTTCAGGCTGAAATAGATGCACTGAGTTCATTTCACATGGGATGCCTTTTTAGATCCCCCCCACCATGGGCTTCTTCCTCCCCCACCTTTTGGTCTTTGGCCTTCAGGTCAAAGACCAGCTGAGACGTCTCTTCTACTGAGATGGGTTTCAGACTGCCAATAAAAGTAAAGTATTCTGTAGCAAAGAATGCAGACTGTTTTTAAAAAATAGGTGCCTACAAAGTACTTAATTCTGGGTCCACAGGCCTTGTAAGCAAGAAGTGTATTTTTAATGGGTACTTCATTCTGGCCTCAAAGGAGTGAACAAAGATGAAATGGCAGACTTCTTTATTTAGGGCTCTGGCTTTGTTTGCTAGTGCTCAACAGAAGTGGAGGTAAGAAAAGGGTTATTCCTCACACAAGTAAAGAAAAGGAAAACTGTAGGGAGCTGATACACAATTACTCTACCTAGGCCAGTATTTCCTATACCAGTGGTGGGAAACTTATCCAGCCCATGGAAAGCTTTGGGCCTCCCATTCCAGCAGAAGTCACAGCCAAGGTCAGAAGGGCTTGAGCCAAGGACAAAGTGGGTAATGCCAGAGCAGATGTAATGTGTGCATCCAGTTGGGCCTTTTCCCATTAAGCACAACTCCATTCGGGAGTAAGCCTCCATGAACAGCTTTGAGGCTTCCAAAGCGTCACTCAGTTCTATGCAGGGATGGGGAAGCAATGAATTTAGCCTGCATTTTAATATGAACTGACCAATTTTACACCTTTGAACAAAGGCATGAACTAAAGCTTAGTTATTTTTTGAATCCACGCTTGTACTTTTTCCCTCAAATATTTATGCATTGGTGAAAGTGCCACTAAAACGCATTATTTTCAGAAAATGGCTTACAAATGGCATGTGAAGAAAATTGTGCACAAAACTGCTTTACTAAAACAGATGTGCACAAAATGCATGTAAAATTTTATCCAAATGAAAGCAAAAATTCTCAGAGTACATGACTAACAGAATTTAAGATTAGGAAATGAGAGAAATGATAAAAAAATGAAATTGATGGTCAACCCTCCCTAATTCTATGCATGTTCACTCCAAAGTAAACCACATAAACAGAACACAAAAATGAGCCATAGAAATAGATTTTTAAAACAAAAGCCTCTTGTTCCCACAACTTCTCTTTATAGGACCAATTTAAATACTTGGTGATTATACACATTTACATTTAAAAGTACTTAAACAGCAGGCTTTAGAAGCGTTATTATCTCCAGAGACCAATTTGAGGTAAGATGTGCCTTCCCTGCACTGAACCTCAATGGGGAAATTCCAGCTCTTATCTCCAATCAGTCATTAGAGATAAGAGCAGAGATATCCTATCAAAGCTAGACGGAGAAGCTTGTGGCCAGAGGTTCCCCATTCCTGGTTACATTCATGGGCAGCAGATCTCCAGGGTTTCAGACAAAGGTCTTCCTCGGTACACAGATCAAATCTGGGGCCTCCTCGATGTGTTTTCTCACTGAAGCATGACTCTTCCATAGCTCAGCTGACAGATTTTCTTGCATGGGTGCATCTCTCCAGAAAGTTACAATATTTCAGCAATGCCACAAAATATTCTCAGAATAGCTCTGCACCTTGTACAATTCTAATTATTTTAATAAATCTTGTGCAGGAGATAGTCCTATCAGGATATACTTTGTGCCATGTCTGCATGCATAGCAAGCTCATCTGGGGGGTTGATGTGTTGCTATAGCATACCTCATCCCAGAAACCTACATGTGCCTGGCATGTGTGAGCTTTCCAGTATCATCTGCAGGGCCAGCCTCAAAGACAGAGAACGTGACTGGATAGACCTTGGTCTGATCCAGCAAGGCATTCCTTATGTCTGAAGGATCTTGGGCATCTTATTATGGGTTTCCTGGTTGCACTTTTAATCCACATTTTCTTGTAGAAATAGGAGGAAATTCCAGCAATGGGGAGGGGCATGTCTTTAACAAATGTTGTAAAGCTGAGATTAGATTCAGGAGGACACCCTGAATGGTTCAGCCATTTGGCTCACTATGGGAAGTCTGAGACTCAGGGGTGCAATAGAACATCACACTTAAATGTACCGCTCAGTTCCTGCCCAGCTCTGGAGCAGCCTTTCGGCCAGAGAACACACCTAACCAGCAGAAGTGCCCCGCTCCTCAGTCCAGGCTGCTCCAGAGCTTGCTTGCATGGCCACATAACTATGACAAGGCGGGAGCATTAAACAAGGCGCCACTCTTCCCTAAGGCCACCCTTTGCAGATTGCCCTGTATTCACAGCAGGACTTGGATCACATATGCTCTTGGCATGTGTCTGTCAGGACATAGAAAATCCACGTGTGTGGGAGGGGCAGTGTGATAGCAAGCTCCGCCCCCGTCTATAGCAGTCATTGAATGTCTGAAGAGAGCACTCAAGTAAGGATTACTAGCCAGTGCTATTCCTACATAGAGTAAATGTGGTGTAGTGGTTAAGAGCATGGGACTGGGACTCACACAATTTGAATTCTAGTCTGTGCTCAGCCATGGAGCCGACTGGGTGACTCTGGGCCAGTCACAGACTCTCAGCCTGACCTACCTCACAGGGTTGTTGCTGTGGAGGTAAGGTTGCGGGCAGCAAGAGGAGGAGATGATGCAACCTGCTTTGAGTTCATTGGAAAAAAGCTAGATGTACATCTAAAAAGGAAATAAATATTATAACATATGAAAGCTGAGGAACATTTTGCTATAGTTTGTGGGGAATGGACTGAGGAGGAAGTTCTGGGTACCATATATGGAGCAGAGAGGACCAGTGGGGCATCCTTCAGCTTCCCCAAAGAATGCCTTACAGTGATGATTCTACGTTCAGCACTGAAGTTGAAGCTAGTACCGCCAGATGCATAGGATGCTGATAAATGCTGTCCATGAGCATAGCTCCAAAGACCAAATCCATTCCACTCCACTAATTGGAAAGTCCCCAAGGATTAACAGCTACTGCAGTTCATTGTACAGAGGTGAAGAAGGAGATAATGCTTATTTCACATAGCTTTATCTATGGAAATAAACCTTCCTTTCAGGTGCACAATAGTTTTTTAACCCTTGACTACCCCAGTTGATTTTATCTGGAGGGAGAGGAACCTCAATTTAATTCCTTTTCATATCAATAGAAACCCTTATTAGGGAAGGTGTGTTCATGAAGGGCTATTTTACACTTACTCCCAAATCTCCAGATCAAAATTTATTCTTTCTTACCCTCCACAGATGAAGTCCACCTACTGGGATAAATTCCTTGTGAAAAGATACTTGAGGGATAATAAATTGTTGTCCTGTGTCAGTGGTGCATTAGTTGCAAAACGTCTATCTTTTCTCTTTGCAAAAAGTCCAGTTTAGAGGAGAATTCCCATTTTTCCCCAAATTCCCATTTCCCATTTACCTTGAATTCCCATTTACCTTGACACCTACTGTCATCAGCAGGTGTCAAGGTGTTAAAAAATCAGGGGCTGAGATAAAGGGAGATGAAGTTTTACACACATATCCTTCTGTTGTAAGCTTAAATAAAAGCTAAAATTGCTGTGCTGACTTTTTGGCATGTCTAGAAAAAAAAGAAGATGAAAAATAGTTTTATAAGATCTCTGGGGGGGGGGGGGGTGCAACCCCCATCCTGCCTCCTTGCTGGGGCATCCACTAAACCTCATATTTAGCTTACAGCAGAGATGCCTTTCGTTTCACCCTTCTGGTTGTCTCTTCATAGTTCTTGTGGCGTTCCACCCGAGGCTGAGCCAGGCAGAAGTGTGCATTTGAACATTGCACCTAGAATTGTCTTCCTGAAGGGAGTCCTAAAAGCCTGCTATTGATTTGTCCAGTGTGCATTGCATTTCTGTGCTCTGCCTTAGGCATATAGCTGGTGGAGTCGAGGTGGGTGGGATTTTAAATCTGCTTATCGAGGTGGGTGGGTGCAAGGCATCGAATCCATGGTCTCATTTGGACTTTACAATGTGGCTTTTCATTCAGCTATAGCTCTGTAAGAGTCACCTTCAAGTGACAGGGCATAGGTGGCTTCTCCCTCTGAAGGATGAGGAGAAGGAAGTGGACCTCCCAGGGGCTTGGATCCTGAGGATCTACAAAGGCTCCACAGTGGGTCTTCATCATCACCCTTATTCTAATAATGCCCCCACGTTAAAGCAACTACATTGTCTGCCAATTCAGGGCTTTGTTGGTGACAAAGAAAGCCTTGGACAACTTGGCATCTGATTACCTGGAAGACCACCTTCTCTAGGGTGGGATGTCTCTATGGTGGGAAAGCCCACCACCGCTCTAGGAAGCTGGTTCCACTGTTGTATTGCTCTGGCAGTGAGGAAGCTTTTCCTGATGTCCAGCCTGAACCTGGGTTGTCACAGCTTGACCTGGTTATTCCATGTCCTACACTCTGGCATCAGCAAGAAGACATTTTGACCTTCCTCTTTGTGACAGCCTTTGACGTACTTATAGAGGGATATCATGCCCCCCCCCCCCCCAGTCTTCTCTTCTTCAGGCTGAACATACTCAGTTCTCTCTCTCAGTCTGTCCTCATAGGGCAGTGTTTCCAAACCCTGGATCATTTTTGTTACCCTCCTCTGGACCCTTTCTAATTTACCTGCATCTTTTGTTATAGATTTGTTTAGCTTTTTATGATGCTTTGCATGTTAACCTTGGATTTCATTTTTGCACTGCAAACTGCTTTGAGGTATTTTGGACACAGTATATATAAAGTACCCAAACACATTTTAGTCAATGCATCTAACAAGGTATATGTTTCAGAATATAGGACTATTGGTGAGATTTATAAATTTAATAAATAAATTTTAAAAAAATAAAGTGCATGCAAATCTATCCATTAACAACTACATTACAAATGAGGAATATAAATTTAGATATTTTTGAGGTGGGGAATAAACATTGCAAGCTTGTATGGAAATAGGATGGAATGAGTTTAACCTCAAAAAAGTGGGCAATAGTGGGGAGGCCAAGACCCACAGAGCCATCTGTCCACCGGTGTGTGCCCTGAAACAGCACGCCTATGTTCTTCTGTGGCTTTATGTGCCCCCTTTTCCACCCAAGATGAACTGTTGCCATCAGATACAATCACGATCTGCATCAGGGATGCCCGTACCATCTGTTAAGCCCTCGACAGAGGGTCTTCAATATTTCCAGTAGCCCCAGTGTGGCTCTAAGCTCTGCATGAGTCTTTTTCTTTGTTCATTTCTGTTCCATGCATAGTATGGTTTGACTTGTTGATTCTCTTGGTTGGTTTATTAAAGAAATAATCCATGACAACATTTCTGTTGGTCTTCGGTTTATTTAAAACCCCCCTCATTTTAAACTACAAATTGAGGCTAATTTGACCTGACAGATTCAACTGACCATGCAGTTCCTTGGCATCTTCTTATGCCTCCCTATTAAGCAAAATCTATGTTTGTAAGTAAAAGTCATTACTATTCTCTAGCTTGAAACTGAAAGCAGTTATCTGACTTAAGGGGAGGTCTGGGGAAAACCGATTTGTCATTAGACAAATGCTAGCTCTCACTCATTCCAGTAGAAGGGCCAGTCACCTCTGTGCTTTTGAGGGTCTTTGGTCAACACCCCACATTATCCTCTTCTTATACGGGTCTACCTTCTCCCCACCATTGCCACCAGTGGCTACTGTTGCCGCTCCTCCTTTATCCCATCCTCACTACCTTTGCTTGCCAAGGAGCAGGTTAGTTCCTACAGTGTCTCACCACCACCATGCTTGGGACCAGGGAAAGGGGCCAGAGAACAAGCAGGTGAAGGGAAGGAGCAAGTCCAGCAGGGTTTTTCTCAGCTGATACGGACCCCAAGCGGATGTCCGAGGCTGCCTGTTCTTGACACTTTGCTGAGGAACAAACCAAGGCTTATCCCTGAGTGATCACTCAAGAGGAAGCTACAGGTAATCTTTCTAATATAGTGTTATTGGCTCAACAAGAATACAAGTGAGAAGGATTCTGGAATCGTTGTAAATCACAAGCTGAATAGGAGTCAACAGTGTGATGGAACTGCAAAAAGGGCAAATGCTATTTTAGGCTGCATTAATAGAAGTCTTACTTCCAAATCACATGAAGTACTAGTTCCACTATACTCAGCCCTGATTAGGCCTCATCTGGAGTTCTGTGTCCAGTTCTGGGCACCACAATTGAAGAAAGATGTAGACAAGCTGAAAAGGGTTCAGATGAGGGCAACAAAGATCTGGGGATTGGAAACAAAGCCCTGTGAGGAGAGATTGAAAGAACTGGGAAGAGAAGACCAAACAGAGATATGATGGCACTCTTCAAGTACTTGAAAGGTTGTCACAAAGAGGAAGGCCAGGATCTTTTCTCATTCATCCTAGAGTACAAGACATGGAATAATGGGCTCAAGTTACTGGAAGCAAGGTTCAAGCTGGAAATCAGGAAGAATTTCCTGAGCAGTGCAACCGTGGGACCTATTCCCCAGGGAGGTTGTCAGTTCTCACATATTAGAAGCATTCAAGATGCAGTGGACAGCCAAATAAAAGGGACGGTTTAACCTGGAGTTCTGCACTGAGCAGAGGATTGGTCCCAATGTCCTTCTTGGCCCCATCCAACCCTACTATTCTATGAGTTTATGATTTGGCTATTCTTTTATTGCATTTATATTCCGCTTCTTTTCTTCTTGTGAGGAATGTATGCTGACTTACATAACTCTATTTTCTTCTCGCATGTGCAACCTTATGAGGTATGTTGGGCTGAGGGTGAGCAACTGGCCTAAAGTCACCCAAGGAGCTTCATGCCCAAGTGGGGCCTGGATCTCCCAGGTCCCAGTCCAGCGCTCAGATCACTGCACCACACTGACTTTCATCATGTAACGACACCTACATGAGCTGTACTTTTTCAGATATTTCCCATTCTCACTTTACATTTTCAAATAATCCAAGTTGTGCTTTAACACCTCTGCAGGAGTTCCTGATTGAGATGGATCTTGTCACTGGAGGAATGAGGCTGAGAAAAATTGACTTATTCAAGGCCCCCTGGGTGCCACTCAATTGTTCCTTCTAGGGGCACATGGAAGGCAAGGACAGCAGGGAGCCAGGCCATGCCAGCCATCCTGACACTGGCAACATCCAGCTTTGTCTTTCTCTCTCACACCACACCACAGCTAGTGCCACTCCAGGTACTGGGAGTAAGAAGGATGGTGGCCTCGGGCAGTCGTTCTCATGGACCGCTGGCTGCATTCTAGACAGTTCAGAACTGGAAAGTGAAACATATTTCACTGAGTTTGGGGAGGATGGGCTAAGTCAGGATTCTGAGATGAAGGGAGCACAGGTGACTATCTCCAGGCCAGATGCTTCACCGAGCCAGGCAGATCCTGGGAATGACTAAGATGTACAGAGAGCGGGATGGACCTCTGAGGATGAGGATTCCCAGACTAGCGCCCCCCTCGCACCCTTGACCTCATGCCAAGGCATCAGCAGAGGTGGGAGGCCAAACTGAATGAGCAGCACACAGAGAGGAGCTGTGCCGTCCCACAGAAAGCCCCTCCCAAGGGGATGGGGCCCAGCCATGTTCATAAGGAGAGTTCCTGGAGGTAAACACAAGACTGGGTTCAACAGGCTGCTCAGTGCATGCTCAGAGATCCATTCTGGGCTATTTCTACTGGGAGCAATAAGGAAAGTTGCAAGGGAAATGGTCTGTGGCTGGTGCTTGTTGGGAGGAGGAACCCCAGTTTCTGTGACTCTCTGGCAAGTCGCTCTCAGAGTCTCCCCACTTCCTCATGATCATCTACTATCCCTCACCCTCCACTTCTGAACCTAATTCTCACCATTGCGCAGGGGGAAAAGGACAAGTGAGGCAGGAAACGCTATGCATCTTTCTAGTGTCTATCTCTTACTCAATCTTTCCCTTGAGACAAGATAAGGGACATATAAGAAATTTGTTTCAGCTTGTTACTGATAAGAATTTACCAAGCTCACATCTTCAACAACCAAACACAGATCCAGACACAACTGGGGGCCAAAGACTGTACGCACCGGAGCTCTGTTGATCACTTCCCCACTGAAAAAAGTGTTTGCCATTTTGATGGTATTTGTACATTTGAAAACTGTGCATGAAAAGATGCATACTTTTGAAGAACGTGAACCAATGCACTGTAATCAATGGGAAGGCATGCACGCATTCCCAAGTTGCGCACAATGGATGCAAGCCTTGGGAAACATATGCCTGGAAATTTTGCACATGGGTTTCCATACAAAAAGGAAAAAAGAAAAACAAATTTTGCAAACACAACTAACTTTGAGATAGACTCTGGAGAACTTTGGCAAGCCTGAGTCTGACAGATCTGCACATCACTAGGCCAGAGGGAAAGAACGGCAGTGCAGGTGGCATGAGCCAGGGGCATGGCAGTGGGGCCAGGTGGCTCTGGCAATGGCCAGGTGTGGAACCT
Organism: Varanus komodoensis; assembly: GCF_004798865.1. Taxonomy (NCBI): domain Eukaryota; kingdom Metazoa; phylum Chordata; class Lepidosauria; order Squamata; family Varanidae; genus Varanus; species Varanus komodoensis. Next base: position 48,458,671 of record NW_025335761.1, read on the forward strand.
GGCAGGGCTCGTAGTGATGCTGGTCCTCTGGAGGGCTTTGTGTACCTCCATATGGGGAAAGGTCCCATCATATGAATTCCTCCTGAAATGGTATAGCCCATACAGAGGTTTATTACAAATAGGCTGCTGTGCCCTCCTCTACCAAATATCAGAATACAGAAGCTGGCCACCCCTGGCTTGAGTTAGCTCATGCTTTATGTGCTATTATGAGGAACTGGCAAGATTTGAGCTTTCACACAAGTGAAATTTAAACAAGGCTCAGAAACGAAATAATTACATGTTCTAATGGTCTCCTCCATCTTCCGCATACTCTTTACAGAGCCTGCAGTGGGCCAAAAGGCATTACTCTGTTCAGTAGGATCTAATCCCTTCATTAATTATCTCCTTATCTTGTTTCTACAGGAAGGCTTGTTGTTATTTTACTTTTAAATGTGATATTTAAATTTTGAGTGTGTGTGGAGGGGGAGGTCAAGATTAACTAATAAGAAAAATGAAGGACAGAGTGTCTTCTTGGAACCTTGGAAGGAAGGTTTGTAAAATCTAGGCTGGGCTAGGAACACATGATTGATTGAAGGGACCTCTGCTCGGGTAGGGTACCCTCTTATGCAATGGGACAAAAGAGGATGTTGTCTTGTGTAAAGTTCACAAAAGGCTACTATATATCTGTAGATACACATTCAGAAATGAAACCTATTGTGTAAATATCCTTGTCACCACCCCAACACAGGGGAAGACCATGGCCAGATGAGCTATATGACTTGTCTTGCTGTCCAGGTATTAATGGTTGATGGGCAATTTCAAGGGTCCCTGTTTTCCATTCCATGTCATTAAATCACACTTGGGTTGGACATGGCCCTTCCGATTGCTGATGCCCGTCAAACAGTTGGCTGCCCATTGGCAGCTTTTCAGAGCAACAGTTCTCCTGTAAAGTTGGGCACATGGCCACCCGGAGTAAGAGCAAAGTCAGTGAAATAGGTGAGTGAGAGGTGCTTGGTACGGGGGTGCCCATTCTACCCTCATCCTAGTAGAGGGATCCCCTCCCAAGAAGGGCTTGTTGGAAGTTTAACCCTTTTTTTTTTTTTTTGCACTCAGTTGCTTTCTGTCTTGGTCTTGGCCACCTGTTGCATGGGCTTGGGTCTTAGAATGCACTGTCAGCAATCCCGATTCTTTCCTGAAATGAGGAAAATGGGTTTAAATGCATTCATTCATGCATGCACACACACATGCATCAACAAACCTCTGTCATTGTGTGGGTAGGACATGTCTGTGTAGTAGCTGTTGCTATCCTCAAATAGACGATAGTGAATTTTGAGTGAAATTTAGAAACAGTCCATTTATTTTGCCTTAGATATGCTGTCTGTGGTCTTTTCATCGTCTTTGGCAGCTGAAGGCATAAAGAGGGATTGCGTACAAGGTGTTTGACCACAACGAAGCAGGGACACACCTCCTCAGCCACTGCCTGGTCGTGGGAAGCAGCAGGGGCAACAGCGTAGTCTCCTAAGAACAGAGGAAGAGCCTGCTGGATCAGACCATCTAGTCCAGCTTTCTGTTCACACCATGGGCAACCGGCTGTCTCCGAAACCCACATGCAGGACAGGAGTTCAAACAACCCTTCCTGCCCATGTTCTCAGGAACAGACATATGGAAGCCCACCACCCCGGCATGAGAGGTAGCCTATGGCCTTGAGGATTAGTAGCCATGGATCCCCATGGCTACCTTTGCACCTCGATTATCATACAGCCTGTAATGAACTGGGATGCCTCTCATGAACTTATGAGGGCTCCTGAAGTTTCTGCCCATGTCTTTTGCTCTAAATGTATGAAGAATGTATTCTTCAAAATAGATCTGAAAATATCTAAGCCAGAGGTGCAGAACCTCACATTCAGAGGCCAAATAGAGTCCCCCAGGGCTCCTGGATGGGCCTCCAAGTTTTCTGCAGATGGCCACTCCCTTGTCCCTTGGCTGCACGCCTTTTCCCCTGATTGCCAATCATTTAGTAAGTTTTTCCCAGCTTTTAGGTAGCTCCTCACCCCACCCTAGTGCTTCTCCTAAAGCCTGGTTATCAGCAAAAAAAGTTGTAAGCTAAAACATGCTGCTTTTTAAAGGAAACAATTAGCTCCACCCCTTTTGTCTTTGGCCCCACCCACTGCAGGGATGCAGCCCTTGAGAGGTTCCCCAAACAGAATTTGGCCCATGGCTGAAAGAAGTGCAAGAACCCCAATCTAAAGGAAGACCAGAATCCTTGCATCAAGATTCTCCATCCAGATTTTTCTTTATAAAACCAAAGCAAAGTGAAGCAGAAAACATTCCCCAAAAGACTGACATCAAACATTGTGGCAGCTCCTTAGAGAGAGGCTCCTTTTCTCAGGATCTGGGCAGCTTCAGGGCTCCTCCTGCTGGCCAAATGCCAGAATAACATCCCTGGTACTTGCAGGATCGGTCCCAGTCTCTACTGCAGTTGCCCAGGCCTTCATGAACACTGCCTGGGAGCCCTGGGGGAAGCGCTTTTCAAGAACTGGCTCTCCCCTCCAGAAGCTGCTTCAGCACCACTAATGTCTAGTGTCCCAAGCAGAGCTCCTTCATGCTGTCTTCTTGGCTCCTGGCCTCTGGCTTGGGTTCACTACGTTCTCGCTATTTGGGCTATACTTTGTTTGCTTCCTGTTTGCTCCTGGTTTTGAGCTTGGTTTGCCTCTGGATAATGACTTGCATTTTGACTGGTGAATGGCCTTACCTGAGTCCCGCTATCTCTGTCTAGCACCCTGCCACCCACGCCCTGGACCTCACACCTTTGCTGGATGTCTGACTGAGTACAGTTGCATACCATTGTTAGCACAGCACATAACGCAGTAGAAAAATTGCCCCTTTGTGTGGAATGACCAAGGGCAAGCTAGAACTGTCCTTGAGCCTTCCTCCTCTGAAAAACCATCTCGCACCTACATCACTTCCTTGGAGCTTACTCCATTGACCAGACTCACTGCATTATCAGTAGAGCCTTTTTAAAGAACCACAGCTGAATTTCCAGAGAGTAGCTATTGCAGCGAAAGCAAGAAAGACTCTTGCAGCACCCTAAAGAATAACATTTTTCCATCATAAAGGTTTGTGGACAATAGCCCAATGAAAATGGCATTTCTTGCCGTTTTTAAAAGGCGCTTGAGAGATCTGCAGATTTTCTCTCTCAGATGAAGATCAGAAAATCCTGCCGCGTATGGGCAATATCCAGTGGGGTGCTGTGCTTGTGTGAGCATCGACAGGAGCAGCTGGGAACAAGCAGGAATGTTGGTGTCTGGAACAGGGCAGGTCAGCAGAGCTCACATAAGGGAGGCTGGCTGACTTGTCTGGATCCAGAAATGAGTGTTTTCCTTATTTGGGGGCCTCCCATAGAAAATGTTAGCTCTCTGATGTGCAGGTGGTGACTGCTGCTTGCAGAACAAAATCAGCAAGAAAAGCCGCTTGAGCAATGGCTCTGTTAGACTGTTCCCTATGAGAGCACAGCAAGACTCTTTGGAGCAAGGAGTGGTGCAAACACAACTTTCAGAGTTCCTGGAGTCCACAGTATGGACTCAGGTGCCCCGAGAATCACATTTCCCAGACTTTCTGCAATTGAAGGAGGAGGGAGTCTCCCCAGAGCCAATTATAATCCAAGCTGGAGCAGAAAAATTAAAGGAAATTGTGTGCAGTTTGTTCTGTGGCTGAACATTATGAGCTGGATAAATTAATGGCTGAATGAGCATGTAAAGAAGCTACAGTGACTTCTTCTTCTCACCCTCCATGTGTCAGGCACACGCTGTGTGATTTGTAGCTTCCTGTATCACCAAACCTGAATGACTTTGAAGGCACCCCAGAACTGATGGGTAGCTTAATGCCGCTCCTGGTTTGTTTCTGGGGTCTGGTGTGGTTGTCAAGTCAAGCTGATCAAACAAGAAGCCGTGCATTTCGAGGGTAATTAAGCAAATCACCTGAGTTGTGCCTGACCTGTGGGGGAGGGCACTGTGGCTTCTCCCCTCCACCCAAGATCACATGAGCCCGGTCAATACAAACTTCTCACCATCATGTATTTATGCCCTCAAAAGGAAATAGGGGCAGGAAAAGCAGCCCTTGTATTTTCCAGGCAACACTACAATTACCTCTCCGTATTAACGAATGCTATCCTTGCCCTTTAATACAGCAGTGCTTTCTACTAGCTACATTTCAGGCCATTTATTCCAGCAAAGCGGTTTGGAGCTGGTGGCCAGGGACACGCATCCCAAGTCTAAATTGGAATGCAACCAAACACTGCCCCAGCCTAGCTGAGACTGCAGCAGCTCTCAGAACTAGGGTGGTTCTTTATAAATGGCTTAAAATGTAGCAATAAAAATGTACTACCAACAAAGAGGACGGTAGAGGCTGGTGTTTTGCATAAAATTTGCATGTGCTTATTAAATATGCATCATGTCCTTAAGATCAGCCTTGGTATCAGAGGACTTGACAATGGGCAAATGTAACACCAATTTTTGAAAAGAGATCCGGGGGGATCTGGAAAATTACAGGGTGGTTAGCTTAATGCCTCTTCTGGGTAAGTTGGTGGAAATGAATACCAAAATGAATAAGCATATAGAAGGACAAGCCCCGCTGAGAAAGAATTAACATGGCTTTTGCAAAGGCAGATCCTGCCCATTCACCTTTTCCAGTGTGCTAAACTTGAGGAACTGTTCTATGGGAAGGGAGAGCAGCTTCAGGGGGCTGCTAGTTTTGGCTGGTGGTAGTCAATGGCCCTGAAAGAGTAGATGTCCTATAGGACTTTGACAAAGCAGTAGCAACTCTTGAGAAGTTTGATCAGCTTGCAGTTGCTTTACTTCCCCTGCTGCTCTGCAAGGATTTGTGCTGCTCCCTCTCTCCCTCTCTCTCTCTCTCCTTCTGTCTCTCTGACTTGCCTAGTGAATTGGAGAATTAATGCAATGCTTCTCCCTCCATCCCTCCCCTGTAAGGAACAACTAGCTGCAAATGTGTCTGTGTAATTCACTTCAGAAATCATACCGCTCTTATCTAAATCTACTGTGTGACCACACTTGGCATACTGTGTACAGTTCTGGTCACCAGCTTAAAGATACCGTAGAGCTAGAAAAATTGCAGAAAAGGAGCACCCTCCCTACAAGGAAAGGTAGGGATTCACTTGGGATTCCTTAGTTTAAAAGGGGAGAGTGGGGGAGATATGCTAAAGGTGTGTGGAACTGTGCATACTAAAATCCAGGGTCATCCCATGAATCTTATTGGTGGAAGATTCAGGACTGAGAAAAGGAGGTACTTCTTCGCAGCATGCCTAGTTAAATGCTGAAACTTCTTTCTGCAAGATGTGGTGGTACCCACCAATATGGGGGGCTTTAAAGGGTCTGGGTAAATCCATGAAGGTTTTGTAAACCATCCAGGGAGCTTTGGCTATAACCAGTATAGAATGAAATAATACTAATAGTATCAGTGAGTACAAGTCCTGACTGGCTCTGTGCTACTTCCAGCATCAGGGGCAGCATGCCCATGTGCACCAGTTGCCGGGGAACATGGGCAGGAGGGTGTTTGTTGTGCTCATGCCATTCCTGTGGATTCTTGTGTGAAGTTGACCGGCCACTTTGCAAGCAGGATGCTGGACTGGGTGGACCTTCGGCCTGATGCAGCAGGGCCCTGTTTGCGCTCGTATGTGTATAGTGGAGCACCCAGAAATTCTTTCTGCAATTTAAGTAGAAATGTAGCCCATCACGCCATAGTGCAGAAGGCTGACCTGTGCTCTTGCCCCGTCAGTTGGCTTTCCAGCTGGTAAATTGTGATGAGTGACAGATGCTATTTTTTAGCACCTGCAAACTGAAACTGAGCAGTCCTTCAGTTAGAGGCCTGCCGTCTGTGAAAGAGGGGCCATGGCCACCCTCGAAATAACGCGGCTCTCATAATAAGGACTGAGAAGGACAGGCGGTTTATGGACCTCTGCCAGACCTGAGGCGGCATTCAGCAAGGGTAAACAAACTTGGCTTTTGAGGTGAGGGGCCAAGATATATATTTTTAATTATTGAGCTGTGTGCACATTATAAAACCATTACAGAACCAAAGCATATAACATTCCAAATTAGAAACAGGCAGTTGATACAAAGGGGTAATAAAATAAATAATACATTAACTAGCTACAGCGTTCGGTATTCATAGACAGTAATGGAACCGTATACATCACATCAGAGGCCATAAAATGCATACATTAAAGCAGAGAGCACTGTGGTTACAGAGCCATCGTCTGGTTCCTTCCTGGCTCTGCGAAGGTCTATTAGCATGAGGGGATGAGGGCCCATGTTTGCCACTTAAGTCGTTATTGATTGAGAAGGAGAAATGTGAACCTCAGAGGCTGGGGTGGCAGGAAAAGGGTGAGAACTTAATTTCACAGCACCCATTGAACATGGCAGTCCAAGGGAGTTCTGAAGGTTATAACGCGTGACTGCTACCGCAGAGGCGGCATGGAGCAGGGACGGGCCGTCTTCGGATCTTTGGAGAACTGCTGCTTACGCGAGCTGGCTAAGGTTTGGACCTGAGCTGCAGAAGCGGCTGACACTGCACGGACAGCACGTCTGGGGCTGACGGAAGATGTTGGTGCCAGCAAGGTCCAGAAATCTGCAGCCAGGATGCTAACTGGCTGGCATACGTGGCTCCCTTGTTATAACAGCTCCACTGGCTGCCGGTCTGTTCAGGGCAGTTCCAGTTCCAGGGCATAACCAGTTCCAAAGAGCTGGTTATGCTCTTTAAAGCCCTGTACAGCTTGGGACCTGAAAGTCTGCCTGCTCCCATATTCACCTTCCTGGGTTTTTCAGGAGAGGCCGGTTTCTGGGTACCACATCAAAGGCACCCTTGGCAGGGAGGTGAAGGAGGGCCTTCTTGGTGGCCACTCCCAGGCTTTGGAACTCCCTGCCAAGTGAGACTAGCTTGGCAGCCTCTCGGCAGTCATTTTGCATGCCGGTCGGCCAGCCAGCCAGCCAAGACAGTTTTGCTCAGACAGGCTTTTGGCATATCTACTGCTCTCTTGCCAAAAGGGGCTTTATTGCTTGTTGCTGTTTATTTTTCTTACTCTGTGTTTGATTTCTTGGGTGTTTATGTTAAATAGTAATTAAGTCTTTCAAAGTCTGGCGTTTCTGTTGCCCAACCTCAGCAACATTTTGGGGGCTAGGAGTATGGGTGGAAAGGCAAGTATGAGTTAAATAGATGGCTATTCAGCGGAGCCTCTAAAACAGTCTGCTCCATGTGTGCACGTGGGTTCCATGCTTGTGCCTCTACAGGGACTTTCACCTTTTGCAAGCAAAGGACAGGCTGGAGAACCCAAGAGAGCTTCTTTCATGTGCATCCAGTTAACCCTGAAGCCAATGCTTGCATGTTCTAGTCTTTTGGTCTCCATAATTGTCCCATTGTTGAATGATCTCCATGTCTGCCTTAATATTCTTCAGAATAAACAAGTGTGAGTCCCAGTTCAAGTACTAGAGGTACCTTTTTTTAATTCTATGTCATAAAAAATGAGTAATGAAAGGGCACCCATGGATCTTTCTCCTCTTTATAATCATGTGGGGTTCATAAAAGAAAGAATGAGGACTAGCATGATACAAAACTTTAGCCTGTGAGGTGAGCCAACTGCTCAGCATCCCCAGGCCTTCTCTACCTCCAGGGATCCCACTGGCCAGGATGGTCCTTTTTTTCTGTCCCGGGACATGTTCTCTTGCAGCCAACCTGTTGGGGCCCATGCAGTGCTCATGGGAGCCCCTTTTTTCTTCTCCAGTCAGAGGAGGCTTAACTCGCTGTTGCCAAAGGTCTGGAATTATTATTTATAGAGCATTTATAGAGCATTGAAATTTGGCTGAAGGCCTCATGCAATATGACAATGGAACCTGTTACCTGGGGGGGGGGGTTATGGGCTCTCCATCACTGGAGACATTCAAACAGCATCTGGACAGTCATCTGAATAGGATGGTGTAACTTGGTGTCCTGCACTTAGCAGGTGGTTGGGCCCAATGGCCTTCTGGCCTCTTCCAACTGTATGATTCTATGCAGATTTTGGTCTATAGGTTGCTGGTAGGTCCACAGATTACCTATTTGAAAGATTGCTTTCCTTAGTCTAAATAAGGGCATGGTGCTAAATTATGACTATCATGATATGGATCCCAAAAGAGAGAGGTGCTCTCAGTTTGTCCAGTCCTAAAAAAGCATGGTTGTTTTTGTTTTGTTTAGATTTCCTAGACTTGACTGGGAAGCTGGGAAATTTGCTCATGGGCAGCCAGAGGGTGTATGGACTTTCTGACCAGCTCTGCCGAACACTGCACGAGGTAAAGGGTTGTAGTTGAGACATGAGCTATCATGTTGCCTGAACCCAGCCAAGATAACAAACCATGATGAGTAACCCACAGTTTATCATTCTGCAACTAAGAATGGATACCTTGCATGGATTATGCATCGTGAGCAAGAACAGCTAGATTCAGGAATGCATGAATGCACATTTCAAGAACAGCCCAAGGATCAGGGCCAACCCACATCCATGTTGTCTGAATTCAGACAGTGTCTGCAGGACACAAAATGCCCCTCTCACTTTTTTGGCAGCCACTCACTGGTGACAGCCCAGAACTGCACAGACTTCTGCCTGTTCTGAGGATAAGACTGAGCAGGGAAGGAGACTTGCAGTAGCTTTCCCCAAAAGGGAAAAAATGGAAAACACATACATACATACATACCTGTCTGTTTCCAAGTCTAATTCATTGTGGCAGTTTAAACATTTAAAGCAATAAACTTCTTCTGGCCAGGTTGTTGGAAGGGCTGTCTCCCCACGGATTGCCTTCCACTGAATAAGCTGAGCACGTAGCCATCACAGAGAGGGCCTTCTCAGTGGTGCCCCATTTCTAGCATGCCATCCCCAGGGATGCTCAGCTGGTGCCCAAGCAGTGGTCTTCCTGATACCTGGGAAGGCCTTTTATTCTCCTAGGCATCTTGAGAACTGGTTTTGGTGCTTTCAATGTCTCTCTTCTGCACATCCCATGAAGTTCAGTTATCAGGTGCTTTTAAAGTATAGTAAACACACATTTAAACATGTATTAATAACAACAACATGCATTTTCTTTTCTCTCCTCCTTCATGGTTGTTTTGTTGAGAGTTACAATAAACAAAATAATAATATGCACAAATAACTACTCTCATAAAACCCTAAATACAAACATTCCAAAATGTGTGCATTGGACGTGCAATTTCAGTATTCCATAGTCAAGGTTCCAGAGACCATAGCTATAAAGTTTTCCAAAATAGCAGCCTCCATTTACTTCTGATTTCCCCTTGTCCTCCTTTTCTGAGAGTATCTGATATTGGGGATCCAATGGCAAAGCTCTATCTCAATTTCCATCCATCCATCATCAATATCTATGTGCTCAATACTCAATGCCTCATTCATCTGTGTAACCCCAGTAGGTACCCTAGAAAATTATCTAACCCTGCCTTTGATTCTGCAAATAGATGAGATACAATTCCTAGCAACCGACAAGCTTGGCCTGTGTGGGTTGCTTTGTGTTTGCGCGCGCGCGCGTGTGTATGTGTGTGCATGCGTGCATGCACACAACACGCACACAGGTGTGCATGCATTCATGTTCATTTTACGTAGTTATTAGTCTCTGAAAAGTAATGCAGGGGTGAAAATTTGCTACTTGGAAAGATGCGATTCTCTTCTCAGGTGCATGGGATAAAACACTTGTGTGCTACTTAAGCCCTTTCCTACTTAGCTAATCAGAACAGTTTGGAAAGTGTTTTACCCTTGACCGTGACCTATATTACAATTAAAGCTCATGATCTAGCCTTCTTATTTGCCCAAGGAGACAACAAGATTTGCAATGTAATTTGAGAAGCACTTATGCCACTGCTACTCGTGTTGTAAGCTGATTATAAATAAAGTTCAGCACAATTGCTTCCATCAGGAAAAAAAAATCAGAATACATAGTCAAATAAAGTATGCTGCCCTGATGTTTAGCTGTTTCATATGGCTGCTATATGTAAATCCGGCTCTGCTGCACATCATGGTTAATAACATCTTTTGGAAGTTTAGTGTCTGTTGGGAATCAGAAGGGCAGTCGTGTTTGATGTGCACTCCCAGGTCATGACAATCTTGATTCGGCAGAGGAGGAGGAAGAGGTGGAGGGGGCCGAGGACTTTGGAACTTCAGACTTAGAGATGGGAGGAATGGAGGCGCTTCTGTCAAGGCCACCCTCTCCAGGATCCGAGGAAAGCTCTGAGAATAACCAAGATGTACAACTGTTGGGATGAGGCCAGGGAGAGGCGTTCTCAGATCCAGATGAAGCTGATATGACTCCTGACCTCATGTTGTGGCACTGGGAGAGATCTAGCCACCTAGAGGGATGGTGTACAGAAAGAAGTCGTGGTCATTTCCAAAATGACCTTTCCAAAGGGATGGAGACCAGACATACGCAAAATTTATTTAGTTATTTATTAAACGTTTTTCTAACCCATCCACTACAGACATCTTGGGACGGTGTACAAGAAAGGAGTACAAGAAAACAAACACCAAAGCAAAAGGGCGACTCCCGGAAGTTGTTGCTCGATTGGGTTTGACAGATGGCTCTGTGTATGCTCAAAGATTCATCCTGTAATGTCTGAGTTTATTGGGTAAACCTCGGTGAATAGAGAGTGTTTGCAAAGGAAAGGTCTGTGGCCTTGAATGTGCAAAGGGAGGAAAGCCCCGCTCTTGGCAGCATCACGTACAAAAAATAAACTCCTCATGAAAAATGGTATTCCCATTTGCAGTGTGTTACATGTTCAAGTCATTTATTTATTTATTTATTTATTTATTTATTTATGGAGCATTTATTTATTTATTTATTTATTTATTTAGGAAAATTCTATGCCGCCCCATTCGCCAAAGCCTCGGGGCGGCTTTTCAGAGGAGAAGGTGTTTTGAGTGCTCAGAGTGCATGTCTTTTTCTATGGCTAGCTTCTCATATTCCTGTTGGATGTGGTAAACATCCAAAATGCCTTGGCTTGTATGCTAAACACTGTTGGAAGACATTCCCCACTTGTTAGCAAATAAGGACAATCTGCAAGGGTAGAGAACCACAAATGAAACATTGTAGAGCAAAAGAGACCATTGGCAATAGGGTCACCTAGACCCATTACAGTTTGGTTTCAGACCTGGCTATGGAACTGAAACGGCCTTGGTCGTCCTGTATGATGACCTGTGCAGGGAGAGGGACAGGGGGACTGTGTCCCTGTTGGTTCTCCTGGACCTCTCAGTGGCTTTTATACCATCAACCATAGTATCCTTCTGGATAGGCTGGCTGGTGTTGGGAATTGGTGGCACTGCTTTGCAGTGGTTCCACTCCTACCTGTCTGGCCAATTCCAGAAGGTGGTGCTGGGAGACTCTGGCTCTGCGTCATGGCAACTTTGCCAAGGGGCTCTGCAGGGTTCATTTTATCCCCCATGCTTTTTAACATCTACATGAAACTGCTGGGAGAGGCCATCCAGAGGTTTGGGCCATGGAGGCATCAGTACCCTGATGACACCCAGCTCTACCTCTCGTTTACATCTAGTCCAGGCAGTGGCTGTCCTTAACCGGTGCCTGGCTGGGGTAATGGGCTGGATGAGGGCCAATAAATTGAAGCTTAATCCAGACAAGATGGAGGTCCTGTTGGTGATCAGCTTTCCAGGTGAGTGATATCATACCTGTACTGGGCAGGACTGCACTCCCCCTGAAGGACAGGGTGTGTAGTTTGGGTGTGCTCCTCGATCCAGAGCTGTCCATGGAATCTCAGGTGGCAGCAGTGGGGAGGAGCACTTTCCTTCAGCTTTGGCTGATTTACCAACTGTACCCTTACCTGGAGGAGCAATGCCTAGCAATGGTGACCCATGCACTGCTAACTTCCCGACTGGATTATTGTAATGTGCTCTACATGGGGCTGCCCTTGAAGATGGTACAGATACTTCAGTTGGTCCAGAATAGAGCTGCCAGGTTATTAATGGGGACCAGTAGGTATTTACATATAACGCCAGTCCTTTACCACTTCCACTGGCTGCCAATTGAAGTCTGGGTCCAATTAAAAGTGCTGGGATGACCTATAAAGTCCTAAATGGCCTGGGTCCTAGATACCTGAAGGAGTGCATCCTTCCCTATACGCCCTCCTGCCCCTTGAGATCTGAGGCGGAGGTCCTTCTTTGGGAACCTTCCTTGAAGGAGATTAGGAGGGCCTTCTCTGCAATGGCACCCAGACCATGGAATACACTCCCCAGACTGGTTCTCCTGGAGCCGACATTATATTCTTTTCTGCATCAGGCAAAAACCTTTATTTTTTCCCATCATTTTAATGTTTAATTGGTTTTAATGTGTTTTATACTGTATGCTGTGCTATTTTTAATTTCTATTTTACTTGTTGCTTGTTGTATACCATCCCAAGACCGAGTACAGGGATGGTTTATAAAAGTTTTAAACAAACAAACAAACAAACAAACAAACATGAAGTCAAGCACCCACGTTCTGAAGACTTATTTTCTTGAGTGCTTTGTACATTATTGGGACTTAGCTGTGCCAAAACTGCTCTGGCTGCAACCAAATACGAACAGAGCTCTGAGGCTGCTCAAATGAGGTCTTCTCATGCACCTCATTAAAATGATGTATCAGCCACTGCAGAGACACTAATAGCAGGAGCTGAGCTACTTTTATTGCATTCAGTTAAGGTGATTTTCTTTATCTTGACTTCTGTAACGCACTCTACATGGGGCTACCCTTGAAGACGGTCCGGATACTTCAATTGGTTCAAAATAGAGCTGCCAGGCTGCTGACGGGGACTGGGCGTTGTGTTCACATGACTCCAGTCCTCTGTCAGCTTCACTGGCTCCCCATTGAAGTCCGGGCCCAATTCAAGGTGTTGGTGATGACCTATAAAGCCCTAAACGGCTTTATAGGT